>NW_022145611.1:25246496-25646496 GCF_000002235.5 Strongylocentrotus purpuratus
GAGAGAGAGAAAGAGATATAGAGAGAGAGAGAGAGAGAGGGGGGGGGGGGAGATGGAGATGGAGAGAGAGAGAGAGAGATAAGGGGGGATAAAAAGGCAAGAAAAGAAATTAATGTTATAATCCCTATACTTCGTAATCATTAAAGTCGAGAATCACAACTTGAAGGCAAGGACGCAAGGTTACACCAATTTTGAATATTGTGCATCATAACTCGTCTGGAAAAAACAATCTCACCTGTGCCCACAATCATGATCTTCTTTTCATTTCCTTCAACATTTTAGTTAGGTCATTATCTGATTGCAAATGCGCAATCGGATTTTCTGAATTAAAACAAAAATGTTCTCAAAATATCCTTCAAATTGCTCTTAAAATTATAACATGGTGTGCATCATACTGATATACAGAATTCATTCGTGCAACACCACTTATTTTGCCGGCGTTCTTGACAACCAGGGTAATACCAGTATTTTGTCAACAAACTATTTATTTAAATCAGGGGGAAATAATCTCCCAAAATACGTTATCGGCTCAAAATTTACATTTTACACACTACATAACTCAGGGAAATTGATATCAACCTGAATGTAAGTTAATTATCCATCATTCGACACCAACCCATATTTATAAGAGGTTTAGCTTAAAGGTATAGCCAAGTTGGGAAACGCCCCCCTCTCAAAAAATGAAATGGAAGCTCTTATTACCAATCATGTGAAAGAATGTGTGATGATACAAATTTTTCCGGAAAACCGCTTACTAATTGATATATTTGGTAAATTATCATATCGATCCAGCCTGGATAGATATATTATAGCAGATATTTCTACATTTATTGATACATCAAATATAAAACATTCAAATAACAATAATAGTATATAACATATAATTGATTTACATAAAGAGTGACAACTTAAATACACACACATAAAATGCATATATAGGCCTATATATATATATATATATATATATATATATATATATATATATAATTGAAAGCTTGGAGTATGGAGGTAAGTAAAATAATCAAGATAAATGTAGAAGCCAACCATCATAAGCAAGAAGGCTTGAGTCGATAGCAGCCGGGAAGGGGGGGGGGGGTACATGGCGCTGTTATAGGAGTACAGTATGTAAGAGATATCGCGAATGCACTTGAACATTTGGGCATATATTTCTGCTTTTTTTGCGAATTTAGGTTGAAGTAAAGTCATCTAAACCTCTGAAGGCAATATTTAAACAATATTGAATGGATATTTTGCACACAAAACCCTTGAACCGTAATTTTACCACTACCGGTCTATATCTTTAAAACATATCCTAAAAATTGATTTAAACACAGTAAACACGTCCTCAATACATACAAGTACATCCAAACTGTTAATACACATACGGGCAAAAATGTAGTTTTTTGTGGAAGTCAAATAAATAACTTAGGGTTGCTATATCTTTTCACAGTGACTGAAAAGAGATATAAGCCTCCCTTTAAACAATATATTATCCTTAAACATGGCCAAATTCCTGGAAAGTGACAATAAAAGACGCCTCTCCGATTTTGATACATGGAAAATAACGGTTTTTGATAAAAAAATCAATTTGTTTAAAAATCAATCACACACAAAAATCATGTTTTTTACTTAAATGTGTGATTTTAATTAATCTCATTCCATTGAAATTGCCATACAAAAATAAACGATTTAATTTTCTTTCATATGACACCAAACTCATGGTGGTTCAAAGCTCCCTTAAAATATTATTTACAAAATACTAATTTTCGTCAAAAGGGCCGCCTTTTTAGACGCCCCCTCCGACTAAGGGGTGGTCGCGCTTAAAACATATTCTGGAATATTGTGTATCTTGATCTAGTCTTTCGAATAAATGAGATGTGCTCAGTTTGTGTGGTATAGTGGCAGGCAAACTCCTCTTTTCTGACTTTGGCCCTCCGCTTAATACCTATTACGTCCTTGAATGTGAAAATAAAATAATTCAAGACTTACTAAGTGTTCCGAAAGCAAAGCCGCTGATCACCAAACCAAAAACAAATCCTTTCTTGTTCTCATCATCTTGGTATCGTATGGCTAAGTAAGAAATTCCTTGAGATGAATGAAACAATAATGATGATAATTTAAAAAAAAATTCAATTACATGTTGTTGTGGCCTGTAGTTAGATCATTTTTAAAATATATAACACTATACGATAATCGTGTCCCTTTGCCACTATATACTCAACGGACATTAAACGTAGCATTACAATAACCTCTCGATTTTTGTTCTGGATTCCTAGCCCTCTCATTAACGGATTGAACATTTGCATCTCCACTCGTGGAGAAATCGGCTTCTGTCCTCGATCCACATCTCACAAACGTGCTGTTACAATGATGCATTACAATGATGCTTTTTATAAGTATAAGTATATAAGTAATTGTCCATATCAGGAAATTCGATCCCCCTGCATGGTTGGTACAAGTCACTATGAACATGTCGGACAAAGAAAGCGGACAAAATATACAGTTCCTCAGGTAGACAAAGGAACATCCCTTCACTGCTATTATGTACAATGTGTAGAACAGGTGAATATGCATGTGACACCTGTTTTACACATCTTTACATAATAGCAGTGAAGGGATGTTCCTTTGTTTACCTGACGAACTGTATATTTTGTCCGCTTTCTTTGTCCGTCATGTTCATAGTGAGTAGTATAGTAATATAAACATACATTATAATGAGACAAAATACATTCATAATACATACAAAATAACAGACTTATATCGTCATTCTTACAATCAATCCCATCAGAAAGGTTATCAACAAAATGAGATTATTATTGATATTATTATCATCATTATCATTATTTATATTAGTTACTTGCTGACTTACCTACTTACCTACCGCGTGTTGTTACTTATCCAATATCATTTTTCTAAATATTACATACAGTGCCAATGATTAGATTATATTGTGTTTGTGTATAATCCAGTACATTTGTGGCATAAATCGTCCCTTTTTTCACGAAGTCACGGTAATTAGGAAAATCGCATAAAATTCCAGTATTTTTTGTCGCATTTTTGGACATCATTCACTAACATCTTGAATCTCACAAAATTTCGAACCACAATAATCTAATTATGTTACTATGACGATGACGTAAACAAGAAACTACCTAGTTAGTAAAAGGATTTTCTGTTTTCACGAAGTGACGGCTAAGTACGCGCTTACAGCCGGTGTGACCGCGTAGAATGTAGCCCGCACCGTTCGTCCGGGAATTAGAGATCGATCGAGAGCGGACGATCGGTGCGGATTTTATCCGCGCAGAATGTCCGTATCGGACATTCCATGCGCGCCTCAATTGTCTGACGGACAATCTGTGCGGAAGAGGTCTCGCACCAATATGCCGCCTGCCGCACCGAATGTCCGTACTCTAGTCCACACGTACATCAATACAAGTATAATTATACACAGTGAATGAAACGGCTGGATAACCCATATTCTGCTTTGCCAGCTAGCTAGGGATGACACTACAGGTCTTCCCGGCGCGGATCCAGGGGGGGGGGGGCGACGGGGCCTTGCCCCGGCGGCAACAAAAAAGAAGAGATAGAGAGAGAAGGAAAAGAAGGGAAAGGTAAAGCGGAGAGTAAGGGAAAGGAAGAAGAGGAAGAAAACAAAAAGGGGGAAAAAGGGATATCGGGGGCTAAAGGCCTTCCCCACTTCCCAGCAAAAGAGAGAGAGAGAGAGAAAGAAGGAAGAAAAATAAGTGAAAGGGAAAGAAGAGACAAAGGGATAGGAAGAAGAAAAGAAAAGGGGAAAGAAGGAGATCGAGGGGAAGACAGGGCCTCGCCTCCTAGGCTGTTGCCCCCCCCCCCCAGCAAAAAGAAAGAGAGAAGGAAGAGAAGGGAAAGAAAGAAAAAAAAAGGAAAAGAGCAGATAAAGGGAAGGAAAGAAAAGAAGGGGGTATATCAGTTTTAGTTTTCCCGCCAATCGGGGGGGGGGGGGGCAAATGGCCCTTGCCTCCTCCCTTTCTCAGCAAAATTAACAGAGAGAGAGAAGGAAGAACGGGAAAGGGAAAGAAAAGGTACGAGAGATCAGATTTTCCCCACCAACGCGTTGTGGATTAACTATTTTGCTGGCAGCAAGAAGTGCAAAAATGAGCATGCATTTGCATGTACATGTAAGTGTATCATTAATATTATTAGTATTGTTTAATTACATCTTGTGAAATAGTATGCATTCAAAATTTTGGGATTTTTTGTGTGTATTTGTATGAAAGAAAGCATTATAATGCAGATGTTGCCATGTCAGGTGCAACTTAGTGTTCAAATATGGGACACGCACGGCCAGGCAATAGTGTAGGAAATCTTCAATCAGGTATATGACTTAATTACTTGTCTGTTGCCTTTAATACGAAATTTTTTATATTTAGTCGGGCCTGAATTGAGAAGCAAAACAATTATTGTGTTAAAAGGAAAAAAGAACATATTTGATGACAATCAAAATTCCCCAATAACCAATAAGAATGGAGAGTGAGTACTCGTTTTTGTTTTTCTTCAAAACTTACTCAATACAAAAGTATAAATAGCTAGCCTGGACACTTGAGCCTCTCACAAAACGCAAGTATAGGCCTGAGGTGTCGTTCTATTTTCATGTTGTTGCTCTGTGCACGCTATTTTGTATGAATAGGTGGAGTATCCGCCTATACAATTTGAATCGTACAAAAACTACAAGTTGTCTTTCTTGGCATGTTTTTGTTCCGAAGAATCTGCTACGTAAAAATTTGTAAAAGTGATATAGTAAACAACCAGTTTTTTTCACTCTGGTTCTGAAGGGTAAAAAACACAACTTGAAATCATATAGTTATCATAATATTATTACAGGTCATTGAAGTCTACTTTTTGAAACTTAAAGGGATTGAGTAACTTTGTCTCAGGTTTTGAAACAAAATCCTGGAATGATAATAAGGGCTAGTTCTGACCGGGAAACGACCCAAATATCCGAGTATGGCTAGCTGCCCCAGGGCCTTGTCCTATATACGGATAAGTGAGTGCCCTGGTGGGTCCATTTCTAACTCGTATTTTTAGCCCTTCTTTCTTTACTTTTTCCTTTCCTTTCCTTTAAAAAAAAAAAGGGGGGGGGTTGGTTCTAATTCGATACCAGTGATTTACAGTTGTTGCTGAAATGACATAATTTCCAAGGATTTTTCCTCACTTTTTAGTAAATTATACATTTTATGCGTTTGTTGGAGAATGACAAATATCAAAATTTACAGTCAGGCAAGAAATGTGCTTATTTACTTTTTAGAGGCCTACATGTCAGGTCCCACGGATCTGCGGGCTTGGGGGCTCAATCCCCCCTTCCCTCACACTCACACTTTTGAAAAATATTATTAAAGAGAATTAAATAGAAAGAAATAGAAAAAAAAGAAAAATAGTGAATTGCCAGTGTCACAAAATAAGGAGGTAACAAAATATGCTCATGTGACCGTAATTAAATACCTATACCCCTGAGCTTCTGGGGGCTCTGCCTCCTGGACCCCACCTTGGGCCCTAAGGCTGGCCCCTGGATGCTCATCTGACCTTATTTCAATGCCTAAAACCCCTGCGCTTTCGGGGGCTCCGCCCCCTGGACCATACGCCAATTAGTGACCTGCCAGTGTCATCAATAAGGTAGTCAAATATGCTCATCTGACCGTAATTAAATGCCCCTACCCCCTGAGCATCCGGGGGCTCCGCCCCTTGATCCCCCCGCCAATTTGTGCTAGGCTCTACCTTATCTAAAATACTCTATCCTCCAGTCCCCCACTCACTTTCAACCCCATTTCTAATCACTTTAATTTCCCATTTAACTCCTATATTAAACCTCGAAACGCCCCACCACCGTTGTAGAACATGCTACGCCGTTGCGCGGGGCCTGGATCACGAGTTCAGTTCAGTTTATTAAACCAGAACGTCAATGACGTAGCGCTCATCCGCATCTCGTAACAACAAATATCGTCAATTTTATGTGGTACACTTTTGAACTAGTCAAAAAATAAAAATTTGATGCCCTGGAAGGGACATAATTTCATTTAGCCGAACAAGATTAAATAGAAACTAAAGGAGAAGAAGCATTTTTTGTTAATTTTTGGAATAAATTTGAATAAATTACCATAATTAAACAATGGAGCAAAATCTCAAAATTCTGTGTAGAATTTTAGTAAACCAAATTAAGCTCTACCAGATAAAGCAAACCAAATCAAATATGGTCAAGAAATGAGGAAGAAGAAGCAATTTTTGCTTTTTCTGGAATAAATTTGCATAATTTACCATAATTAATTAATGGAGAACAATTTCAAAATTCTGCGTAGAGGTATAGTGTACCAAAGTTAGCTCTATGATATAAAGCAAATCAAATCAAAATCGGTCGAAATATGAAGGAGAAGAAGCATTTTATGTGATTTGTTTATTATTTTTGGAATAAATTTGCATAAAGTACCATAAATAATCAATGGAGCAAAATCTCAAAATTCTGTGTCGAAGTTTAGTGTTCCAAATTTAGCTCTACCAGATACGGCAATCCAAATCACAATCGGTCAAGAAATGAGGGAGAAGCACTTTTTGTTATTTTTGGAATAAATTTGCATAATAATTAATGGAGAATAACTCCAAAATTGTCGAAGAAGCTCACTCCACAAGGTTTTGATATCATAATGGCATATTTTTTGGAACAAAATAGTTGTTACCATGGCAACGCCTTATCCGGCATACACACAAAATAATTGTCTTACACAGCCTCACCTCATCTAGTGCTTAAAAGGGGATCCCCAAAAGAAGGACGGAGCCCCCAGGCTTCTGACGGGGTCACCAGTGTTGAACGGTGCCCCTAGACTTCATTCATGCTCGGAAGGGGCTCCCAATGGTGAGACAGAGCCTCCGGGCTTCAGAGATACTTGGAGGGGGCTTTAAACAGATGGGCAAAGCACCCGGTCTTATGATATGGTGAGAGAGGGTTCTCTAAAAGGGCGGTGCCCGTAGTCTCCATTCATGCTTGGAAGAAGCTCCCAAAGAGATGGAGAAATGGACAGAAGTGCAAGATTGCCCCTGAATTAATCAAGCCCCCCCCCCATTCCATCCCATTTATATAGAACCCAGGGGCGGATCCAGCCGGCGGCAGGGGAGGGGGCCAAAGAGGGGGCCCAATTTCATGAGAGAATATTTAGCGGCGAAACAGCTAGCCGGTGTTAACAGCTATTCACTAATGTGAGTTTGTTTTTCTTTTTACGTTATTAAGCAAGCACCCCTGACCCCCTTCCCCTTGGCTACGCCAATCAGAAATTGTAGTTTGTTTTTATTTTATTTTTATTAAGCAATTATATTTATAATTATCTTTATTTAATAGAGCCTCATTAAGTTAGCCCCTAAGTTAGTTCTGAAAGATTACACCAAATTAAGCATATAGGACTGAGCTCAGCCGTTCTGATCAACCGTACGATCCGATCATCAAGGTCAGTTTAATACAGCATTGCGGATTACCACTTGGCAAACAAAACTAAAAAACTTCTATATTTTGACATTTTACTTGTATACTTGAACACGTACTACACAAAAACACGATAATATGCAGGAATACTTCTATAAACTCACCACAAAAGTGATCAGGAAGCTCGAAGATGTCCAGCCTCTCTCCATCTCTCTCAGCTAGTCAGCTTGCGATCGATATCCACCATCGATATCCACGACGTACGCGAGGTGCGTATACGTACGTAACCTAGAGATCAAGTGTTATTATAGATCTCTAAGGTACGTAACAGTCTCGCGCGTTGTTGGCATGGGACTCTGAACGCGTACATTTGGAATAAGCCCCCCGCCCCCCCCCCCCCCACGTATGTGCCATTTGGTCGCGTTATCTGACCTGACGCACCCTAACAATCCAACGCACCCTTTCGGCCAAACCGGGGGGGGGGGGGGCTTCGGACGAATGGTCGCGTTCAAGTCAACGCGCCACGACGCGACGCTACCCACCCTTTCGGCATAAGCCGTTATGTTTACAGCTCATTTCCCCCAAAGTATAAGAAAACATGGAAATAATTAAACATAGAACTAAACATTGAGATATGTTCTATCCCAGGATATAATTATTTATTTGTTTGCCCTTGATACATTAAAGTGGTTGAGATTATGGTTTGAAAGTTCGGAAGCGATTTATTCAAAACTAACTTTCTTTTAATTGCGCGCTCATCCGTCACTTCGTGAAAATGGGGACGAATTCTCGCTACCCTAAATATGTACGAAAATCTCGAAATTCGCGAGACGAGGTAATTTTCACTCTCTCGGGTCGTCACTACAACTTCCGGTATAGAGTCCCATCCCAAGTCACGGCCTTCATCCACCCCCATTTTTCAGGGTTCTTACGCTTGGAATCATGAGCCCAGCACTGTGCAGCCTCACAAAAGAAAACCATCGTCACTGATGTCAAAAGACGCAAAAAACAACGAATGAAATGTTCAAATAAACGTTGAAATATTTGCGAAAAAAAACAAGACCGAGCAGACGACATATTCGGTGCATACACGTTGTGTGGCGACGGCGTTTTACGTTTGCGCTATCGCGCCGCCTGCACAGGAAGCTGTAATGTCGAAAAGCTATCCCATAATGCAATGCGCGTTTTCAGGATTTTCCCCGGATCTCGGCAAAATCGCTATTTGGGGTAGCGAGAATTGATTATTGATACTTTAGATACATGAATACAATCTACGTCTTGGCAATGCAAGTGCACAAGTAGGAAGTGTTAAGCATAAGGGGGAGAAGTGAAATAAGAGAGAAAGAGAGAATGAGAGAAAGAGGAGAGAGAGAGAGAGAGAGAGAGAGGGGGGAGGACATAGAGAACGAGAGAAAGAGGTTAGAGATAAATGTTGTACACTGTATTGTTCATTATCTCGGAATATATTAAAGACTACCTTATAATCTGTTGACAATAGGTCAATCTACACCGATGATTCCGAGATATTTTAAAATGAAAGTTGTAATAATAACAATGACGAAAATAATAGCTACATTATACCATGTACACATTTACTACACCAAGGTGGAGAGTGGCAAATGTACCTGCGATTTCCACTCCAGTCCCACCGATGCCATGGAGTGCTCGCGATAGAAAAAGTACCAGGATCGAGTCAGCAAAGCCCATCACTGTAAAATTAAAAGAATTTAATTAGCTTTACCATTTGCTTTCTACTGAAAATAACAAGGAATGGGGAGAGAGAGAAAAAAGCCCTCTTCTTTACTGATGATTAAGGAATCGATTAACTTAGTATAGGGGTTGTGTAAAATCATATGTAAAATAATTACAAGTAGAGTGCTTGTACAATATTTTTCTTTCGCGAGAAAATGGAATTTTAAGATTTATAAAGCAATTAACAAATGGAGATGGGGTCGAATGTGAAATCACAGGTACACGTAAGTCACTATACAAATCTACAATTTTCTCATTCTTCATCGGATTTTCCTCAAATTTTGAATTACTTGTTTCTTTACCTTTTCTGCTTTAATTGGACTTTCTCTTTAAGTAACGGATTAACAGGCGAAAAGAAAGAGAGAGAGAGAGAGAGAGATGATACAAAAGAGTAGCAGTAATAACAACAATTATGAACATCGAGAAGGATCTTACTCAAACAGGCGGCCAGAGTCAAGAGTGTACTGAAGAAAAACGTTAAAAACGGTCCAACTCTGAAAAAGAAGATACAAATTAACACTTATTTAATCAAGCATTAACTACAGAAATGTAATTTCCTATCATATTTGTATTTTTCCTGAAAAGGCACGTGACAGCACGAAAAGTGATGTCAATTCTGTTTATTGTAATTTTGACATTGGCACGAAATTATCACTGTGAACTGTATTTTGTACACCGTAATTCTAATTTTGTTATCCCTTGTTAAGATAAATTGAGAACAGTCCTGCATGTTAGAAGTCTAACCACTAAATTCGAATATTAAATTAATGAGCGAAGTTAAAGACATGTATGTGCTCCAAATACTCTTTTTTACTTATCAACGAGCGAGCTTGTAGGAACAGTCAGCAAGATCCTCATCAAGAACTTTGTTGCCAGGAACAACCCATTTTGGAAACTAAGCCTCTCACGACAGTCGTGTAGAGGAGCTAAGAAGGGTTCTGGAGTGGAGCTGGTTGTATAGGAGGGTGTGACATCCTTTGTACTGTGATACGACTCGGGCTGCTCTGTCAAACATTCCGACATGTTGAATAGTCCCGTCTGTGCAACCTCCTGACACAAAGAACGGTACACATTCCTGTAACAAAATTTGAGTAGGACTTCAGGAGACACTGGTACTGTATTCAGAGAGAGTAAAAGGAGGGAGAATGAGGAATATTGAAGGAGAAAGATAGATAGAAGGGGAGAATTAGGGGGAGGATAGAGGGAGAGAATGGAGGGAGAGAGAGAGAGAGAGAGATGGGGCGAGGAGTGTGTGTGTGTGTGTGTGTGTGTGAGAGAGAGAGAGAGAGAGAGAGAGATAAGATCTTAATAATCTTCTATTAACAATTGATTAAAGGCTTTTTTTCCGATTTCGAATAACGGATCAATTTTTTACATAAATAAATACTTCATGCATGGTTAAGAAAATTAGAAATGGGTTTTATCTCCACAATTCTTCTTCTAATGCATTCCAAATAAATACATACGGATCATTTGTTTATGTAACTCATTGATAAAGTATTATTAATGTTTGTATGAATAGTAGTTATAGCAGTGACTTGACGGACGGCCATAGGGTTTGTACACGATTTTCTTTTCGACAAAAACGGACTTATAACACGCGTGTCTAAGGGATTTTGAACTTTTGAATTTAGATAGAGATTTTTCATTTTGCAAACAACAAATGTCAGCATGTTTTCCATTTAAATAGTTTAGTACATCTTTTATTTTCTGAGAGTTTCCCAAACCTCTACAGTTCATAGAAATAATCTTCAACTTATTATACATCACGATAACAAATAACTATTTTATACATAGGCTACATGTATAAGGCCATCGGATGAATTTTTAAACATTATTTTATAGAGCATGAGTAACAGTACAATACAACGAGCAACACAGACAGACAAAGAAACAAGACAGACAAACAGACATATCAAGACATTAAACTTGACAAATACAAACACATGCACTAAACATGCAAAGAGAGCTACGAGTCTCTCACTAAGGGCCACATCCCGTACCATCACGTCCCATCTGGCAACAGCGCAGTTCTGATTATGTTGAAATACTATTATTCTTACCAGGTGAATGAAATAATTTGTATTGAGGCACTTCACTAAGACTTCACGAAAATGGCCTATTGCCATTGATATAGGGCGCGTTTATCCGGGCTTGCCACTACAGTGCGTCCCGAAAAAAACTATACACTTTTGAAATGGCTGCCAAATAAAAGAATATATGATTATGGGGATTTTTTTTTATATGTATGGAAAGCTCATAAGCTCAGCTTTCATATGACACCAAAAAGTTTGAAAATAATTCATGCTTGGGTGAGCACTGCACACTTTTGTAAAGGGTATGAAAATTAGGTTGCGCAGGAATTGGCCTTCCAATTTGTGAGAGGTAAATCCGTTGGAGCTTACGGAATTGAGGATGATATGACCAATTAATGATCAATTGATCTGAGTGAAATTTGTGGTTTATGGGATTAACATTTTATGCATGAGTGAACAGGAATTGCATTTGATAATACCGTATAGCAATGTAACTTTCCATGGTAGACTCAGTGGAGTGTTCATAGGAGTCACGACTGGGTGATGGAACATGGTGCAGGGGAGGTGAAATGTAGGGTAGGACTTTGTTTGGTAGATGGGATAAGGGTCAAGAGGACATGTATGCCCCTCCCCCTCTCTTTCTCTCTCTCTCTCTCTCTCTCTCGCTCTCTCTCTCTCTCTCTCTGCCTTGGTGTGCTTGTGCATATCTTGACAATCCATTACATTCAGCTACCAATCACTTAATCAACAATGTACGCTATCAGTCAATTAATCAATCAAGCATTCAATCACCATTCAGTATTTCAATCAATTTAATCATTCAATCATAATCAATCAATAACTCAGTCAATCACTTAATCTATCAACCAACCAACCAGTCATTTTAGCACTTGAGTTTCTGTAAATGGTAAATGGGTAACATGAAGAATAAGTAACCAACATCTGTGATATTCCTCTTTTCAACAAACCGTATTGAATAATCAATTTACATAATCCTTATTTGGTTATTAAGTAAATCAATAAGATGTTCAACTAATCTTACAATAACTGAAATGTGGGGTGAAGGTTTTTATTCAAAGTCACAGATATAAAAAATAACAGTTTATAAGATGGAAATTACAACATGTACCATCAACCCCTCCTGACTCCCATGTACACACCACTGAGTCTACCAGGGAAGGTTACAATGCTAAAATAAAAAATGAAATTTCTGTTCACTCATGCATAAAATTTTGGTTTTATAAACCAAAATCATGAATGTATCATATCACCCTCGATTTTGTAAGCACCAAAGGAGTTACCTCTCACAGATTGGAACGCTAATTCCTGCGCAACCTAATTTTCATACCCTTTATAAAAGTGAGCAGTGCTCACCCAAGCATGAATTATTTTCGGACTTTTTGGTGTCATATGAAAGTTGAGTTTATGAGCTTTCCATACATATAAAACTTTTCCCCTAGGATCATATATTTTTTATTCGGCTGCCATTTCAAAAGTGTATAGTTTTTTTTGGGACGCACTGTATAGATAAATATCGTACCCCACTATCAAACCCCACTATCGAACCCCACTATACGATCGGGATTTGCGGGATGTCGCGTTTATCGTCCCTTCACGATTCAAAATAAAGGCCTTGTGTCTGCCCAGCTGTTTTGACCCGGGAAGCAGACAGTTTCTCGGAAGTCAACTTCACACACATGCTTGTACACAACACCTGGGTGGTCCTATTTGTATGTGAGAATCAAAACAGCTTTGCGTTTATCGATCTCTCAGAAACGTGATTCTGGCTGTAGGCCTATGTCACATTCAAAACGCACCTTTTTGCGTCTTTAGATATGCCCATATCTAAAGACGTTTGAAAAAGGCTTTACGTTTAAGCCCCAGTCCCATATAAAGCCGGACGAGCACGGACGAGCACGGACCACTCCGGACCATCCCGGACCATGGTCTGGGGTGATCCGGGATGGTCCGGGATGTTTTGTTCAAAAAAGTGTGATGCTTTTAAGCTACAGTCCCATATACGTCCCGGACCGTCCCGGACCATCCCGGACCCCATCCGGGGTGATCCGGGATTCGGTCCGTGTTGACACCGTGTTGGCACCGGGGTGGTCCTGGATGGTCCTGGGCGGTCAATAACTCACTCCCGGACTGCCACGGATCAACACGGACCGCCCCGGCGCCACTACGGATGACCCCGGACCCAGCACGGTGGCTACACGGATCACCCCGGATCAAACTATTGTCCCGGACCGTCCCGGACCACCCCGGCAGTTTTTGACCGTCAAAAACATCCGGGGTCGACTCCCGGACCGCCCAGGACCATCCAGGACCATCCAGGACCATCCAGGACCATCCAGGACCACCCCGGTGCCAACACGGTGTCAACACGGACCGAATCCCGGATCACCCCGGATGGGGTCCGGGATGGTCCGGGACGGTCCGGGACGTATATGGGACTGTAGCTTTATCACCTTCTAAATTTGCCTGAAAGACGTTTGAGAAACCTGATTCTAGCCAAAAATCTGGTTGATAAACGCAACCATAGTTACGTAACAGAAACTATCTCCTACTTAACACGTTCATGTCATTGCCTTGTCATGATAATTGTATGCACAGATAGTTTAACTCAGGTTGCGTTTATCTAGTTTGATTGTATTTTCCTGCGGTATAAAATTATATCAGGAAAAGGTTGATTAGGCCTAAATGCGAATCATTTGGATGGTTATGTCGTAATAGCGGAGTGGCGAGATGCGTGCACGATAATAATACTAATAGTTCGTTCTTATACAGCGCATTTCAGGTTTGTATTGAGAGGGAAAAGAATTATATATTCAGGCGCGGATCCAGGATTTTCAAATGGGGGGGGGGGGGGGGGCGGAAATTTGAATATCGCGCAGACCGTTATTTCAACTTACCAATGCTGCCAAGGAAATATCCCTGGAATATTTTATAATCTGCATGAGTAAAGTCATAAAGTATTCTGATATTCTCTCCAACTGAATGTATCTACCGGACAAAAAGCCTTTTTGATCTTTATGTATGTTTTCGTCTAACAGTGGTTTTATTCTGTTTGCAATGCAACTTGAAAGAATCTTATATTGGACATTGAGCAAAGATATAGGGCGATAGATAGCGAGGTTTGTTACCTTGAGGTAGAAGAGTTATAATTCCCAAATTCTGGGCATCCTCGCAACTCACATCCGCTGCAGTTGAAAACGGAAAGAGGGAGGAAAGATAAGGTACATGGAACGTCTATACATCGTTAGTACCACGGAAATAGAAAGGATGTAAGCGTATGCATCTCGTATATGAAGTATTCAAAGCTGACGTCCACTTCCATCCGCTTTTATCCGCTAGGCTTCCGTTTAATATCCCCGCTACATACTACCACGTCGGTTATTTTCCGTTCTGTTTTCGCAATTTTTGTCCATTTCTGGAGCGGATGAAAACGGATGGAGCCACTCCCGAAATTTTGCTCGTCCGCTGTGTCCTTTATGCATACGTTTTGTGTCCATCGGCCAGTGGGACCGGGCTATTACTTGGTTGATATAAAAATCCTCAAATTCCCTCCAATTACATTACATTACATTAACATCACTGGCCGTGTTTATTTTAGTTTGTAATTTCCGCAACGTTTGTAAAATTAATATACAAATGTTGTGAATCAAGAAATATTTTATGTTTGAAATTCCATACTTGTTTTGAAACCCCATTTGGTTGAGTGTGCCGCTCTAATGGGTGGCTTTTTCACACACAAATCCCTAAACATCATACATGGGTCCCACTTTTGATAAAAATACCATTAAAAATGGATCTATTTTTTCAAAAAAATTCCCAAATTTCCGGGTGTATCAAGCACCCGAAAAACACCGAAATTTTTTGAAAAAGGGGCCTTATTTCGAGAAAAATCTCCATAAATGACCCTTTAAAATGGGTAGGGGTATAGGTGCTCGAGCGGCACACCCCCGACCAAATCTGAATACCCCCCCCCCCCCCCGGGCTTGAAATTTACACCCCTTTTCTCCCGCCGTTGAATTTCTTATGAACTGGATAGTCCCCTTCTCTTACACCGCGTTCAATGAGATGCAGTCCCAGAAATCACACTAAAAAAAGTAAGCCTGTTTTTTTTCACTGATTTTGTTGTTTGCTTGTTTGTTTTTGCAAAACTGCAGGTGTGTACACGTATTGCATGGGTGTGTGTGGGGGGGGGGGTAGACTACCTACGGCCCGCCAAGTTATGCCAATCGTTAGCTGTGGCCCGCGAGCTTTAAAATCTTGGCCACCCGTGGTATACAGCATTATGGAACCTACAGGAGGTTATTGTTATGCAGGGTTTTCTTGAAAATCAGGTCCACAGGCTTTAAGTGGAGCTGAATGAAACTACCCTGTTGAAAGAAATCATGAATGAATGAATAAATAAACAAATCTAATCTAACGAAACTGTAGTGATTAAAAGTTATACTCACGAACAGCAGTCATGCAAGTTTCGTTAGCGATGAGCACAATGATTACAAGAGCGGTCGAAAAAGCTCGATTGCTTCGAAAGAAACCCATGCAAAAACTCCACGAAATGGACGAAGGCATGATTAATTTATACAGTAGGCCTACTCTCGACGTAATTGTTTGAAGTTTTACGGCGTAAAGGAGAGTGACTCGGAACTTACACCGATGAAATCATCTGTCAATAATTAGTGAGTGCGCGACTGCATGGGTGTGCACACTATGAATATGACAGACAAAGAAAGTGGACAAAATATACAGTTCCTCAGGTAGACAAAGGAACATCCCTTCACTGCTATTATGTGAAAAGGTGAATATGCATGTGACACCTGTTCTACACATTTTTACATAATAGCAGTGAAGGGATGTTCCTTTGTCTACCTGAGGAACTGTATATTTTGTCCGCTTTCTTTGTCAGTCATATTCATAGTGGCAACTAACAACTGGCGATATCGATCGATCGCATCGTGTATCTTTTTTATATGCATGCAAATTCCAAGAGTCTGTAGTTTCTATTGTAAGACTGTTGATTGGGTGAAATGCATCACTCCTTAATAAGAGAAGAAAAGATGTAGCTTCGGAGAGTATTGGAATGTTAATGGATAACTCCTATTCTTAGTCAAATAATTGCTTCATTTTTTTTTCAGGGCTGTTGCCAAGTCAAATTTCCTTATGTTTGAGAAGTATTTAAGCTTCGAACTACATGCGTCTCAAGAATGTAATCTTTTTGTTTAAATTTTTTTTTTTTTTTTATATATGCATGCAAATTCCAAGGGTCTGTAGTTATTATTGTGAGACTGTTGGTGAAATGCATCACTCCTTAATAAGAGAAGAAAAGATGTAGCTTCGGAGAGTATTGGAATGTAAATGGATAACTCTTATTCTTAGTCAAATAATTGCTTCATTTTTTTTTCAGGTGTACTTATCTATTATGTCACGAGAAGCAATACACTTATTAGCATACTGGAAATGCTTTTGTTCTCTCAATGGAAAATCTATTTGACAGTTCTAGAGGAGAGGGAAAAAAAAAAAAAAAAACTTTTTTATATGCATGCAAATTCCAAGATATTGCAAGTGATCATAGAATGGTAAGAGTCAATATAAGCATCAACAAGAAACTAGCTAGGCTTAGATTCATTCAAAATGAGAGGAAAACACGGATTAACATCGTGAAGCTGAAGGGAAAGAAAGAAGAATTCCAACTAAAGCTTCACAACCGCTTTGATGGATTAGAGTTAGAGGATATGGACATTGATGAGCGATGCGATATGATGACATCAGCAATGCTAGAAGAAGCCAAATCTGTAGCCCCAACTGAGAAAAGAAAGATAGTAAGATCGGAAGAAGACAAAGAAATAGAGGAACTAGATCAAAGAAGAAAGGAAATACGACTGAAAGAATCCAAGACAACAACAGAAAAAGTGGAGTATGCAGAAATAGTCAAATTGGTGAAAAAGAAACGACGTCAAAGAAACAGACGAAAAACTTCTAAACTCATTTTGGAAACTCTAGAAAGCGGAAGGGGACCAAAAACAATACAAAAGATGGCAAGCAAAAAGTCCAGAATGAGCAAACTGAAGAAAAAAGATGGAAATATAACTTCTGACAGATCGGAACTGCTAGAAATATGCGCCGATTTCTACCAGGAACTTTATGGTTCAACGAAAAAACAACCGAAGGATCATATAGATATCTCATCCAGAAAATCAGACATACCGCCAATACTACAGAGAGAAGTTGAGGAAGCTGTAAACAGTATGAAGGATAACAAGGCACCAGGAAATGACGAAATAACAAGTGATATTATCAAACAAGGAGGGGAGGAGACAATCACACAGTTACTGAAACTATTCAATCAGATATTGGAAAAGCAACAGATTCCAACCACTTGGAAAGAGGCAAAAATAATTCTTTTATACAAGAAAGGTGACAAAGCTGATGTCAAAAACTATCGCCCTATCAGCCTTCTATCTCATCTGTACAAGATCTTCACCAAAGTAATCCAAAATAGAATCAAAGATAGATTGGACTCAAATCAACCCAGAGAACAAGCAGGGTTTAGAGCTGGATTCTCAACAACAGACCACCTACAATCTATAAATCAACTAATTGAGAAGGCAAATGAGTACCAACTTCAACTATGCCTCGGATTCGTAGACTACCAGAAGGCGTTTGATTCCATCGAACACACAGACATGTTTGATGCCCTACGAAAGATTAACATTGAAGAAGGGTATGTGCGCATCCTGGAAGATATTTACACCAACGCAGTAGCCAGAATTCACATTGATAATGATGTATCAAAGGAGGTCAAGATCCAGAGGGGAGTCCGACAGGGAGACACATTATCTCCAAAGATATTCACAGCCACTATAGAGGAAGTATTTAAAAAGTCGCATTTAAATGGAGGAATAAACATTGATGGGGAAACGCTTACTGATCTAAGATTTGCTGATGATGTGGCCTTGATCTCAACATCAACCAAAGACTTGGAAGACCAGCTGACAGGTCTCAACAGGGAGAGCAAACGTATTGGCCTAACTATGCACAAAGAGAAAACTAAATATATGACTAATTATGACACAGATGAAAACATCGAGATAGAAGGTCGAACGTTAGAGAGAGTGAGCAGTTACAAGTATCTGGGACAAACTTTGAAAATGGAGGACACCACAAAAGAAGAAGTTATGATGAGAGTAAAAGCAGGATGGATGAACTTTGGAAGATACAAAGACATGTTGACCAATAAAAACATACCCATGTCACTAAGAAGAAGAATGTTCAACCAATGCATTCTAACAACTATGACATATGGATCAGAAACATGGTCATTGACAAAGGATCTAGAACAGAAGCTTGTGACTACTCAAAGAGCTATGGAGAGAAAGATGTCGCATTTATCTCTGCGAGACAAAATCAACCACAAAGTCATACGCCAGAAAACAAAGGTTAAAGACATCGTGGAGAAAGTAAGAGAATCAAAGTGGAGATGGGCTGGGCATGTAGCAAGACTGCAGGACAATAGATGGACAAATCGTTTAACAGAATGGCAACCAAGGGTGGGAAAGAGAAGAAGAGGAAGGCAGAAGAGAAGATGGAGAGATGACCTAACATCATACATGGGAACGGCCGCTTGGACCAGGACAGCTAGAAACAGAAGAGAATGGAAATTTCATGAGGAGGGCTTTGTCCAACGTCTGGATGAACTATAGCCTGATAGATAGATAGATAGAAATTCCAAGAGTCTGTAGTTTCTATTGTGAGACTGTTAATTGGGTGAAATGCATCACTCCTTAATAAGAGAAGAAAAGATGTAGCTTCGGAGAGTATTGGAATGTAAATGGATAACTCTTATTCTTAGTCAAATAATTGCTTCATTTTTTTTTCAGGGCTGTTGCCAAGTCAAATTTCCTTATGTTTGAGAAGTATTTAAGCTTCGAACTACATGCGTCTCAAGAATGTCATCTTTTTGTTTAAAAAAAACTTTTTTATATGCATGCAAATTCCAAGAGTCTGTAGTTTCTATTGTGAGACTGTTGATTGGGTGAAATACATCACTCCTTAATAAGAGAAGAAAAGATGTAGCTTCGGAGAGTATTGGAAAGTAAATAGATAACTCCTATTCTTAGTCAAATAATTGCTTCATTTTTTTTTCAGGGCTGTTGCCAAGTCAAATTTCCTTATGTTTAAGAAGTATTTAAGCTTTGAACTACATGCGTCTCAAGAATGTAATCTTTTTGTTTAAATTTTTTTTTTTTATATCCATGCAAATTCCAAGGGTCTGTAGTTATTATTGTGAGACTGTTGGTGAAATGCATCACTCCTTAATAAGAGAAGAAAAGATGTAGCTTCGGAGAGTATTGGAATGTAAATGGATAACTCTTATTCTTAGTCAAATAATTGCTTCATTTTTTTTTCAGGTGTACTTATTTATTATGTCACGAGAAGCAATACACTTATTAGCATACTGGAAATGCTTTTGTTCTCTCAATGGAAAATCTATTTGACAGTTCTAGAGGAGAGGGAAAAAAAAAAAAATTCTTTATATGCATGCAAATTCCAAGAGTCTGTAGTTTCTATTGTGAGACTGTTGATTGGGTGAAATGCATCACTCCTTAATAAGAGAAGAAAAGATGTAGCTTCGGAGAGTATTGGAATGTAAATGGATAACTCTTATTCTTAGTCAAATAATTGCTTCATTTTTTTTCAGGGCTGTTGCCAAGTCAAATTTCCTTATGTTTGAGAAGTATTTAAGCTTCGAACTACATGCGTCTCCAGAATGTCATCTTTTTGTTTAAAAAAAAAACTTGTTTATATGCATGCAAATTCCAAGGGTCTGTAGTTATTATTGTGAGACTGTTGGTTAGGTGAAATGTATCACTCTTTAATAAGAAAAGAAAAGAGGTAGTTTCGGAGAGCATTGGAATGTAAATGGATAACTCTTATTCTTAGTCAAATTTAATTGCTTTTTTTTTCAGGGCTGTTGCCAAGTCAAATGTCCTTATGTTTGAGAAGTATTTAAGCTTAGAACTACATGCGTCTTAAGAATGTTATCTTTTTGTTTATCTGTGAAATTTAATATTCTTAGAACACGTCCATCAATTGGTGAAATTGAAATTGCAGTTGCTTCAAAAGCCTCAAAGGAATAGATTGTCAAGCATTTCTTTTCTGTGTGACTAAGAAAGATGAAAATAAACAGAGTGAAAAGGGCGCATTATGCGGATAATTATTATCCTAAATCCAAATTTAAATACATTGGTTGTTCCCAGGTGTACTTACCAGCTGCATGTTTTTCATGTTGGTATTTACTTGGTAGTTAAGCTATTATATGGGAAGATACTGGTTTACAACCCTGTGATTATTAAGGATGTTCCCTTTTTATATGTTGATTATTGAAATGTAATTTACTCCTGAATACTTAATCAATTTGTGATTAATAGATTCAAGAGCCTTCAAAGATTGTCGTACATGACATGTTTTTTTTTTTATAATTGCAAGGAAGCATTTATTTTGTGTATTCTGTAAGTCAGGCTATTATAGCACCTTCAATGTGGAGAGGGTACATAATCCTTTATAGCCTTATTTTCGGGAATGTTACCTTTAAATAGAAATTTTTAGAGTGGGAGGGGTGGGGCGGGGGAGCTGCAATATTGCATGCCTTACATGGATCAGTTTCCTTCCCAGATGACGGGGTTTCGTTCTTGCTTTTCGTGGGGTCCTTTAAGGTGGGGGATTGGCTCTGGGACTGGGTTGAATTTTCTTGTGTGTGATAGGTTATGGATGTTCTGATTAATTGTAAATTGTTCTCCCTCAACGTGAAAGGGATCAGGGACAGAGATAAAAGGGAACGCATATTTTTCTGGTGTAAAGATAAAGGGGCGGACATTGTTTTCCTACAAGAAACATTTAGTACTAGCGATTGTGAGGACAAGTGGGCTTCAATGTGGGAGGGTTCTAATTATTTTAGTCATGGTTCTAATCACAGTAAAGGAGTTCTCGTTTTGATTGCGCCGAGGATAGATATTGAGATATTGCAAGTCTTAAAAGACAGTGAGGGTAGATATATTTTTATAGACTGTAAGTTTCAAGGTGTTAGGTTGATTTTAGGCAATGTGTATTTTCCAACAAGAAATTTTGAGAGTGATCAATTGCAATTTCTTCGAAAATTACGCAATAATCTGGCTAAGTTAAATAAAGATAACTACCCGGTTATAATAGGTGGTGATTTTAACATGATTAGGGACATTGAATTTGATTATAACGGGAAATCTTCAAACAGGATTTCGAAAAGATTTAATCGAGAATTTGAAAAATTCATGGAAGATTTGCAGCTTTTGGATATTTGGAGATGTAGGCATTCTTTAAAAAGGCAATTCACTTATATGCAAAACAATCCCTTTATGCAAAGTAGACTAGATTACTGGATAATATCAGAATGTCTAGAGGAAATGGTTATGAAGTGCGATATAATTCCATCTGTTGCCCCTGATCATCATTCAATATTTTACGTTTATTTGACAAAACAGTCAATAAAACGAATGGAAGAAAAGGGTCATATTGGAAATTCAATAATAGTTTATGTGAAAATGAAGATTATGTTAGAGAGTTAAAAAAGAAAATTTGTCAATTAAAAAACGAACTGCAAACTAAAATAAAAGATAAAAGGTTGTTATGGGATTTTTTAAAAATGAAAATTCGGAGCTTTACACAAAAATTTTCAAAAAAATTGGCTGATCAAAGAAGAACAATAAGAACAGATTTAGAAAAAGAAATACAATGTTTAGAACAACAATTGACGGAAAGCACTAATGCAGATACTTTAGAAAAATTGGAAAATACAAAAAAGAAATTAAAGGAAGTTTATAGCTATGTAAATGAAGGAATTAGGATTCGATCACGAGCCTCGTGGTACGAAAGCGGAGAAAGGGATTCGCGTTATTTCAATCAATTAATGCAAAATAACAAAAGAAAGAGTACTATTAAAAAAATTAAAACCTCAGATGGTGCTATTTGCTGCGATGAAAAAAGGATAACTGAAGAAATCCGGAAGTTTTACAGCATGTTGTACAGTAAAGTAGAGTACGAGTGCTCGGATAATTGTTATAATAGTTTCTTTCAAGGTTTACCGAAATTGACTGAAAAATCTCGAGAATACTGTGAAGGATCTATAAGTAATAAAGAATGCCTAGAAATCTTAAAAGAATTAAAACAGAACAAATCACCTGGAAATGACGGTTTTTCTTCAGAATTTTATCGTACCTTTTGGCCGAATATTGGAGATTTAGTTAAAGATGCCTTGAATGAAGCATATAGATTAGGAGAATTAGCATCGTCTCAAAAACAAGCTGTAATTACGTTAATCGCTAAAGATGGGAAAGATCCCTTTTCACTGAAAAATTATAGACCCATTTCCCTTCTTAATGTCGATTATAAAATCTTAACAAAAATTTTGGCTAAGCGAATCAAGAAAGTATTAAATGAGATCATTATGGGAGATCAGGTGGGCTACATGAAAGGGAGGAATATTGGTGAGGCCATTCGCATTATAGATGATATTATTTTTCATACATCCCGTTACAATTTATCTGGTTTTTTGTTAGCTGTAGACTTCGAAAAAGCTTTTGACTCAATTTCACATCAATTTCTTCAAAAAGTTCTGTCGTCATTTGGTTTCGGTCCGTCCTTTCAAAAGTGGGTTAAAGTTTTATACATGAACACTCTAAGTTGTGTATTAAATGAAGGAGGGTCCACTGGTTATTTCAAAGTAGAAAGGGGAGTAAGACAGGGAGACCCTCTTTCTCCGTACCTCTTTATCTTGTGTATTGAAGTAATGGCACACAAATTACGAATAGATAAATTGGTGGACGGAATTAATTTTGGAGATAAGGAAACTAAACTAGTACTTTATGCGGATGATATGACAATTTTTGTTCGCAATAAAAAATCAATTAATAGGTTAAAAGTATTATTTGCAGATTTCGAAAAAATTTCTGGACTGAAAATAAACAACGACAAGACTAAAATATTAAGGTTAGGTTCATGTCAACGTTTAGATTGTGATTTTGCTTTTGGCGAAATAGTTGACTTTCTTAAGGTTTTAGGGATTTTCTTTTCCCTCGATGAACACAAGAAAGAAGATCTAAATTATAAAGAAATCTTAAGTAAAATAAAAACACTTTTAAATTTTTGGAAGCAAAGGGATTTAACACTTATGGGTAAGATTCAACTATTGAAAGTGCACATTTATTCTAAAGTTCTTTATCGGGCGTCACTTACTCCTGTTCCAAAATGGGTTTATGATTCACTGGATGAATTAACTTTTGATTTCATATGGAAAGGAAAAACAGATAAAATCAATAGAAACACCATGTTCTTAGACTATAACCAAGGGGGGTTAAAGATGTTAAATTTTTCTGCACAAGTTAAATCGCAGCGAATTATGTGGATTCAAAAACTTCTAAACAAAGATGAAGACATGAAATGGAAACAATATTTTAACTTTGTCACTGAACACGTGGGTGGAGATTTGATATTTTCATGTGACTATATACCAAGTTTATTAAAAGTGACAGCTCCACAATTTTATATGGATTTATTAGAAGATTGGGTGAATACGAGACATATAAGGAGTATAGACATTGGTGATGTGGTAATTTTTAATAATAAACTTATTCGATATAAAGGAAGTTGTATATACGATAAGAGGTTGTATGCCAAAGGAATTTACAAATTAAAACATATTCTGGAAAACGATGGTAAACTAAAAAGTGACAGGCATTTTATCGATTTAGGTGTTGAAGTAAATGAAATTGAAAAGATCAAGCACTTTTATGCCTGTTTACCAGTTTGTTGGAAAAATAATTTTAGAAAGGGAGAAGAAAAAAATAATTCTGGAACTGATTTCACTTTGGGGAAGAAAACAACTAATATAGCTGATTTAAAATCAAAACAAATTTATGTACAATTAATAAAGAAAGATGATTTTAAACCCTTGGTTTTTGAGAGAATTGGAAGGAACTATGGTTTTTCCTGTAAGGAAATAGAAAACATATTTTTAAGACTAAGACAGTGTACACTTAACAGTCGATTAAGAGAGTTTCAGTTCAAACTTATACATAATATATTATATACAAACCATCACCTCTTCCGTTTTGGTCTTGTCTCGACTAACTTAGGCTCATTTTGCGAAAAAGATGAAGAAACATATAAACATTTATTCTATACTTGTGAATTTGCACAATCAGTGTGGGAAATGTGCACGAGATTTTTAGACTTTGAAATACATAACTGTAGTTTGGAGGAAATTCTGTATGGGAAAGAGGAGAGAAATAAAGGAAAATATCAATTAATGAATCATGTTTTAATTCTTGTTAAATATCTGATTTATAGAAATAGAGAACTTAAAAAACCACCCTCTTTTAATGAAATAAAGAATAGTATAATAGGGGATAAAGTAGAAGAAAGGAAATTGGCAGCAATGAGGGGAACTCTCACTATTCATTTTTCTAAATGGGAAAACCTGAGTATTAGACAAACAATTGGAACCCAGAGCCAGTCGTCCACCGGTTAAGAGGGGGGGGGGGGGGGGGGGGGGGTGGGGATAAGGGAGAGGTCGGGTAGGGTAGGGTTAACAAAAAGAGAAAACTTTTCTCTCAGGACAACAGTATAAAAAGAAGTATAAGTTGCTACATTGTTAAAACAAAAAAAAATTGGATTATACAACTGCATATGTTTTTTTTTGAAAATATGAATTTTTGTTTCAAATATGATGTATAGGAACTAACTATGTAAGTTTCTTTTGAAGCCGTTTGTAAGACAAAAATGTATACTGATTTATAATGTCATCACATTTGCAGTGAGAGTTACATATGATGATTGTAATTTGTACTATGATTATAATTTGTTTCAAGAGAGAAAAGAATAAAAACTGACCATAAAAAAAAAAATCTCCAAGGAGTGGAATCGCGAACGACTCGCGGTCTGCAGACGCCAACCCCAGGTCCAAGATCAAGAAGTCTCGCGCTATCAGGCCTAACAAAAAAAAAATGTCGTATTGCCCTTCGCGACCGACTCAAAAATCTTGAAATCTACGGTCGGCTTTTAATTTTTTTTTTTTTAACCGTTTTTTAGAGAAAAAAATGTTGAAGCATTCAAAACTGAAAAATATTAGCCCAAAGAGGGAGATTTGAAGAAGAAAAAAAAAAAATTCCGACCGACCGACCCATGTTTTGGCACCTAAAGAGCAATACAACACCTTTTTTTGTTAGGCCTCGTAACAAAGTTCTGCTCGTATCGTGTACGGAGCGCTGTCCTAAAAAAAAGGTGCAAAAAGGCACGAAATGGTAAAGGAGGTGTGTTCCTATAGCCAGGCCCGTAGCCAGAGTTTGATGTTTTTTTTTTGGGGGGGGCACATACATGTAAATAATCGACGTCCTGGGGTGGGGTCTAAAAAAGTACAACCGATCTTGGAAAAATTTTGGGGGCACGTGGATCCCCCCCCCCCCGTGGCTACAGTGCCTTCCTATAGCCTACGTCGGGCGGATCGTCATTCTACTCGGAAAGTCAATGAAAAGGACAATTCACTGCAAACAAGATCTGGACAAATTATGAACCACTGAACTTGCTGAAACATTTCATATTTCTCTTTATAAACTCAAACTCATTAGACTTTAGAATTTTTTTATTTTTACTTTTTTTATTATTATCTTGCAAATTTTTAATTGTTAATTGTTGATTAATTTCTCTTTTGGTGTGTTAGTATTTTGGTAAGCTCATTGCTAAACGGTGTTTGCAGCGATTAAAATACCCCTGTATAATTTGTAAAAAGGCAGTAAAAAAAAAATGCCCTACATTGTATGGGCGAAGCGAAGCGCGAGCCTTTGACGTTTCATTAAATTATTAGAGAAAAAAAGACGATTTGTTGGACCGTTATCGACTCTTTTTCCTTGTTTGAATCAAGTTCCCTACCTCCGCGCATAGCGCGGAAGCTCTGACGTTTCATTAGATTATTAAAGAAAGAAGACGATTCGATGTACCATTCTCGACTCTTAATCCTTGTCTGAATTCAGCCCCCCCCTCCCGCGCGAAGCGTGGAAGCTTTGACGTTTCAATAAATTACTACTCTTGATCCTTGTCTGAATTCATTTTCGCCCATTCCTGCGCGAAGCGCGCAAGCTTCCACATTTCATTACATTATTAGAGAAAGAAGATGATGATATAGAATTCAGTTTCCCCCTTTATCGCGCGTAGCGCGGAAGCTTTGACGGTTCAATAAATTATTACTCTTAATCCTTGTCTGAATTCATTTTCGCTCATTCCTGCGCGAAGCGCGCAAGCTTCCACATTTCATTACATTATTAGAGAAAGAAGATGATGATATAGAATTTAGTTTCCCCCTTTATCGCGCGTAGCGCGGAAGCTTTGACGGTTCAATAAATTACTACTCTTGATCCTTGTCTGAATTCATTTTCGCTCATTCCTGCGCGAAGCGCGCAAGCTTCCACATTTCATTACATTATTAGAGAAAGAAGATGATGATATAGAATTTAGTTTTCCCCTCTACCGCGAAAAGCGCGGAAGCTTCGACGCACAGTGGGCCAGGGAGGAACCAAAGTGCGCCAAAACTCATGTTTGGGGATTTATTTTTTATAAATCCAGAGGAAATGTTTGGATTTCCAGGGATTTTCGCTTAAATTTTATTACCAACATTTTCTATGATGTCTACGCTTTAAGTTGATACCAGATTTGGCTGCCCGATTTTGCCCGTTATTATGTTAGAGCCGTTTTCCTTGCAACATTGCCCCGAAAAATGTGTTTAATTTGGTCCGCGGTGTCAGAACAAGACAGTGTCACGCGCCCCCTCGCGCCGTGATTTATGACCACGAATCCTTCATGATTCAGCCGCGGACCCCCAAAACCCACATTTTTCGGGGCAATGTGGCAAGGGAAATCGGCTCTAACATAACAATGGGCAAGATTGGGCAGCCAAATTTGGTATCAACTTGAAACTTAGACATCAGAGAATATGGTGGTATTAAAATTTAAGCGGTACATCGCGGAGATCTAAACATTTCTTTTGGATTTATAAAAAACATGGATAATTAGTCCATTTTTCAGCGAATTACCCTTTAATATATCATGAAGATTGTGTTTCTATTAATTTTAACCCATTCATTCAACGAAATGAACTATCAGGAATATGTGAGAGCAATTTCATATCAATAACTTAAAAACTTCATGTTGAATTGAAAGATTTATAAAATAAGTCACTTTTGCACTAAACTGTGAATATGTAGGATTTTGCTGTTTGAAGTAGTAAATTTATACCCTTATTGTGCATTCCGGAATTAAATATTTCACTGAGGTACTCCTCTATGTATTACCTTTCAACTGGGCAAGAAAAAAAATCAAAAAAAAAGAAATCACCCAAACTTAGTTTTGGCGCACTTTGGCTCCTCCCTGGCCCACTGTGCGACGGTTCAATAAATTATTACTCTTAATCCTTATCTGTATTCACTTTTGCCCATCCCGCGCGAAGCGCGGAAGCTTTATATTTTCATTAAATTCGTAGAGAAGGAAGACGATTTTGTGTATCGTGTCCTTGTCTGAATTCAGTTTCCCCCCATCCCGCGCGAAACGCGGAAGCTTCGACGTTTCATTTGATTATTACTCTTAATCCACGTCTGAAATCACTTTCAACCATCCCGCGGATAGCGCGGAAGCTTTCACGTTTCATTAAATTATTAGAAAAAGAAGACGATTCGTTGTATCGTGTACTTTGACGTTTCATTTAATTATAACTCTTAATCCTAGTATGAATTCAGTTGCCCCCCCCCCCTCCCGCGCAATGCGCGGAAGCTTAGCCGTTTCACTTGATTATTAGAGAAAGACGACTCGTTGTACTGTTCTGTATATTAATCCTGAATTCAGTTTCCCCACATGAAGTACGTTTGGAATGTTCGTTCGCAAATCTTTGCATGTACAGCCCGAGTGGTGGGTAGCATAATATTTAGCTCATTGCTCGTTGCTCGTTGCTGTTTGACGCTGCGTCTTTGCATTTGGCGCTCTGCATTTCTATGATGCTGTTGATTGAATAAGTTCATAAATTCCTGATGTAGCCGTATGAGCGAGAATTCAATTTATTCTTGTCTCATATACGGTTATCTCATTTACTTCGTATATATATATATATATACATATAATGAAAACGAGATAGCAAAATGTGTATATAGATGGTTATCTTGCGAGTAATAACCATTAACTACTCTCATCGGGTTCTCATCATTAATTTTCTCTTCATTTTTTGATGGTGAATTATTGGGGGGGGGGGGGGGGGTGATTGTACAGGCCATCCCCCCCCCCCCCCCACACCTGAAATATTGGGGGGGGGGGATATATCCCCCCATCCCCCAGGATCGACACCCATGTCCATGACTTAGACTTGGATGTCTTGACACTCAGCGAGACACACTTGAGTGATAATATTGATGATGCTGAAATTATTATTCCTGGTTATACAGTACTCAGGCGTGGTCGTAACCGCTATGGTGTTTTCGGGGTCAAATACAAAAAATAAATAATGCATACTCCCCCCCCCCCCCCCCCCCCCACTGAGCGAGATATTGGTAGGCTCGATTTTCACATTTTCGGGGTCATATACCCCCAAAAAATGATGCTCACTACCCTCCCCCCCCCCCCCCCCCCCCCACTGAGCGAGATATTGGTCGGTACGATTTCACATTTTCGAGGTCAAATACGAGAAAAAAAATTGTGATCACTACCCCCCCCCCCCCCCCACTGAGTCAGATATTGGTCGGCGCGATTTTCACATTTTAGGCCCCCCCCTATCGGAAAATCCTGGATCCGCCCCTGGCCCCCTGCATCCCACCAGGGGCTCTAAGACGAGCCCCTGGATGCTCATCTGACTGTTATTAAATGCCTAAAACCCCTGAGCTTCATGGGCCTACGCCCCTGGACCACACGCCAATTTACGCTCCACTTGCTATGCTCGCTTTGCTCTACCTAATAAAATACTTTAGCCTCCCCCTCTATGAAAAAAGTTCCGCGAGGCCTGCATGTACAATGTTAGAGTGGGGATGCGGATTTTTGTCTCCACCCCCCCCCCCCAACGTTTTTGTTCAATATACGCCACTGCTCCCCCGTCCCTCGCATTTTGTCCCCCCGGTCATGAAAAGAAAATCGCCGCCCCTGATACAGACCACCTTATATTTTTGTTAAAATTGCCTTTATCAGGTGGGCTGTATCCAGGGGCGTCGCTAGACCTTTTTCATGAGGGGGGGGGGGGGGGGGGGGTGTCGAGGCCAACGATTACCGACACAACTAGCCACCAATTACCGACAAAATTAAATGTCCCAATACCGTTCTCGACTGTTAATCCTTGTCTGAACGAATTTTTCCCCCCGCCCGCGCATAGCGCGGAACCTTTGGCGTTTCATTAAATTATTAGAGAAAGTAGACGATTCGTTGAACCGTGCTCGACTCTTAATCCTTGTCTGAATTCAGTTTCATTAAATTCATTAAATTATGAGAAAAGTAGACGATTCGGTGTACTGTTTACGACTTTTAATCTTTATCTGAATTCAGTGCTCCCCCTCTCGCGCAAAGCGCGGAAGTTTTGACGTTTCATTAAATTATTAGGAAAAGAAGACGATTTATTGTACCGTTCTCGACAGTTAATCCTTGTCTGAACGAATGCTTTCCCTCCTCTGTTTCAGTTTCTCCCCTTCCGCGCGAAGCGCGGAAGCTTTGACCTTTCATTAAATTATGAAAAAAAAGCAGACGATTCGGTGTACTGTTCTGGACTCTAAATCCTTATCTGAATCCTGTTATCCCCCTCCCGCGCGAAGCGCAGAAGTTTTGACGTTTTATTAAATTATTAGAGTAAGTAGACGATTCGTTGAACCGTGCTCGACTTTTAATCCTTGTCTGAATGAAGTTTCCCCCTCCCGTGCAAAGCGCAGAACTTTTTACGTTTCATTAAATTATTAGAGAAAGTAGACGATTCGTTGCACCTTGCTCGACTCTTAATCCTTGTCTGATTCAGTTTCTCCTTTGACGTTTCATCAAACTATGAGAAAAAGCAGACGATTCGGTGTACTGTTCTCGACTCTTAATTCTTATCTGAATTCAGTTCTCCCCCTTCCGCGCAAAGCGCGCAAGCTTTGGCGTTTCATTAAATTATTAGAGAAAATAGACGATTCGTTGAACCGTGCTCGACTTTTAATCCTTGTCTGAATGAAGTTTCCCTCTTCTGCGCAAAGCGCGGAACTTTTGACGTTTCATTAAATTATCAGAGAAAGTAGACGATTTGTTGCACCTTGCTCGACTCTTAATCCTTGTCTGATTCAGTTTCTCCCTTGACGTTTCATCAAATTATGAAAAAAAGCTGACGATTCGGTGTACTGTTCTCGACTCTTAATCCTTATCTGAATTTATTTATCCCTCTTCCGCGCAAAGTGCTCAAGTTTTGACGTTTCATTAAATTATTAGGAAAAGAAAACGATTTATTGTACCGTTCTCGACTGTTAATCCTTGTCTGAATGAATTTTGAAGCTTTGACGTTTCATTAAATTATTTTCTTTTCCTTTTCTTTTTTTCTTTTCTTTCCCTTTCCCTCTCTTTTTTTCCCTCCCCCTTTTCTCTGTTTTCCCGACGGCAGCGGAATTTTACCGACAATATCCTGACAGGTGGGGGGTGTCGCACCCCCACAACCCCCTTTGGAGACGCCCCTGCATGTGACGTCACACATCTCAGCAGCGATCGGAGAGCTTTTTAGGTGCTATATGCCGGGGCTGTATTTAAGTATGTTGTAATTGATAATAATCATAATTTCGAATGTTTCCAAGCATTGAATTTTGATAACCTTGTCCAATCAAATTTTCACCTTTGCAATAATGAAAATAAAGTTTGTTTTTAAAATCAATCACATTCTCATTAACATAAACAAGCATGCTTAGAATTTTTGAAAAATAAGCTAAATTCCGACTCAGTTTTGCACAACCGATAATTAGAATGCAGTCAGTCAAACCCACCCCCCCCCCCCCCCAGAGAGCAAAATGTTGTAGGGCCCATCTGGGTTTTATTTGGTTACAACTGGGCTGGCCCACTTGGCCCAAAATGGCCCAGCCCACTTGGCCCATTTGGCCCAGATGGGTCCCAGATAGGCCCCTTGTGTGGCCCAGCAATCTGCACCCGGGTTATAGAAGGGCCCCAGATGGGCGGCCCAGATGGGCCCCACAATTGGCCCATTAATATACACAAGGGTTACCTATTTGTTACATGTGGGTTTTATGTGGGACCTACCACATTCTATATATGGGTCAAGTGGGTTCTATATGGGCCCCATATGGGCTATAAGCAGGTTTTTATATGGGATCCATATGGGCCAAAGTGGTTCTAAATGGGCTTCATATTGTTTAAATGGGTTCTTTTTTTACCCAGTTGAATTCATTTATCCCATTTCAATTTCCAGGGTTACCACTTGGGTAACTAGACCAGTCGTACCATTTGGCACAACTTTCAACCAGTTGAAAGCTCCAATTAGCAGACTTAATTAGTATGTTATGTAACACTTGTACTAATTAATTTTGCCATTGGCAACAACACATCGTCTAAAATTTCCAATGTAAAGGCATTGGTGTTGAGAAGACTTGGATAATTTTGCTGTGATGGGACATTTCCATTTACTTGTATTTTATTGAATCTGTTTTAGTTCATAGTTAGTGTTTTTCCTAATTCACGTTTAATTAAATGTAATTTATAAAAAGTAGTGAAATGTCCTAATAATTAGCAATTTACAGTTTGTAGTATTTTCGAAATGAATTGCACATAACCAAATCATCAGTAATTAGGAAATATCCTGTAAATTCGAATAAATTGTAAAAAAACATAGATGTGCACGCACCCCATATTCATTATGCAAATTCTGGGATGTATTTGTGGGTTTCGGGTGGGAAGGCCCATCTGGTATACATCTGGTTTTTAGCTGGGCCCGGCCGATGCTCGATGTGCAACTTTCACCACCAAAAGACCCACATGGGGCCCATATTGGGCCAACATGTGTTGGTATACATGTGGGATTTGGGTGGGAATGCCAATATGGGTTTTTTATGGGCCACGTGGGCTCCATGATTTTTAACTTATCATAAACTTAAAAAAATAAAATAAAAATAATTATAGTATTACAAAGTTTTGGTATGGGGTCATGAATTTGGTTCAAATTAACATATTGGAAGCATATACGTTCCTACAATATACACTGATCGTTGTCGCGGTTGAAATCGAGTCTAAAGTTATGAAATTATAAATAATAAACTCTTTATGTTGTATAGCTCCCTCTCAAGGTCAAGATATTAATTTAGCTATGAAACAATGACTAAAATCGACCGATTAGCTATTCCCGTTTTTAAATTATATATCCCAACTACATATTCTGAGATTTTCATGGTCGCATCTACCATTGTACGGCCATAGGCGCTATTTGAAATTTGTCAAAATTTACCGGGAGCACCGGTAAATTTTTATATTCAATTTTTCTCGAAAACAGAAGTGTTTTAGGGGCAATTTTTTGTAATGCTTAGAAAACATCCACAGGGGCATCCAAATATATCAAAATAAGATTCACTATCCACCCAATTTTCAAAATCTCCCAAAACTTTGTATTACCTTTAAATTTAAAAAAAAAAAGATTATAATTATCAAAAAAATCATTAAAAAAAAAAATTATATAAAAAAAAAAATTATTAAAAAAAAAAAAAAAAAGAAGACTTATTTAAAAATAAAAATCGGTGGTATCGATCGCCGATATCGCGTGCATCCAGTAAAAATAATTACATGGTAATTGACCAATCAGATTGCTGGGATTCTTCTACCCATCATAATACCATTTCCTTGTCTTTCTCGCTTTCTTACCCGGCTTCTCTCTCTCTCTCTCTCTCTCTCTCTCTCTCTCTAGCTCTCTCTCTCTCTCTCTCTCTCTAGCTCTTTCTCTTCCTTTTCTCTCAGTCTTAATTCTTCTCTTCTCTTTTCTATTTTCTTCCCCTTTCCTTCCTTTCTCCTTTCTTTTCTCTTCTCCTTTCTAGTTTCTCTTCTCCTTTCTTTTTTCATCTACTTTTTTTTCCTCTTTTTTTTTTTGCGCCGCCAATAGCGATATGGAAGAGATAAAAGAGAAAGGAGACAACTAATAGTCAGGTCTTGACTGATTGCCATTACAACAAAAAACAACAACAACTGTTAGTGTTACTGTTAGTGTTAGAATTATAGACGTGATCTATCATCTTCACCTGGTATTTACGGGCTACTACGGAAAAGCCATCCAAAGAGATTTGGATATCATAATATAAGATCAATACAAAAAAGGGGGCGGTGGTAACATTTTTACACCTGAGACAAATATAAATTTTGCTTGAAATAAAACTAAGGACGCCTACACTGGCGTACCTATGGGGGGGGGGCAGGGGGGGCAGAGTGCCCCCCCTGACAGGCTCCAGGGGAAAAAAGAAAAAGGGGAAAGAAAAGAAAAGAAAGGAAAAGGAAAGAAAAAGAAAAAAGGAAAAGGGAAGAAAAAAGGAAAGAAAAAGAAAAAAGGAAAAAAAGGAAAGAAAAAAGGAAGAAGAAGAGAAAAGGAAGAAAAAGGGAAAAGAAAAGGAAAAGAATAAAAATGGGGAAATTTAAAAAAAAAAAAAACATGGCCGTACGCACCAGGGGGGGGGGGCAGTTGACCCCAGATATTTTGAAAACGTACATTTTTTTTCCTGAAAATGTAGTGTAGGCCTATACCAAATCCTTCAATTCTACTTTTGAAAATGCAAAAGTACCCTCATGACCAGTTCGGTCGCTCGAACTCCCTTCACTCCTTTTGCTTTTGAAATTCTTCGAAAACTTTTAACGCATCTTTCCCCCTCCCCCACCAGAAAAATATTCCGCATACGGCCCTGAAAAATTAAAACAAATGAAAATAGGAAAATATAAGTGATATAACAAATTTGAAACTCTTCGCTGGCGCGAACTGCTTGCTAGCCTATTTTGTATTAAATGTTTTCACTTGCTCGTCCCCCTGAAAAAAGAAAAGGATTAGTATTGCCTAGAATACAATTGTGCCTGCCCCGACGGGCCCCGACCTGCAACCATGGCAACAATAACACACAATATATGTACCAAATGTTACTAAAAGAGACTAATTCATTTTTCTCGCTCGCTACACTCACTCGCGAATAAAATAAATAGACATTGCTTTGGAAACAATTGTGCCCACCCTTGACCTGCAACAATATCATTAAAAATGGAAGAGTTTTTTCGCCCTCTCGCCAAAAAGGAATTGAATCGCGTTAAACGCGATTGCGTCCATCTTGACCTGCACCAATAAAAACAAGTTTATTTATTAATTTCTATTAAAAGAGAAATTTTTTTTTGTTGCTTGCTCGCTATTCTCGCTCGCCAAAATGGAATTGACACCGCTAACGTGCCCGCCCCAACCTGCAACAACCAGTTAATAATTATGTACCAAACGTTATTCAAAGAAGTTTTGGTGTGCTCGTGCTCGCCAAAACGGAATTAACATCACCTTAGACATGATTGTGTAAGCCCTGCCCTGCCGGCAACAAAAAAATCTGAAATTTATGAACCAATTATCATTACAAAAATTTTGCTCGCTCGCTACGCTCGCTCGCCAAAATAAAAATAACACCGCCTTTAATAATCACGTCCCTGACATGGAACAATGAACCCAAGTTTATATACCATATTTTCCCTATAAAAGAGAAGTGATTTTTTTTTGCTCGCTCGCTACGCTCGCTCGCCAAAATAGAAATAACACCGCTTTTAATAATCACGTCCCTGACATGGAACAATGAACCCAAGTTTTATGTACCATATTTTCCCTATAAAGAAAAGCGATTTTTTTTTTTCGCTCGCTACGCTCGCTAGCTCGTGGAATTATGTGCCCACCACTAACCTGCTACAATATCATTAACAAGAGAAATGTAGGGGGTTGCCTGCCCGCCAAAATGGGATTGACATTGCCTTAAACACGATTGTGCCCGCCCCCTACCTGCACCAATGAAACAAATTTTATATGGCAATTCATTGAGAGAAAGGTGTATTTTCGCTCGCTAGCTAAAATGGGTATAAAATTAGCCTAAACACAATATTGTTCCCGCGCCCTGCATGGGACAATTGAACCAAGTTTAAGTGGCAATTATTAAAAAAGAAGTGATTTTTTTCTTGCTCGCTACACTCGTTCGCAAAAAAATGAAATTAACGTCGCTAACAAGTGAATGTTCCCACCCCCAACTTGCAACAATACCAGTTTATATACCAAACGTTACTTAAAGATTTTTTTTTGCTCGCTCGCTCGCCAGAAGTGAAAATTAGCATCGCCTTTTTTGTTTGTTTCGGTCGCTTGCCCCCCCCCCCCTGACGGACTACCCCAGGTACGCCACTGGACGCCTAAATCTAGTACCTTGAAATAAAAAATTACGTATTATTTTGTGACGACATACGTACGCGTAACGCGCGGAAGACGTCTCGCGCGTGCGCTATTAGCTTTATGTATTGTAAGTTAGCCACGTCGACTAAGCATATTGAGTAGAACTGTTCTGTGTATGGGCAGATGAGGGTGGAGATCAGACAAAGATTTCACGTAAAACAAGACACGGTAAGAGGTAATACATATTATTTACATATGTGTGTGTCCTATTTAACATGAATTTTCGTTTGTAAAAATATTTCGTATTTCACTTTCTAGTAATCGACGAAAAATTCATTGTTTGCAGAATCTTGATATCGGTTGTTAGAAACTGTTGTCCCATTCATCATATTTTGCGTAAGTAAATTCTAGGATCTAGACCTAGAGTCTAGGCTATGTCTTTGATTTAAATTTTGATAAATTTCGAATACTATAATACTAGTATTTTAATTGAGAGGAATAGTGACTTGAATCGAAATATGAAGTCATGCAGCACAACTATCTTCAGTTCATACACTGTCTGTAGTCATTATTTGTATCGCTCATGAAATAAAAATACTAAAACTAGACTAAAAGTTAGAGTCTAACTTCATGACTTAGACTAGGTCTAACTTTTAGAGTAAAGCTAAGGAGGGGGTTTTCGGCCACTTATCGACAAAATCCTATTTTCTAGACCCTTTACTTCCTATTTATTATAATTTCTTGTTCAAATCATGAAGCAAATATTATTATTATTTAAACAAAAACAGAATCCCAGAAGAAAAAAAAATCATGAATTGCCGTGACAATATTCATTTCAATTTTCACTGTTTCGAAGGCAGTTATCTGCATAGCGAACCAGTTTTCGGCCGCATGTTCAAAGTCAATAGGAAGCGCGCGCCATGCGTTTCCGCGCTGATCTATAGCACTAGCGGGTAGAGCGGGTATCCCACGCCGGAGCTCGCCAGGCCGAAAACTAGTACTGCAGTGATCGGAAATTGGAATCTGAATTAGACAGAGATATCGTGTGTGCGTTACGGTGCATTGATTTAATACATGCGATGAGATACTTTTGAGCTTGCGACTAACACAAAATTGGGCTCTAAATTAGGCACATTCATGGGGCACTAGAGGGCGCTTCGCTTGCGTACGACAATCTGAATGGCCTTGCTGCGGTGGGTCGGCAATAATCAGCCCAAAACTTGGATATGGGAGGTTGGAAGGATATATCTTTTTTATAATGTTATCCGGTCTTACCCTTAACCATCCTATGTTTAATCTATTTAGAAATAACATGCGAGTGTGATAAGAGAAACATCGGGCCCATTACTGAAGTAACTTTTTAAATATTAGCCTAGAAATGACCACCAAACGGAAAAAATTGACATTTTTTCCCGACAAATCTTCATAAAATCTGAGTTATAAACAAGTCACATCTAGGTACACTAATACAAATACGATTTTCTGAAAATTCAGGTATGATTTATTAAGTTTCTTTCAAGTATATTTCTGCGCATTGCAGCGCCAATATTCTACACTGCTTCAAAATCACACTTGAATTTTTTTTTTGCAACGAATTTGATACGAGGTCCGCGAGTGTTCCCCGTTCCTTGCGTGTTGAAAGTTTGGTAATACATAGTTTGCATTGACTCGCACGAAAAAATGGTCGAAAACAAAATGTCAAATGAAGAAATAAACAAGCTTTTGTATAGTTATAAGAGTTCTACCGAGGTTTCTTTGTCGATTCAATTGATTATATAGTCTCAATTAGAATTCAGAATTATCTCACTGAAAAGTTAAGAAACCGACGATGTTCTTGATCTTAGTTATTTTCATTGTGCCAGCAGCCGATCTAGCGTTGTTTGGGCAAAAAGCTAGGCCGCTGCCTTCCCACGCGAACCCTTACGAGTCCCGCTAAAATGGCGCTCTGCGGAGCTCCGAAGCTGTGTTGGTATCGCTGCAAACTCTCAGCCGGCTAGCTCCCCACGAAGGACCATTCGCGGTATGGCGAGAGTGTGTGTGTGAAGTATGATTTTGGATTCGAGAACGCACGTAATGCAACCGTGCGCGTCATTTTCAGCTGTCGAATGTATACGACCAATTTTACATGTACGATTTTTAGTACAGATACTTGGTCAGTTTTCTTCTTATATCTTTGGTTTTACAACATTTAAAAATATAATTTCTTCAAATTTGCTCCTGACTCGGTTCAGACTAATTGTCTGATGTGTTTTCAAGTCAATTTTTTTAATATATTTTTTTGCATGAATTTGCCTATCTAAATCTGAAAAATACTTGAAATAAAGCTCATTTTATGGTACCCATATTTCTTACAGACACGCGTAAGATACTTGATTTTTCAGATTCGGGTAGCGGGACCGCCGATTACATCGCTAAAATGTGATATTTTAGGACATTTTTTTCATTGCAAATGTGGTTCTTCAGTGACACTGGCATGGTATGGTGTGTGTGGGATATGTGTTATGCTATTATGTATTTTAAAGGGATTTTACCATGCATCCAACCAATCGGCCGAAAACTGGAGCTGGTCGATTACCCCCTCCTTTACTCTAGGGTAGAGTGCCCAGTATTCGGTCACTTTTTTGGCCAATCAGAGCACTCGTTTAATATTGGGTTTATGAATATTCATATATCACTGGGTCAAGCTGGGTTGACTCGTATGTAGCTATTGGACGTTCGAAGAAAAAAAAATGAATATTCATCAACTAAAACCAAGATGGCTGAAAACGAATCATGTTGACTACCAGACTTTCTCGGATTAATCATTAATTTAGGATCTAAATGAGCAAGCTATCGTAAGTCCAAGTAGATATTTCTGTGTTATTTTTTAATTTCATGTATTGTAATATTGCAGCCAAATAGAATATATGAGGATGTAAAGAGTGAAAATCTTGTTGCATATATCTCATTCATCGCGGTCCGGCCGAACTGAACCATTTGTTCAACTCAGTCCCCATAGGACGTACTTCAGTCTATGTATAGAGGCGGTCAGAGGAGCCAGATGCAATCTCAACGGAACAACCGTCGATATCAGAGACTGAAGCTTTCGGTCTAAGAGAGTCAATGCTAATGCGTATTGACCTCTAGCGCTGCACTACGTGCTAACAGGCAGCATTTAAATACACCAATAGTCAATACACTCAGATGCACACAATCATGCCGATGCGGCTGATCAGCAAGTTTGACAGTGGACTCGCGATTTGAATTTTTAAATTATTTTTTCTAACATCGGAAATTTAAAAAATTGTATTTTCCTGCTTAGGTGTTATCAATCGTCACAAATACAGATTTTGAGTGAAATCAGTTGAGTCAAGGAGGATATTACAAATGGAGTTACAGCTAGCAAATTTATGACCAGGAGTATTACGCAACGCGCAAGATAACAACCGACATCAGAGTGCCGCTCGCTGGAATTTGCCCGTAGACAACAGCTAGGCCGCTCTCTGATGTACATGTACAAGCTTCCAAGCCGCCGTCCAAACCCATTCACATTAAGTGGAGTAAAGATTCGCAAACATATAAAGCAACTGTGCGCAGTACCGACTTACTAGTCGTGAGCATGCGCAGTTGTTGTTATTGAATTCCATTTGTTTTTCTGATTCCAACGATGTATTTTTCGTCAAAATCCACCCAGAAATGGGCTAGTTATGATTTTTATGACTCCATACTCAGTATGTTGTAGTATCAATTTCATAATTCGTTATAAATATGTTCCGATCTTTTGCGGAATTTAGACTGTATTTCATTCAAAAGAGAATGTTTTTGTCTTTGAAACCCACCTTATCGGAAGAGTGCCCAGGGGTGCCCATGCGCTTAGATTTGCACGTGAAGATGCCTATGCATTTGGTCAGCTTGGTTTGCGTCGTCTGCTGGGGAAAGATACGCGTTCAAATTCGTGTTCTGTGCACCTAGTGACTCTCATTTTCTATTCGGCTTGTTTATTTTTTTTCTGATTGCAATCTAACGAATCGATCTAGATCTCGATCTCCATAATTTTACAGGGTCTAACGTCTATGTAAATAAAAGTTAATCTTTTTATGAACAATTAGCTAAACTCGCTAATATAATAATACTTAGAAGTTTTTGAAAATAATCCTTGATCATTGTCTTAATTCAAAATCTAGATTAACAGTTACTCACATGCATTACATCATTCATGATGGTTCAAACTTCATTTTCAGCCATCATATGTTTTTTTTATTTTGTTGTTTTCAGGACTGTCCTAGTGTCATTTTTTCACTGCATCTTTTACAGTTCATCCCTAATTGTGTGGTGAACAAAGAGTTGCTCCTCATGTAGATTATATTTAGTTCCTAAAAGACTCTATAGGAGTCTATACACATAGGTCCTAGGCTATGACCTAAGGCCAAGGGCAAGGCTAAGGAGTAAGGTCTAGACCCTAGTTGATTTTGATGGAGGGGGGGGGGGTAGGTAGTGTTAAGGAAATAATTAATAATGGCTGTACTTTTGTTAACCACTTCATTCTGTTTAATCAGGCAATGTATATGTTACTTAATGATATGATAACCATTGAAAAGAAATGTGAAAAGCCTGTCATAATCGCGCAAGGCTATTTCCTCAAAACATTGCAAAACCCACACGGAATGCAATGTACAGAACCGAAGACGAAGTCATTACTCAAACGTTAGTGCTTCCTTTTATATAGATCTACCCGGTAGTCTAAATCGTAATAATCATTATGAATTCCAATTTTCGAATCATCAGGAACAAGTTTCAATTCACCGATTTCAGATAAAGATAACTCGTCATTTAAATCAAAGTCGTACTCGGAATATGTGCTTTCAGTCATTGTTTGCGATTGTCAAAATAGTTAATCCAAGAAAGCCACATACGAAAGTAGCAACTGCGCGATATCTAGAGCGATGTCAAAACAGCTGTCGTAAATCATCTCGCGAACACCCGCTGAGTTTACGAGGCGTCAGTTATAACGGTTTTTATAACACTACAGTCTACTGGAAAAATGAGTACCGGTATGGTAAAACCGGTCACTCAAAGATTTTTACTTTTTCAAGACACTCTTTTTTAGGGCTTCAATATTACACCATATCACATACTCTGATAACACGTAGGGCCATGCATCTCAGATTTAACATTGTTAAAGGTATAGACAAGTTTTGGAAATGCCCCCCTCTCAAAAAATGAAATGGAAGCTCTTATTACCAATCATGTGAAAGAATATATTTTGACTAATATGTGATGATACAAATTTGCCGGGAAACCACCTACTAATTGATATATTTGGTAAATTATTATATCTATCTGGAATGGATAGATATCGCATAGTCCCTTATCTTTCTGTGTACACTGCTTATGACTTTACCAAGACTGGGCCAAATTTTGCAGTACACACCAATACTTTTATGCTAGATGATCAACCTTTTCTGATCGATCCCACAACGCTGCCTTTAAGACTTATTCTGGCTGCATTAAATGCCATGCAAATAAATCATTAGACTCTACCGTCATGGGATGATTGTTTGTTTTAATTTGCTTTTTCTTTATTTTACATTAGAATAGGATTAGATCATTAGATCTACTTTGCCAGCTGATAAACAAAGGTAAGTAGTTTTGCCCTTTGTCTTTTGAATCTAAAATAATTTTTCCTTCTATCCACACAGAACTAGCCAGAAATAGAAAGTCTTGATGGCGAACTACGAGTTCATACGACAGAACGAAGAGAGGGATGGCGTTCGTTTCAGCTGGAATGTGTGGCCATCTAGCCGTCTGGAAGCCACCCGAATGGTGGTCCCTCTTTCAGCTCTCTACACCCCTCTGAAGGAGAGACCTGATTTACCACCCATTCAGTATGATCCAGTCCTCTGTAGCAGATCAACATGCAGAGCTGTCCTCAATCCATTTTGGTAAGTCAGGCCCAGTTGTGGATAGATACAGCTACTTGCTTCCTGGAGGGGAAAAAAAAGAGGGGGGGGGGTGATTACTTATCAAAATTAGCAAGCTAATAATGGTCACGCGCATATCTGAAAAGCCAAAAAAACATTTTGAAATTGAATGGCTTACTAGTTATTAGCAGAAAAGCAGTGTAATACTTTTATAGGGGCTAAAAATGATTTTCAAATCTATGATTGAAACTCATACATTGAAATATAAATTCTAAGAGTTTGTTAGATGAAAAATATCCATGGTTTGTCATCTATTTAAAGAAGGGGCAGTCTTTCTGCTCTTGTTTGTAGGTAACATAGTTTCAGAGTATGGTGAATTGAGTCTCAATTAGGCATGGAACTTTGTTTCAGCAGAATTTCTAGCATTGGTCATGTTTTTGTTGTGGATGTGTAATCTTGGTGCAATTGAACTGTATTCATTTAAAAAAGATCACTTTATGTATTGGTTTTAATATGATGGATGTCTATATTCATTTTCTCTTTCCAGCCAAGTGGATTACAGGGCTAAGTTATGGAACTGCAACTTCTGCTTTCAAAGAAATCAGGTAATTGTACATTTACAAGGCTCTATAAATGGAAACACTTTTCAGGTCATATGTTTGCATTATGAATAATTTACAAACAATCATATACATGTAGATGTATGCCAAATTAGCAAAAAGATATGCTTTTGCCATACTTTTTGCTCCCATGTCAATAAGGGATATTCAATCCGAATGAATTGGTGTATTAACATTATAAGGAACATGGTAAAGATATTAATAACGTATTGCTGGAGTAATGGATGTATTTGACATGTACAATGTAAATGTTTTGTGGATCAACCTGGTTACTATCTGTGAGTGGTACATGTGCATGTACCTTACTTATACCAATCTTGAAAATTGAAATAGCGATTTTGAAATGAAATCAGATATCAAATCTCTATTTATTCTATGAATGTTTAAATTTCCATTTACCTTCTTTCTCTCTTTCACAATAGTTCCCCAACCAGTACAGAGGAATATCTGAACAGCACCAGCCAGCAGAGTTGATTCCCCAGTTTACAACGATTGAATACACACTGACTGTAAGTGCTTGAGTTTATAGGTACTCCCCAATATATCGAGAGGGGTTATTATTTATATCACTTGAATTCTCAGTATATCAGTATATGTGGTGAATCCTTCATCATTTCTAGAATCTGAATTACAGTTTTAGTAAATCCTTAGTCAATTTATAGAACTGTCATTTCTGATTTAAAAATAAAAACAAATTCTTCTACATTTACATATCGAGCGACAATGAAGAATAATTAGAATGCATAATTTATAAAATAAACATTTTCCTTGGCTTTCCCATATGAAATCTCTTGGTCTTTCTCACTCTTCAGAATTTCTGTAAATGTGTGTTATGATTATTTAGGTTTATACAAATAGGAACCGGTATTCCATCTGGGGTCTAATGCAAGTTACACATACTCATACATCACAATTGATAGAAGTATTATAGAAATGATAATTCTTTAATAACAGATCATCAAGCATTTAGATTTATTGAAATGTTTCATATTTGTGTGATAGCGAGCTCCTGCTGCCCCTCTTATTTATCTCTTGGTTTTGGATACATGCATGGAAGAAGAGGACTTGCAAGCTCTCAAAGGTAATACATATTTGTTGTTTTTATTATTCATCAGAAAGGAGGAATATGTATGATCTGAAGTTATCAGAAAGTTCATAAACTGTTGAAATGAAGGAAAATGTAGATTTATCCTTTTTTTAATAATTTATATGTCACAAAGATTGATTTTTAGTTGGGCAAAATTTTCAAGAATGATAATCCAGACAGTTGGTCTTAGAAGTATTTGGTAGATGAATATGTCACCAAGACATTAATGTTCATGTTTGCTTTGACTGTGGCACCTTTTTAGCTCATAAGTTTGCTGTATTGAAAAAAGCTTGTAACAAGTATAAAAGGAATGATCTTTTTTCTGTAGCAAATAATTTCTAATGGTGGAAAAATACCCCCCCCCCCCCATGATAAAAGTAGCATCTTCTATTACCTATTTTTAGTTAATGATTGCAGTATGTTGAAAATGTTGCATACTCTTTTACTCTAATGAAAGTCATGCATATTTTGTTTCATTAACATATTGAGTAGAGATTGTTTTAGTGAGATATTTTCTTGCATTACTCATTATGTTTCTGTTCCTATAACATTGATCATAGCACAATACACAATATGCTTGTTGATAGGATTGACCTTTTGAATGTCATTTCAAGAACTATATTTAAAATGTATCTCTATTTGTTTCTTGATGAGCAGAATCCCTTCAGATGTCATTGAGTCTGCTGCCCCCTAACGCCTTGATTGGTCTCATCACGTACGGTCGCATGGTTCAGGTCCATGAGCTGGGCTGTGATGGATGCTCTAAGAGCTATGTCTTCAGGGGTACTAAAGACCTTACTGCCAAACAGATCCAGGTAGAATGAACCGATAATTCTTTGTTTTCTGACCTTTCCTTCTTGTAAAGACAGAGGTTAAGTTCTGGTGAAGATGAAAATAATTTGTCAGACTTCGCATTGCTGTCATTATCGTGTAGAAGAATACATCATAGAAGAAATGTTCCATGAAAATTATTGCTCTTTACAATTTAGATCCAAGCGGATTTTAGTCTGAAAAAGTTGGACCTTGTTTACATTCCCAAAGAGTATTTATTTTGCACTCATAATGGAATATATCTCAACACCCCAAATCTTTTTCTCAATTGCAGTTTATCTTTCTCACAGAAGAATCTTAACCAAGATACAATTGGCTAAAAATAATAATTTCTTAAATACTACATTTTTTGGTTTCATTGTGGGTTTGTATGAGCGCCCAATTCAAATGCAAATCTACTTGTATTCGTACAGGACATGCTTGGCATAGGACGTGTGCCAGCACAGGCACAGAGGGGCAACCAACAGCCACAGCAGCCACAACAACCACCTATGAACAAGTAAGCACAAGTAGTTTACAAGTTATTAGGCTTCATATTGATTGTAATGAATAGGCCAAATATCAAATATTGCCTTTTGGGAGCTGAGAAGGCAGTAACTTTTTATTAAGTGTGTGAAGTTCATAAACCTCATGTTTTCAGCAAATTATAATGATGACTGTGATGATGATGAGGACGGTAATGATGATAATGATGATGATAATGATTGTTGTTATTAGTATAAGAATTGTTGTTATCATTATGATTATTATAAATATCAGTAATAATGTTATTATCATTAAGGTTATTGTTTTCCTTTTATAGATTTCTCCAGCCTGTTCACAAATGTGACATGAACCTGACGGACTTGCTTGGAGAGCTGCAGCGAGATCCATGGCCTGTCAATGCCGGAAAGCGCCCCCTTCGTTCCACTGGAGTAGCACTCTCCATTGCCGTTGGCTTGCTTGAGGTAAGTGCGAAGGGGGAGTCTTATTCAATAGAGGGAAAGGTGTGGATGTGTAAACCTTACTCAGTCTATGACTTGTAATTGATAAAATGTCTGACATGAATTCTATATATTGGTTACTCTGCTAGTTAGGCAACCTATTTGAATTGCCTTTTGAACTATTATATTTGTTTAAGTTTCTTTCTCATGATGTTGTGATATGTTTGGCTAATCTTAAAAGTGTTTGTCAGGAACATAATCTGACAATGGTTTACGATAAAGAAATGAAAATGAATGAGAGATGCATAACTGGTCAGCAGTTGGTAGAGCGGTGGTCTCGTAATCCAGCGAAACAAAGGCAATGCACTAGTGTCCTTTGGTAAGGCATTAATCCTCATTACCAGGTCTCTCGGAGAGGACCTAAAGCCGGTCGGTCCTCTGGTTGCTAATACTAACAAGCATTTATGCTTTCTTAGCAGTCAGGTAAAATAACCACCACAATTCAAGTTCTAAATCAAGATGTAGTGATGTACTTCTATTTCTCCTCCTTACAGTGTACGTTCCCCAACAGCGGTGCTCGTATCATGCTCTTCATGGGTGGTCCTCCCACCCAGGGACCCGGCATGGTGGTCGGTGAGGAGCTCAAGACAACCATCAGATCGCATCATGACATCGAGAAGGACAGTGTCAAGTTCATGAGGAAAGCAATCAAGGTAAGATGGCAGATAATAGTATTTGGTGAAGGAATTTGATAAAAGGGGAGGGAGTAAGGGTTATGTGACACATGCTCTGGCAACACATATTCCATGGTCAGTGTTCTACACTCAGTGAATTTGCTAGACTTCAACCCTGGACCAATAGAGCATAATTTATCCTAAACCTTCTGAAAACCAATTGCTCCTCTATCCTCATATGGAAACATCTGCAATTGTTTGTATTTATGTGGAAAGAAATGTAATGTAGAGTCAACAATATTAGATACTGTAGAAGTAATAATTGAAGTGATATCTTACAATTCATAATGCTATAGACTGCGTGTAGCTTTCATCTGGGATTCCTTTTACACACAACAAAATAATTGATTTAATTCAGGTCTTTAGTTGCCTCATTATATGCAGGCCTAAGAGAATGCATATTAATCTGTGACCCAATAAAAAAACGCTATACCTTATACGTGTGTTATACCCTCGCGCGCCAAATCATGAAAATGTCTCGCATTGCCAATCTTTGAACTTGGCGTCTCTGTAGTATTCATATCTATTGTTTTAAATTACTTATGTACATTTATATAATGTGTTTGTAAAGCGATGTGATACAGTATGTAAGAGCGCTATAGAAGTGTTAATATTGTTTTATATTGTTTTGTAAGGTGTTTCAGTTTGGCTAATTTACAAATAAAAGAGAGTGTATTTGGGACATAGTGTAGACTGTGTATCGAGCCCAGATACTGGAGGAGTGGAATTCAGAAGAATACGAAAAAGAATCAAAAGACAGATGGAAGAAGATGATACAAGTATCTATCAATTTTTCACTTTATTATAGGAGAAAGATGTTGATGGCTCTAAGAGTTTGAAAATTTATTTGTTAACAATTATAGAGATTGATTAGGATTTAGATGTTTTTTACCCCTTTTTCTCATGCCCTTACAGCACTATGATGCCCTATCAAACCGTGCAGCTACTAATGGCCACACCATTGACATCTATGCCTGCAATCTGGATCAAACTGGTCTACATGAAATGAAGAACTGCTGTAACATCACTGGGTAAGTTCTGTTTCTGCTGCATTAAAAAAGATATTCCAATCGTTAAGTTACATTATAAGAAAAAGTGAATTTATATGTGGGCGGCTTTTTTTTTCCACAGCCACCACTACTCAAAAAAAATATGTATTCATGTGTCCTGTATGTAAAGAACAATGGTCAGTTCATTTTATCATTAATGCTAACCAATGCCTTTCAGTAATGTATGTCTTTTTATTACCCTAGTGGTCTCAGTCATCATTGATTCTGAGTCTCTTGTACTGGTTTTCACCAATTTAATTTCTCCTGGTTTAGTAGTGTTAGTGGTTTTGCCCGTTTTTTTTTTTTAATTGATTTTTTTAAAAATTCATCGTGAATTAGTATGTTGACAAAAGAATATATATGTGTTTGATGCCACAGTGGTCACATGGTGATGGGAGATTCCTTCAATACATCACTGTTCAAGCAAACCTTCCAGAGAGTCTTCTCCAAAGATGTCAAGGAAGAATTCAAGATGGCATTTGGAGGGGTACTGGAAGTCAAGGTAAGACTAATGATCAACCTTTAACCCGAGATGGAAGTTTGTACTAAATGATCTAAATGTTTTAGAACTGTATGAAAACAACTTAACAAGTTAAAGGGAATGATACCCCCCCCCCCCATAAGATAACGAATTTATTCATAAAACCTGAATCAATTAATATAAATGATTAGAAGTAACAGGTCGACTAATATAAAAGATACACACTTTGCTCATATCTTATTCAGTGGGTAAATGTTCCTCTGGGCATGGAAAGGGTATACTGCCCTCGCTTGTTCCTAATCCTCATTACGTTTCCATGCTTGCAAGAGGAGAGGTTCAGTATATGTGCTTGAAATATTTGCCATTAACTTTTCAAGAGGATGACAAATAGACAATGATCTACTCAAGTGGTTTACGTGTTTTGAAAATTGATGCTCTTGGGTATGCTTGTTGGGTTTCTTATTGTCAGCTAGATACAGAAATCATTTTTAATGGAATGAATATCGTGAAGGAAGTGGATGATTATGTGCAGCGGTGACGGGAGCTTGTATGAAAAATAGATATTGCAATTATACAGAATACTGTAGAAATATTGTTTTAAGAGATCAAATTTGCAAGGGAAGTGGGTGGTTCTTTGCTTGCTCTCCCTAATATTAGTTCTAAAAATTAATATGCATTCATGTTTTTAAATTTGTCAATTCCACTTGTTTGTTCAAAAATGTACAGAATGCGCACAATATCTCCAAACTTCGAAAATGACTGAAAACATATTTTCTTTAATTTTGATTATAGTTCCTCTATTTTCTATGAAAACACTAAGTTGAAATTGGCTGCTTGTCAAATATGAGGCAACTTGTTACATTATTTTATTTGAACTGCTTTTCTTTACCATATTGCTGTTAGCTACCTGTTGGATGCACAACATGCACGTAGACTGACAAGTATGCTTTATCATTGTAACCAAATTATTTTTAGATGGATTTTACTTTTCTATGTTCAATGAAATGATTTCAGTGCAAGTAATCTACATTTCTTTGGGAATGTGGTAAAATGTTAGGTATAACACTTTCTTGTAGTTTTGATTATATGATTCAATTCCTTTCTTTTTGAATGACAAACAGTTTGTTTCTGGAAATACCCTCAATCTTGTCCATATCTCGTATTGCTTTCCTCTAAATTAGATAATGTTGCGTAGACTTGCTTTGTATGCCTGTACACTAAAGAATAACTTTTATTGTATTTGCAACAATACAATATGAATTGGATATTAATATCTGTCATTTTTATTTCTCTTATTTCTTTCTCTCTTTTCATTTTTTTCTCTCTCTCTCTTTTATTTTCTCCTTCTTTCTATCTCTTCTATTTTCTTGTATCTATTTCTCTCTATCCGCTCCCTCTCCTTTCCCTTTCCCTCCTGTGTCCTTCTCTCCCCACCTACTCCCTATCTCTATCCATTACTCCCTCTCCCCTATCTATCTCTTTACTTGTTATCTCTTACTCTCTCTCTCTCTCCATGTCCATCTCTCTCTCTCTCTCTCCATGTCTCTCTCTGTCTCCTACTCTCTCTTTCTATCCCTCTCTGTCTCTCCATCCTTCCACTCTCTTCCTCTCACCAGACATCTCGTGAGATCAAGGTATCTGGTGCCATTGGACCATGCTTCTCCATGGGGGTGAAGGGTCCCTCTGTGTCTGATACAGAGATTGGAACAGGAGGGACATGCCAGTGGAAGTTCTGTGGACTCTACCCCAACACCACCGTAGGGCTCTTCTTCGAGGTCGTCAACCAGGTAAGAAATACATCATGAAATGAGACTTGTCTTGGAAATTGTATATGTATGTGTTGTGGTGTTTTTGTTGTCGTATATTGGAAATTTTTCAGAGTGCATGAAACCTCTCTAAAATGATGTATCTTGTGTGATAAATTAATCTATTGCAGGAAGAGAGGAAAATTCCTTATTAGCTGATGTGTTAACAATTCTGTGTTGAAAGTAGGACAAAGTACAGCAGTATTTTTTATTCTTTGAGTACAAGTCTTTTTTTTTTTAATACCAAATCAAGAGTATCATCTGATCATGATTATTGATTCTTGACAATTTAAACACTAATCATTAGTTACTGCATAGAATTATTGGAAAAATACATGTAATGTGTGTTGACCGCCCCCCCCCCCCCCCCCCCCCCCCCTCTAATCTCTGTAGTGGAGGAACAAAATATCTTAACATTTGGCACAGGAATGAAATTTTTAATTCATGACTAGAAGTGTTTATTAATAATCACCTGGTTAATCATTCTGATCAGGCTTCACGATTATTAGTAAAGCGAGATTGCAATTTGACACGTGCAGCACAAAGTTATTGTTTGCGGTGCGTTAAAAACCATTGTCCAAATTTCATGAATGTTGTGTCAAAAGATGGGCAAGGCTCGGGGCTTAAAAAATAATGAAAACACAGGGTTAGAAGAAAATTCTGCTAAGTTATCACATAAAAACTCCAGAGGTGGAACTCCCTCCCATACCCTCCTTGCAGATAATGTAGAATGTTAACATTCGTGAGCGAAATTTGCATAGGGTTGAAGTGTTCTGATTCTCAACACATGGAGAGAGATTGTGAGAGAAATTCTGTATCTTTCATACAGCATTATTAAAGTAGCGCTCATGATAATCTAATTATACATGTAGCCAATTATCATGTGGGATATTTGACAGCTGTTGGTTGGTAGACAAAGATTGTAACTGAAGTGTGTGAATTATAGAGGGAGAGAGAGAGAGAGAGAGAGGCAAACAATTAATGATACTCCGTCTCTCGTCCTTGTTAATTACCAGTAGTGTATTTACTGATCATGGCGACGAAAAGTACCAAAAGATTCATGAGGTTTCAAGCTTTAACTCTTTATTTGCCACACAAGTAATCTCCCTGTGCCGCTTCGTATTTATCAAGGGATAGATATACATATATACCAAAGGCTTCAAAACTATATAACTGTTTCCACTGCAAGAGTAACTTATACCAGTGTTAAAAGGGTTGTCATGGAGCCTATCAAGCCCAGAAATGGGTATGTTTACAAACCAATTCTCCTGTCAATGAGCGCCCCTTGTTTTGCGTAAAATTACACGTTTGGCAAACAGGTGACTTTACAGGGAGGTGAATATAGCAACCGAAGTGTTAAGATCTGAGAAAACATGTGTTTTATGTACTTACATGTAAGTGCTCTTTACTGATGAATATGATGTTAATATGCTTTAAAATATAGAATTTTTGCTCCATATCTTAATGTGAAATGAGTCTCTATACAAAATTTAAAAATAGATTATAGATAGAAATTTAAAAAAAAAAAATTAAAAAAAAATAAATAAAAAAAAAAAAAAAAATAGATTTTGCAGAATACATAAGATATCACATTACTGCATGACTTTTTGCATGATGAGGATACAACATAAAGTTGTTTTTTTCCTTTAATTTTTTTTAGTAAACTGACGGGTGTAAATGTATTGTTCATACATTTATTTTGGGTGCTCTTGGGTGACTGGCTGTGCACCTTGAACATTTTTTATATGAAAAAAGATAGATGCAGAAGTTAATGATTCTTACAATAACAATTTTGAGATATCTACCACAAGTTATGATAGACATCTCAATGCTTCCTTCCACTAATTTTCTGCTTGCATCTACATGTATCTTTGTCTCTGTTCTCTGTCTCTCTCTCTCTCTGACTCTCTGTCTTTGTCTCTCTTTCCCCCCTCTCTCTCTCTCTGTGTACCCCTTCTCTCTCTCTTGCTCTCTCTTGCTCTCTCTCTCTCTCTCTCTCTCTTGCTCTCTCTCTTTCTCTCCTTTGCTCTCTCTCTTGCTCACTCTCCCTTTCTCTCGCTCTCTCTCTCTCTCTCTATGCGAACCTCTCACTTGTCACTCTCAGTGCCTCTCACTGCTCCTCTCTTTTCCTCTCCCCTTCCCCTTCTTCTCTCTCTTTTTCTCTCTGTCATGTTGTTCATCTGTCCCTCTTTATCATTTTGATTATCTTCCTGTTCACTTCCTCCTTCTGTTGTTATCACTCTGATCTTTAAAGATATTAATTATTGTACCAAACCGAGAATAGAAACTATGGCATGAATGTCTGTAACATTACAAAATTGCTCATTTATTTTACATGATACAGATTTGAATGAGTTATAACTTCTCAATACTTATACAAAATGTCTGACCTCTGAATAACTTACAAGCATGTATATATACAACCAGACCGGTAAGTCTGCAGTTTCAGTGACTTTAAAAAGCACTTTATTTTTGTTTTCAAAATGGAGAAATTTGTTTTAGTCACTCCTCTTTCACAACAACATGGGCAAATTTAAGACATCATAAAAGAATAAGATTGGATAGTTTAAAATGGTTGGCAAGTTGTGAAGTCTTAATTTAAATTTTTACAAATAACTTTGCAGCTCAAAAGTCTTAAATATAGTGAACGTACACATGCATACACACTTGTACAGGTATAAACAAAGAAATGAGTTCCCATTTGTCTGCAAATGTTTTATTCCATTACACAAACACGTTTAAGCTGTTTTTTTACAATTACCAACTAAAAGGGGCATTATCCAGATGGGCCTAGTGAAAAAAGGCAATTAAATCCATCAAGTGTTTGTTCTTGTCTGTCATTACATTGTGTGTTGAGGAACAGTGACCATCAAGTACAGTCAAGTGGTAATTGGATACTTTGGACATATAATCGATTTTGTAGCAAGTACAAAATATAGACCTGTAGTTGAGTGCAATCAGACTCTATTACATGTAGAGCGAATTTATCAAGCCAAGCATTGATGAAGTTTAAAGCCCCTCTAAAGTGTTGGGAACCCCAAGACTTTGATGGCAAAATTTTACTTACATTGTATCATAATGTGAAAAAGGATGTCATTTTAAAGACACATTTCTGCAAGGATTTTCAAAACATATGTGTTTGAAATCGAATACTGATGAAGGAATACAAAATTTAGGTTTTCTGTGTACAACAGAAAAACCCAAATTATGTATTCTTTCATCAATATTTTTCTTCAAACACATTTTTTTTTGGGGAAAATCTTTGCAGAAGTGTGTCTTAAATGACATCCTCTTTCACATTATGATACAATCTAATTGAAATTTTGCCATCAAATTTTTGGCAAATTTGGGGCTCCCAACACTTTAGAGGGGCTTTAAGATAACTGTTTCTAAAATGTTGTGTATTCTTGCAGACAGTTCATGTCTTCATTTTCTTTGCTCATAATTTAAGGGAAAAAATCCATCCTCGATGGCAAGTTTATCAGAGGAAAAGCAAAAGAAACAGAAATGTCTCGGTCAAAGTTTGATCTAACTTGGACAAAAAGCAAGAAAGTGAGGAATTTGACAAAAATGGTGATGACTATAACGGATTTCAATTTAGAGAAAATTGGAAAATGCTGCTACATATTAAATATATGTAGTGTCAGACAACTCTCCCACGTGTTCGCAAATACAAAATGACTGCAATAAATTATTTCTAAATTGTGTGGCCGAGCAGGATCTTGATTTATTGAAGGGCACATTCTCTGTGATATATCTTGAGTACAGCCCTGAGGAAAAAGTTAATGAGAAAATTGAAATTTTCATTGTAATTTAGAGACCGGTAGTTTGTTATTAAGGTTGAATTTCCCTTGAAATCAAGGAGCTGTACATCTGCATACATGTACTGTGAAGTGGTGAACACATATGCACATGTATAGCTTCTCACGTTTACAGAATAATTTTTGTTTACAATCTTTGAGAAATTAGTGTTATAATTTGGTTAACATTCTCACATTTTTAAGGTATTTGTGGGAAGATCAAGCACATTGCTGAGCATTGATAAACCATGTGCTTTTTAAAAACAAAAACTTTCATAAAACTTTACTCACTTATAAAATTTAGGGATTTCCTTTTTTTTTAAATAAAGGAGCAATATCAAAAGTATATTAACATACTGAAGTAATGTGATATGAAAATTGAATACCATCTTGTGTTTAAGATTACTATCTTTTTTAACTTTCAAAGCTTAAACTAGATGTTCTCATTGCTGTGCCAAATTTAAGAGACATTGCAAATCAACTAAAATAGATGAAGAAGATTTAGAACATTTCTTCATAATGAATTTGTGTTATACACTGTAACTGCAAACTTTATTGACAAAATTCTTGTAGAAAACACAGCAAAGAGCTGTGAGTGATAAACATTTTGTTTGTCTACAGTCTCCACATTTTCCCCCAATATAATAAACATTAGTGCGCTAATTTATTTTTTAAATAACGAAAATTGGGCATGGATCTTTGAATCATTAGGAATGTAGGAAGAGTTGACGATTTTACATTGATTTATAGATTATCTGTGACCATACTTGTGTGATTTATTTTCCAGTGGAAGATAAAATCCATGAAACAGAAATCACCTCTATATCTAGTAGTAAGCAGCTTGCTATTAAAAAGGAGATTAGAAATATCTAAACTTCTGCCTTTTGACCAGCTTCTATTGTTGCTTGTACTGCTGTGATATGCTGGGAAGGCTGTCTCTTGTCCTGATCCTCCTTATCATGCAACTGTTTCTTCGACATACTTGAAGAATGAGTAGTCCTTTCGTCGGTATGCCTATCTTCCTTTTCCTTCTCCTTCTGACTTGCGCTTCTCCTGTTCCACTTGCCCTGTGTATCACGGCATTCCGTCATCTCAAGACTGGCGTTGCCTCCACCTTGGGCGGCTGATGCTGCTGCTGCCTCCGGACCCACACGGAAGTGGTTACGCAGGAGTGGAAGCTTGTGGACAGCCTGTGTGACTAGCTGGCGCATGGCTGCTCGGAAGGTGCGGTTAAGGATAGAGTAAAGCCAGGGGTTGATGGCTGAACTGAGAAGGGTGAACCAGAATGCCACCGAGGTGAGGAGGGGTGGTACCCTGCGCTGGCCAGAAGTATCCCAGCTGCACAGGAAGGTGAAGGGAAGCCAGCAGATAGCAAATACACCTACGTCAAAAACAGAAAATGGATATAGAATTCAGATCAATGAGAAACACTACACAGCAATAGTTCCCCTAAAACCACAATTTTTTGTACAGAGTGATACATTTTTATTGAAGTATTGAAGGCCTCTCCTTTTATTTAGAGAGCAGAAAATAGTGAGAATTAAAATTTGAAGAGCTTCCCAAAATGATCCTTGGAGAAGCATGAAGAGAGACTCACAATTTTAGTCATTTCTTGTCAAGTTTAAGGTTGTCTTCATTATTAACCTGCATTACGGTAGCTAAACATTTACAACAACTTGTTTCGGAGAGCAACAATACAATCATCAAATTATTTTTCAAGAAGAGCCTTGGTTCAAAAAAATATATGTGATGCAGAGCCTTATGCCTGTGACCTTAAAGATTTTACTTACATTTGAACAAGAAACAATTCTATTCTTGTATATTTTACATTAGTTTTGGTATTATAAAAGTTAAGTGTGCTGAAAATTTAATAAGCCTTTTTCAGCAAGAATAGTGTTAATTAAATAAGAAAGTATGGCAAGTTTCACTTTGATATTGAAAAAAGAAAGAAATAGAGAATAAAAATGGAAAAGCAAAATGAAGGCTCAATGATTCAAGTACGGTACTCTTTTCTTCTGCGTGTAGAAAATGCATATATTCAAGCTTTAAACAAATTTTCATAAATTGCACATACATGAAAGCCTTTCTTTATGTTTTATTCTATGTTTACGGGTTGATTAATAGTCATGAGATTAGGCTAGCCTTGTTCCCACTAAAGGATTTTCTTGCCTCTGTCTAATTAATTTAATGTCTGGCTTATATTACCATTCCTGTGTCAAGTTGAATAGGAGAGCTATTCAACTGTTCCATACAACTCTACCGTAATTCAATTAAAATTTAATGTCCGCGTTCCTTTTCTATTTTTTCCCCCCTCACTGCTGTTGATGGGCTGTTTTTGATGACACACGCACAACAGCACATTACATTCTAATGCAACTGATTTGTTAGCCATTAGAGTGAGATGCTGGTATCGCTCACCGAAGCGCAGGGAAAGCTCAAAGGGACCGTGCGCTCATGCTCGCTCTATCCCTGGGAGCTGATGAATTTAATTTGGTGTTGCCCCGCATCTTTTGCAGCGTAAGACGCTCGAAAAACAGTGGTCTCCGAGGACCGTTGAGTGGTAGCCGTTCACTTTCATGATCATGTGATAGAAAGACAGATAGGGTTTCATGCAGTCAAAGGATGAAGGGTGAAGGGGGAAATTCCTTACTGGTCACTTTTTTCCAGATCACAAGATTTGTTGCTAGATTTATAGGCCATTTTGAGTGATTTGGGAGAGATAAAATTTGATCTCTTATTTCTCAGAATGTGGCCAAAATAACCTTTCTGTCTGATATGTAGTTCTCACAGCTTGAGGATATTTTTTTTTATCATGACAGAACATTCAGTTTTGTAATGTTTGTTGAGTAACTACTAACTAGAGTATAATACCGGTAGTTCATTTGTTGCAAATACATGTATAACACTGTGAATATTTGTTACTCTCTTTAAAACAATTTTCTATCTAGGTTATTCGATTAAAATTAATTAAGAATACCTAGTTCATATTGGAAATGAATAATAAACTGTTTTCCAAGGTTTAAATTCATTATCAAAAAGAATCTTTGCAAAGCCACAGAAAAGTGGCTTGAAGAAACTCCACCAAATTGAGGACTTTGTTTAATAAATATTGACAACACCCAGAAGGTAAATAATTTGCGTAATGAGTAATTTGCCTCAGCATTACTCTAGTTTACGGATCAAAGCTTAATTGTTTGCAAGAAGAAAACAACCTTGAGATGAAACAAAAGCATGGGAAGGTCACCTGTACCCTATACCTTCATTCATACTGGCACTGGTGTTCCACTCATTTTGGATTCAATCACGCACTCTTGTGTAAGTGGCTTTGCATTAGCTTTGGGGGCTAATGAATTAATTAACTTATGATGGTTGAATACCTTCTAATCGTATTTATTATGCTAGCTATAAAAATCTGCACACTCTCCGCTTCACAAATTTGAGCTGAATGGAAATTCTTTTTATATGATCACAGGGAATTACATGAATTTTGACATTTAACGTCATAATCCGATGGTTTGGTATCTTACTTTCTAACTCCATGACTATCTCTCTTTCTCTCTCTCTTTTTCTCTCTTTCTCTCTCTTTCTCTCTTTCTCTATCTTTCTCTCTTTCTCTCTTTCTCTCTCTCTCTTTCTCTCTCTCTCTTTCTCTCTCTCACTTTCTCTCCTTTTCTCTCCATTTCTCATTCTTTCTTTCTCTGTCTCTTTCTCTGTTTTTCAAATTCTTTCTTCCCTCATTCTTGTTATTTTGTCCATCCTATTTTTCTGGGTTTTTTTATACATGATTATGACAGGTATTCTTTGGTGAATAGTAATTTATGGAAGACTTAATCTAGTTCCCTGTTTGCCTGTAATATTGTCCAAATGAATTGCTACTTATTTTGATTTTCATTGTAAGAATGACTAATCTTCATATCCTTTCGCTTTGCAAAAACCCCAACAATTCATTGATACAGAGGGAGTCTGAAAAGTAAATTGTGTGATTGATTAATCTTCACATCATCTTGCTTTTGTTTACAGATTATTGATACAGAGTGAATCTGAAAGTAATATCTTACCTGCCAAAGCTGCAAGTATCTTTGCTGCTCGATAATCCTTGTTTTTTGGCGAAACATAGACACAGTGATCCTCATTGCACTCTATGACTTTCCTCCTAGCCTGAGTACATGCCACACGTCCAATGGAAATATAAGCCAAACACATAATTACAAACGGAAGGCATATCCCTGCTGTCAGTATAACTATGGAGACTACCCCATTCTCAAAGAAGTCTGGAAGACAAAATCCATAAGTAGGAAGATATGCGTAGTTGCTACCAGACATGTAAGGTAATGAAGCCATGAATACTGCGAATGCCCAGTTCAGGAATATGGTAATCCACACTCTTGACTTGGTGAGCATCTGGTGGTATTTCAGAGGTTGGTTGACGGCGATGAATCGCTCCATGCTCAGGCTTGCCAGAGTCCATGTGGAGACAATTCCGACGACAAGGTATACAAATCCAAGTGTACCGCACCATTCAGAGGAGTAGATCCATCCTTGATGAAATTGGACAGCTGCTGCGAAAGGAAGCAGGAGGATTCCTGTACTGAGATCAGAGATGGCTAGGTTCAGGAGGAACCCTGATGTGATGGTCTGGATCTTGGGTGATCGCAGAATGATGATGATGACAAGCAGGTTTCCTAAGATAGTCACAATGGCTGTGAGAATCATCAAAGTTCCTAGCGTGTAGCTTAGAGCAGGACCTAAGGATTCCATTGTCTCTGGGTCAGGTTGACTGGATGAGTTTAGCAGGTCATCCATTGCAAGTTTGATCTTGCTCCTATTTTCAATGTCGGTTTCTCTATGAGCACAAAACAGTGACTTTCTTCAGAATAGTGTTCAAATGTACCCTTTGTCTTTTCTCAACTATCATTTCAAAGAGCCCTTTAAACTCCAGATTGCTCCCACAACTTCTTAGCTAGTGAGCTCTGATGTTTCCTTTCATTGGGAGTAGTATCCCTAAGTAATCAACCTGTCACTTGCTTTTTTTCTGAAGCCATGTGAGTCAGTCCACGCATGCAAACTTTTCATTACTATTCCAATTACCTTCTGGATATGAGTTGTTTTTATGGTCTATTATCAGTATTTTGATCAGGCAGTACAGAGGTCTGCAGGAATTACCCGGGTAGACATGATAATTGGGTAATTCTCGGTGTAGTTGGATGAGAAAATTATTTTTGCATGAGCATGTCTGCTTTCATTTCACGAAGGGTGTGGGATTACCCCCAAATGGCTCCAAAATGCAGTCTCTGTACGCTCATTTGCACATCATTTGGAACTTGATTCCGGTCAAGGCACACTTCAAAATCAGTCAGCTTGTCTTTGGCTTGAGGTCTGGATAACAATGTCACTTAGCCTCGTCTAATGTTCATGCTCTTGTAGAAGTCAAAGATATTTAATCATGGCCAAGCATATTTCCATACTGACTGAATCGTGCCATGAACACAGATATGCTCATTCCCTTGCGAGAAATTCACTTGAAATGCAGGTTTCGAATTACCCAGTAGGATGGCATTTCCAAGCGTGTCATAACACAGCACTGCCAAGCTGTGGAGTTCCACCATCGTTTTTAATGATTGCATTAACAAAGTTGAACTGTATGAGTTTGTTGCAAGGCTCCATGTAAATCAGTCAGAACTTGAAAAGAAGTCACAATATTCCTCTATTTAAGATGGGGAGGCAAAGAGCTCAAGCTATGTTCCCCTGTCTGACAGAAAAGAAAATGAGAGACTCAGCAACATCCGGCAATGTGAATTTGATTTATTGTCAGAACAATCCCAGTCTCGTCTCAGTATCTCTGATCATTTCTTATGAAGTCATGTTGATATAGGTTGCATCGCCCCGCTGCCGTAACGAGAGAGAGAGAAAGGGCTTGTTCGGTCTGATGCCTTCCGATGCGATGTGATCCCATTAACAGCAATTTACCCTCCAACAAATTTGAGAGGTCAGATTACAGCTAATGGTATAAACTCCATTTAACTTGCGTGGTGTTTCTTCAGAGTTGTGCTCTCCCGCATACTTCATTTATTCAATAAAGCGTCTGATTTTCCATATCTTCTACGCCTGAGAAGATCTTCTGTCAGTCATTCTTGAAATATGAATCTCATTTTGGTGTTGACAGAATTTTCCCCGCATCTTGAGTGAGAAATTCTGACAGTAGGGCCCCAAATCTGCAAGATAAGAAGAGAAAAGTGTCATCATGCATCATATTATCACGATGGATCTCCGTGGATTTTTATTTCTTTACACTTAATTTGCATTTCCTGCATTTGATGTTATTGCATTTGATCAAATTCATGCTTGTATAACATTTTGAATTTGAACGAGGTTAAAAGACCAAACTTTGTAATCTCTTTGATATCTTAACTTCACACACTTGTGTATATTTAAATCAAAGTGAAATGATTTTACAACATTGAACTTTTGTCACCAACTAATCAAATGACATTCTTTAAAGCTACTTGGTGTTGGCCAGGCTTAAAAGCTACAGTGGTTATTGACAATTTCGCTATTCACCATGAAAAAGGGGGTTATTTAACAAACCAAATACTATTTTGAAATTTGAACATTGCAATTTTTGTATAAAAGAGTTTCGTTTTATAAATACTTAAATTATTCTCTGCATTGGAAAATCAAAAGGGTTTGGTGCAACATTTAGCCCATGAGTTGATTTAAGGTTCGTTCAGATATGAAGTGGTAAATCATTGCAGTTGTGTGTAGCAATGGCAAATTTTTGTATTTTTGTAGGATATAGTTTTTTTCTTTAACAAAAATGAAAAGATACCCCAAATAAAAATGAAGGTCATATACAGAATCGCAGAGTCAAAGTGACAGTGTCATTGGAAAACTTGAATAGAAATTTCTTGTTGTCCTTTATAGGGCAAGTAGGGGATTTTAATGGGGGGAAAAACATAAAAATATATGAAAACGATATGTTGTCCTGGATTATTTATTTTGAACACACTGTTGTTATCTAAAGTTAGCTATCTTTTGTTTGTCACTAATGGGTCTGCTTTCTCTGTGCAAGCCTGGATGTATCTGCAGGGCAAACAAACATCCATTTTACAATAAACCTTTATATCAAGATATAGATATCAAAAGTTGTTATTATGTCGTCCGAAGAAGTCTGCTTTATAAGTATTGTGTTGTATATGTTGCAGTATTTTGACTCCATCACCAGCTACTTGAAAATGAACTGATGTGAGTTTGGTCAATGTAACATGATTATGTCAATACAATTTCCTCTGTCATGGTTACACAATACATTATTTCTCACACCCCCCCCCCCATCACTTACAATTCCTGTTTCAAGGAAAGTTTTTTTTAAAGATCCTTTGAAGATTTTGTGTTAACCTGCCCAGGAGGGTTTTACAAAAGCCACTTCTTAAACTTTCACCATCAAGCAGGCCTGTAACTCTAGGGATGGATGGATGGATGCGTCCATGCCCCATAGTGAAAAATTATTTCTGTAATAGATACATTAGAGCCTTGTATTACAGTCATATAGGAAACCCTGGAGCGTCTTGTCAACTGATATTCGATAGATAATTCTTTTAAGAGAAAATTCATTTAAGAGTCAAGAACAGAGGAGGAATGACTGTCTACCTCAACCTCTCTCGCTCTTTTGGCTTGAGAAAGACAAACATAGTGAAAAGATCATCAGTTGCCTGACAAGAAAGAGGATTGAAACTTTCACCAGGCAACATGTTGAATTTGACTCCCACGTGTCCCTTATGCAATGAAATGGAAGCGGAAGGGAAGCAGCTTTTACATTATTTGGTATGTTTTACCTGGTTTTCACTTTCTTACATTAAAAAAAAAGAACTGATCTGATTGTCATCAACCAAAAGTTGTCTCTTGGGTACATTTGCGCTGAAGTTTGTATCTTGGCTTACACTGAGTAATGATCATTTTACACTCTTACACACAAAATTGTACTTCTCCTTGTGGGTCATTAACTAATCACTTTGCTGGTCATTGTTTGCTCACAATTAATCAATTAAAAGATAGCGAGCTGTGAAGCTGAAGTAGATGATGGTTGAAACCATTTGAATGAACAGGTATTGACTGATCTCATCAAGCGCTGGTATGCTCAGTTACACTGCAGTTCCTCGCAGCTTAAGAATTTAGATCAGAGGTGTCAGTTACACAAAAAGAGGATGGAAGGGGGGGGGGGGGTATATGGGCCGTTCCAAACACTTGGTAGCAAGAAAATGAGAGGCATTCTTTTGAATCGGGAAATTGGAAATTTCACTTTCCCATTTTTGTAATTGTGTCTAGTATTTTACTTTAGTGCATAATATATCGGTCTCGTGCAATTGAAATTGAGTGTGTGAGCCTTTTGAAGCAACATGTAGAACTATTGTCTGGTGTAATACATGTATTTTGGTATTGATATACAATATCCTTCACTCTTAACTACTCAGCAAAATGAAAACTTGAAAAGAATAGCAATTGATGTAGATCTACATGCACTTGTGAGGCATTCCTCTTCATTGCCCAGCTAAATGAAAACTTGAAAAGCAGAGCGATTGATGTAGATCTACAGGCACTTGTGGGGCATCCCAAGTGTAATTGATTTTTGGCCTATTCCCTTCAAAAGCATAATTACTGTAGACATATAGATCTGCCCAGCTTCTTGGTAAGATTAGAAGGTCAAATTGATGCTTAGCGCCTCGGTATCGATTCCCAGGGCGACAAGACGACATTCATTGCAGTCAGGAGGCAGCTGAGATGCCAAGTAGAACTGCTCAGAAATCTAAACTGTCATAACGAGGTGTTATGTGAAACACTGCGAAGGTTGTTCCCTCGTCCTGATGTCAGGACTTGGCAGTTCTGCAAGTTCAGACTAATTTTAGTTCATGTCCTCATTGCTAAATTAGTAGAAATCATCCTTGTGGCTATTAGGCATCTTGATTGAACTGTGAATATTCCGTTCCTGTGTATGTGCTTGTTCAGTGTGAACCCCAGACAAACCCATTGATCATTTCAGCAACACTAAACTTTACTGTCCTCGAACAGATTTTGTATAAATATACAGGTGCCATGTTTGTCTTAACATGTGTCTGAAGGGATTAATGGATTAATAAAATAATTTTAAAAATCAACAATGTAGATTTGAAAGTGATGTTATAAAGATGAATATGTATCAAACTTGTGTTCGTTCTTTTATGAAGTTGTTTAATGCAAAAGATCAACCAAAACTTTGTTTCAAATGCTCTTGCACTATGTGTTTCTTTCATGTTAGATTAGTGAATGCTTCAAATGCATTTTCAAGCAAATAAAGAGGAACCTTGAACATCATTCTGTACCAAGTTTTTCAGGAGCCATCCATTTTGCCATGCAATTTCATTATAACGAGAAGCACATGCAATTTGAAAAATTTGATTTGGGAGCTTGCCTATGAAATGTGAACCATCTGAAGTATCCTCGGCCACCATGCCATAGCCAGTGTATCCCCTGATGACATTCATTAGATGGACTATATAAGAGTCAAAAGGTCTTCAACCCATCTACCTCTACATAGGGGTAGTGCCCTTCTGGCCCTCAACAGATGATGTACCCTAGTAACTAATGACATGTTGAAGTGGTCTCTTTAATCACTGACCAGCCACTCATAAATTCCAACCTTTACTCTCTGGAGTGAGGCAACGGCCATAGAAAATTACTCTATAAAGTTCATCAACAGCCTTATAGGTCTTGTAAGGAGGAAAGGGGTTCTAGAGCAATTTTGTGTTTATTGGCCCATTTTGTCCATGATTTTCCGCCACAAATTTTGGTTGTTGGAAATAATCAATACTCAGCTCTTATAATGGGATGTAAATAGAAAGAGAAAAAAAAAAACCATGTAGATTTAATATAGGTAATTCTTATATTCAGTGAGGGTTCACAGCTTTTGCTTCACTTGTATTATTCTGCTAGTACAGCTACTATAAATTCAGAAAGGAGGAGTAGATCAAATACAAAGGGTATTTTTTTAGTCATAGCTGTATAGCAAGATGCAATGTAATATCTTCCCCAAATAGTTCCATAGTCACGTTTTCTTGGAATTTTCTTCTTTTTTTTTTAGTAGAAGTTAGTACAGTTGTCTTAAATCCATCTGTTACCAGAGGGAATAGATCGATTTTTATTGGATTGTTTTTTGCTCATGATACTAATACTGTAAATGATCTGTTGTTGGCAAGACAATTCGTCCCTATTTTCACGAAGTGACGGTAGTGAATAAAAATCGCATTCACTTTGCTTTACAATTTTCCTCACTACCGTCACTTTGTGAAAATAGGGACGAATTACAGATTTGTTTTTGTCTGAATGTAGTACAATACCTTAGAGAGTTGTAGAAGTGAAAAGATTATAGGTATGAATCCTGTTGCATTTACATGCAACCAGAAATTGCACAGGAAAATAACAAAAGAAAGTAGGACTTCTGTCGCTTTTCGAGATTGATTTTCGTGCAAAGTAATTTCAAGATGAAAAAAAAAAGATTGATTGGATTTGCTAGTTCTTTTGCAGGGTTGTGTTCTCCTTGAACATGTACAATAAATAGAAGAAAAACTTGAAGAAAAACAAATGTGTAGAAATTTAACAGATCTGTCATGCCCCATGTAGACTTGACATAGTAATCCATTTTGAAAATACAGCAAAAAATCAATCCTTTTACAAGTAAAACAAACGCCCCTACGGTTATTCTGTATGTTGTGACTTGGACAATGTTAACATGTATGCCTCTTGTTTTGCCTCTGCCTTTTCCAGAAGGCTGTCTATATGTATATTGCTTCATGTCACAACAGGGCACATTGTGGCAAAATCATTAATAAGCTATGAAGTGTCGTCAGCAAATGGAATATATTTTGATTACTATTTTCTATCTATGGTAGATGTAGAAACACTCATAAATGGTATTTACTTGTGAAAAATAATATTATCAGCTGAGAGTCAGAAGGCAGTAACTTATATCATTCAACATAGAGTTAATGCCTTCTGGCTTTCCAGTGACGATGTCTTAATGGGGACTGAAATTATATGGGTAGACGTAATCTATGGTAGATATGGAATAACTGAGAAAATGCAGTTTCATTTTAGCGCTCCTTTTTTGTGTAGTATACTTATAATGTATCTCATTTTCTTCACAACCTAACTTTTATCAATGACTTATTTGAATAATTTTCACATTAACAAAAGCCCTACCATATAAAGCATAGATGTTGACTGTTGTATATTCTTTTGTTGTTCTTTATGGCGTGTTTCTTCTTTGTTCTTTATGGCATGTTTTTTCGTTGTTGTTGATAGTACATATTTCTGTTATAGTCTTTCTTCCCTCCTGTTTTTTGTATGTGTGTGTGTGTGTGTGTGTGTGGGGTGGGGGGGGGTGGAACTTTGACTTTGTAACCTGCAACCATCGTCCATCACAACATGATAGTTGAAGAAAAACAGATCATGAGAGAGACCTCCAGATTTACCAATCACAGATTGTATTGCATCAACCTCCCTGTTCTAACAGACCCTCACCCTGGCATAATTGCCTATTCGATTTGTGGAAGAAGATGGCTGGAGTTCAGAGTTAATTCCTCTACGGAATAGGAAAACGGTTGGGGTGATCTCACTTTCCAAACACTTCCCTCTCCGTCAACGGACCTGGTATTTATATCTTTAATTGGTAATTATGAAACCATTTACACAAGAAGTGTCGAGTCGCCAGTGCCTGTTATGCCTGGGGTTTCAGAGGTATTATTATGCCTATCAGCTCTGGTTTAAGTTCTGAAACATGTGTTTGGAAGCAAGCTACTGACATACCTCCGATGCAGGTGTCGGGTAGTCCAAAGTCACCTCCACATTGTTAGCTTCTAGTTAATTTTTGTGTTCATCACTTTCAAATTTATCACCACAATGCCCCTTTTAGATGGTAGCCTTAGGGAAAAGACCTCAAGATATTCAATGGAATACATATTTTTGATATGGCAAATTAAGGTCTTCACAAAAATGTACATGCTGTTGATACTGATATATTGCTTCATATTTTATGCTATATGGCCTCAAGCAGTTATTATGGCTGAGCGTATTACCTCTTTCATAACAACAATGTTGCTATTTTTTTGTTGCAAATATAGAAGATTAAATCATCTATTAACACAGCGCCTACAACCTTGATTAGGGGCATTACCCTTTGAAACCCTCAATTTTTGTTTCAGGTTGCTCTCTCTCTCTCTCTCTCTTTTTGTCTCTTTCTTTCTCTCTCTCTCTCTCTCTTTGTCTCTTTCTTTCTTTCTCTCTTTCTCACTGTCACACTTTCTCTTTCTCTCTTTGCCTGAGTAAAAATAGATGTTGTCATGGACCTTGAAACCAGGTCATGTTACATCAGAAGATACAATACATGATGCAGAATTTTGTTGCACGATCTTCCTCAGAGTAAGCACTTCAAAGACAATGAGTGAAGGGGCAAAACAACAGACTTTGTTTACACTTCTAAAGTTCTATGATACCTCCACGTAGATGATGCTCTCTGAAGTTAAAATGATGTTTAGCATTAAGAAGCAATCCAATATTTAATTTGGTTCATAATTCTCTTTCATTTGGAGAAGTAATTATTTCAGTCTTCCATTGTAATTTGATTTTGCTAGTTGACAGAACGGTTAATGGGGTTGATTACACCCGAGTTTTCTTGTCATGGCTCATGACAAATTTTGATTTCTCAGTCGACTGTATGATGTTTCTTTGCCATGTAATTATCAGTATTGCTAGTACATGGACCTGCATTACATTGCAGAACAGATATTTTATGTCTCTATTTTTGTTTGAAGGGAAAGAATTAATTTCCCCAAGGCATTAAAATGTGATAAGTTTCACAAAATCATAATACACAATTTATTCATGTACTGTACATTGACATCCTTAGTGTAAGTGAGATTTTACAATGATTTACTTTTCAGAAGCATTTGATGTTGCCGCTATAAAGAAAATCTGAGATTTTACTATCCTATTTTTCATGGTTGTCCATAATCCTATTACAAAACTGCAACAATGATTACCATTTTGAGTGGAAAGGTATATTTTACTTGCTAATTTGTATAGCTTTTCCCTATGTTTCAAATCCTTTGTACACTTTCTTTTAGCCATTGCATCTTATTTTGATTTCAATTAAAGAACAATTTTCAATCTGAATGGCAGATTTGCTTTCAAGGTTAAGCTGTAAATGTATCATGTTTTTTTCTTCTTCTTCAAGAGGTCCATTTTTAGTCTACTTGATAGTTGTTTGTAAGAGAGGAAAGGAACAAAAAGAGTTGAGTGTTTGGCATCGATTAAGTTGTCAAGAGAAGTCGAGCAAGGCAATCGAACAGTTGTGTACCTTGATGAAGAATCCAGTTCAATGCAAGCTTGCTATCCAGCCAGCCAGGCAAAACTGGTAAAGTCTGCTTTTGTGCTAGTCATCTCACTGCCATGCAAACAAACGTTATTTTCTAGCTCGACATCATTCTTATGTCAGTCATCATGTTGCTTTTAATCATGTTACTCTATTTTTGCAGTCAGTTTTGTAATAGAATATGTCATGTTTTCATATATTCTTTCTTGTTCTAAACCGCTGTTCCAAATATATGAGATTCGAACATGAATACAAAGGAAAGTGGAATTTCTTTTTTCATGTGACAGGTTTTGGGTAGCATTTGTGTTTGCGTATGTGCATGTAAAGTAGTGCATGATTTATGGGTAAACCTACCTGTCAGCCAAACATCCACTTAAAAGCCCCCTTGTGATTCGATTTGCTCAAGTGAAATTGAAGCACGAGAGCTGAATGAGGGCTGACAGAAACCGATAGTGCCTGATTTTGTACTCCAAATTTCAATTACAGTTGTCAAGAACATCAATTATTATCTCTTCAATGTTATTTTCAAACAAACATCAGTAGCTGTGTCCCCTTAAGTCTCATGTAATAGGATACATAGATACTTATTACTTATCTCCAGCAAAGTGAAATTGAACAGTATATCCAGGTAAATTATATTTTCCTACTTCACTTCACTAACATTAAGTATAAAGTGAAACTGAGTCTGCAAATGTGCTCATTTTTTACAGATAGTAAGACACATCAATATTCTTGACACAACAGAATGTGTATGAAGAGTGAGAGCATGGTACATTTTGATATCATTATTTAGAGTAAAAGTGAAGTAACTAGATTTGTAGATGTTTTGGTATATCATGATAAATAGTAGGATGTAAATGTCAATGTTCATCATTTTCTTACATTATGAAATAAGGCTTTTGCTCCCTCAAAGAGACTTGTATGTAAAACATGAAATTGATTTTTTTAAAAATAAAAATGCACTTTGAATGTCTATGCATAGTTTTTGAGCTGTCTGGAGAATGATCAAGTCATCCATATTGAGCTGTCCTGAAAAGGATAATAATTTTCCATTTCTATGAGACATCCTCTCATTTTTTTTGTAAGCTTAGCATTTAGAATTCCACTCTTTTCTATAGACCATACTCTGCATTTTAATTTGAAAGGCACTTGACTTGGAATACCTACAATATTTGTTAAAGCTCTCTTTGGAAATGGATGGAGAAAATACACATTCATCACCAGTCACTTTGGTTAGTATACTCTGTAGAATTGATTGAGGGACATTAATGTTATTGTGTAGTATCCATTATAAGCATTCTCCTCGTAGTAATTTTCTTGCATTTGAAATTGTCAATTTAGATCTTTTTGACAGACTTACAGTATGTGTCAAAAAGGACTCTGCAGTTCAATTTCATGGGCACTTTGAATCTCTATTGAGTCCTTATAATCTCTCTTAACAGTGATTAGTCAACTGTCAATTAGCTTCTCATCCTTAGAATTTCTCTTCCGCTTTAAATTGTATTTTCCACTCTTTTTGAGACTATGCATGCCATCCTTTGATATCATTGAAGTTCAACACTACTTGGTATGTTAGAGCAGTTTCTTTAGCTTACTTCAGCATGGTTGGATGTGCAATCATCCTTTTAAATGATAGCATGATGATGTGAATTTAATGACCATGAGACCACTTTGCTGACATCGAGTATACAAACTATAGACGCAAAGCCAAACTGCAAAGCTTCTCTCAGAGAACATTGCTGTGTTATGCACTAAGATTGGACAAAGACATGCTCACTAATGGATACGTTCAACCACACCAAGAACAAATTGCATTTGAGCATGTTGACATTTAGAGTTATTACATTACATATTCATAATAACAATATTAATAGGCATTTCTATAGCGCCCTCTATCTAGAAATTCTATTCCGAGGCGCACTTATTATTACCCCAGCTTTAGCCTAGCTGCCACTACAGCGCTCCAGCATTTCAAGGAATTAATTCCTGCCAGGTACCCATTTACCTCACCTGGGTCGAGTGTGGCAAATGAAGATTAATGCCTTGCCAAAGGACATTAGTGCACTGAAACTTGTATTCAATCATCTGTTTCTATTTCGTTTTTTCTTCATCTTTCTCAGTAATTCAGTCTATCAAATCAGAAGAATTATAAACATCTTTTGATTGAATTGAAATTGACCTACATTGTATGTCTCAAAGGCATATTTCGTAAACCATTGCCCATGAGCTCCTTGCATGTATGTACATGTATATGTGGCATCAGTGTAAGAAGCTCATCACAAACATTTTTGTTTTTATATCACTAAGACTGTCAAGATATTGTTATGTTACCTCATTTACATGTAGGCCAATTGTGTTGCAAGAGTGTGATATAATTATAACATTAACACATAAGAGAGATAAGAAAGATTTGAATGGTGGTTCAAATCTCTGTTATGTGTCAGTTGGCATAATGGTTTAGGTTTTCCATATCTGCACTGAATGTTGGGCAGCATAGTAGATTAAAATGCTTTAAGAGAAGACGTTATTGCAGAAGTCTGTATTAACAATATTCCCGACAACCTTGCATGATAAGTCTATATCTAAAGTAGATGTCACATTTTGGAACAGGTGGCAGGTACTATTCCTTTTCAAGGTAAAATGAAACCAAATTAAATGAACAAAAAATCCCTCTCAAAATGACTGAAAGAGTTGGTCAGTGTGCCAAAAGGGGAATTGCCTTGTGAAATATTTTTCTTTGCCTTTTTCACAAATAAATCTCTGATTACCATACATGTATATCTCATTTGATGTTGGTTATTTAATTCAGTTCCCTTGAATTCTATAACTGAATACATGTACTGTAGACTTAGTTTTTCTCATGGCTCCAGAATCTTGGCAAGTACCGTAAACAGAGTTACACAAGTGCTTTGTTGTGAACAATGCACATGCTCTACTATCTATTGACTATTCAGGGGTTTGAGAAACAATATCCTCTTACTACCAGCAGCAACAGTGATGAAAATTTTATCCTATATCAACATTTATAGTGATGAAAAAAATTCATTCTAATGCCAAGATCTCTACAGGTAGAAATTGGATTCTTGAGTTACACATGTCGTGTAATGCCTTCCAGAGAAGCGGATGAAATGATCCCTCATCACCCCCCGGTCATGATCAAGTTTTTACCTCCTCTCATCGCTGGAAGACCGACCGTCCAAGGTTTTCTCTCTCCTCCCTCCCTCCCTCTGAACAAATGGGTCATCCAATTTGCCCCTCTGTAAAGTAGGTCTTACACGATAATGCTTATACATGTCCCTAATGTACTCTGTGCTGGAGGGGGATGGGGAGGGGAGCAGTCCAGTATTCTTTAGATGATGGAAGCACCTCATAATTGATATAGCCATGAGGTTTTAGTTTAGGTTTTAAGTGAAACCTCTATTCCCTCCCTGGTTTTGCAACAAGGGCATGAATAAGATTAAGCAGAAGTTTAAGTCATAAAAAACGGTTGTTAAACTGCAAGTGTCTCCTCTGTAAGCACTACCTTTTAAAATGTTTATGTATACTGGTATCTCATTAGCATGTGTTTTCTTTCATTGGTTATTGTTGATTGGAACTATGAAGCCGCATTTCATAGCTATTTAATGAAAAAAGAATATGTTATCTCGAAAGCCCAATTGTGCATTGAAAATCACTTCTTGTTATTGAAACAATGCACATTTATGCTTTCTGTTAATAACGTTCAAAGGAATTCATGAACTACTGTAAATATATAAGCTACACATGCATGTAAATGAAACCAAACTCTATGTGTAAAATGGACAAGAAAGGAATACTGGCCGCCTATAAGCAAGACTAGAGTATATCGAGGAACATCCTTGCTAATGAAAGGAAAATATTAGCTGACATGATCTTTCAGTAGCAGAGAAGGTGAACAAAAGTTGGGAGATTGCCTATGTTTGGAAGAGGGCTGGTGCAATCTAGTATTCTCATGTACATAGAGAATGTGGAGGCCTGAAGGCTCAGTAGTAGAGTGTTGGTCTCGTAACCAGAAATGCCTGGTTCAATACCAAGTTATGCACTTGTGCCCCAATGTAAGGCACTAAATAACCCAGTCTCTCAAAAGGCAGCCTTAACTTCCTGAAGCATTTGGTCCCAAGGTTTCTATATATCATGCGCTGTTACTTGTTAGCAATAAAGGAAAATAAAACACCATTGTCTCCATTATCTGTTCAAGAGTTCTACTGTGTAATTCTTTTTCCTCTGTAGGGACACTTTGAACAAAAATCAACAAAAGATCATGCTGAATGTCACTAGGATGTGGGCTCATGGGCAGTATGGATGGTGATTTTGGATTTATCAAATTTTGCTTGTAGGTCTTATGAATGAAATATATATGGAATGACAAACTAGACAGTTTCATGCTCCTTATTAAAAAGATGCTCATTCAGTCCGCTCCATTTCCTCTTCCCCCTTCTCCATGTAACTTGAGCCTCATCATATTTAATTAGTTATCATCTTTTAAGCAATGTGCTTCTGATATTGATCAACCTGAAATCATAGGTAAATATTAATAGCCACCCACTGAGAGGGAAGGGAAAATGGTTGATCTGTCGATCTGGAAAAGAAAAGAAGACCTCCAAGTCTGCTGGTAGAAGGGTAGAATGGGCAAACAGTAATTGGGAACTTGACGCCATGAAAACTGAGCCACGTCTTTTGAAATGCTGTCTTATGCGCAGATTAATACATCGTATTCTCTAACGTAGTCTAGAAACCAGGCAGCATGACTGCCCATAAAGCTGGACGACTTTTAAAAAAAATATTTATAAAAAAATACACTGATTTTAACAAGTTTTCATATTTTGACTTAAAATTAGGATGATTAGTGTTTCCACTGTGCAAAGTGAAACATGTTGCCCTCCATTTTTGGAGTGATGAGAGTGAATACCATAAAAATAAATAATATAAAGGAGAAAAATGATAAATGTGCCTTGAGCTACGGCGATATTTAATATTTCCTCTAAATCATAAAGTCACTCCCACATCAAAGTGATCTGTGTCACTTTGAAATTTGTTTTTTATGGACCAATGGTGTAGATTTCAGGGATAGTTAGCTCAGTCATTGAGCATCTACTTACAAAGTCCCAAGAATATTATGCCAATGTACGTATAGTACAACTACCTAGCCCTGCATTTTCCAAGGATAATTTACTGCTGTGCATGAGATTTTTAATCAAGGATTGGACAGTTACAGAACAGGCAGGTCAGATTACACAAACAACACATTTTCTTTATATTTTAGTGAGCACTCCAGCACGTATGCTATCCATACCCCCTTTATGATAAGGTGTTACTTGGGTAACGATATGACAAGATATTCTTGGTAACAGTTAAATGACAGGTGTTTTTCTTTCTTTCTTTACCCGAGAAGCTTCCTGGAACTTGTGGAGGTGATGAGGTACAATTACCAGATCTCAATCATATTTATTGTGCAAGTACTGTCAGCAGTAAAGTAAAACATAAGCATGTGTGCACATTCTTCATTAAGTTTTTCACTGCAACAAGGAACATATTTATATCTATTTACATTACAGCGCTCTAGCATTTCAAGGAATGAATTCCTGCCAGGTACCCATTTACCTCACCTAGGTTGGGTGTGGCAAATGTAGATTAATGCCTTGCCAAAGGACATTAGTGCCGTTTCAGGGATCGGACCACGACCTTCAAATTTCCAGTCAAGTGCTTAAACCACTCGACTTCGACATTTCTACATGTATAATACATGCCCTGCTTATATCTCTGAGAATAATGTTACATCCCTATGCACAGGGCTAAGTGCTTGAAGCAATTCCATTTGCACGATTGAGCCTTACAGGTCCATTGAGTCTCATAAAAGGTTATTATTGATTCAAAGAAATCATAAGGAGGATGACAACCTGAGTTTAATCATTCAGTATTAATGCAAACTTGCCTTGCCTCTACCCAAAAGGATAACGGTGATTAATTTTTCAGGTGAACCTACATGTACATGTATCCATTTGAAAAGGTCAAATAGTAGAATATTGTATTTGCTAAAGACTTGGATGAACAGAACTTCGGGCATCCATGCAGATGGATCATTGTCAATCTTGTGGAATGTGGAAAATACACAAACAACTTTTATAGATTGTCATCAGTGGGCAATATAAAACCAAGAAATTCAAATTTCATATCAAAAGCTGAATGTCGTGATCTTGGACAGTTTGTAGCATTGATGTGTAATATTGTAAAATAGTTTTATCCCTCAGGCTTTGAGTCTTCCTGTGCTTCATATCTTGAAAAGTACTATATTTCATTATAAAATATTCTTAATATTTTCCTTTCTTTATTTTTCTGAGGCTAAAGCAAAGCTTTAAGTCTTGTTAGCTTCAAATCAAGAATTATGTATAAATCCAATAAGCATTGGATTCACAAATAATATACATAAATCTTTGTCTAAACAAATTGTGCATTAATTAAAGAAGAAAATGATTCATAATGCAATCATACTACCTGTGGAAACTGTTACGCATGAAGAGAAATGATCTTTAATCAGATTATCATCATCTCTGATCTGAACAGGAGGAGTAATAGGATTAAGTAGCCAACACAAAGCTTCATGATATTGACCGATTTTATGGAGTCCCATTTAGCGATGATGATCAAGGGGAAGGTAACATTAGAGATGACCATGCTTTGGAAATTAGACTGAAGGGGACGGCTGGCAAAAACTGTATGTCTGTATGTCAGAGATGGTGATTAGAGAGGGAATCAGAGATGGAGGAAATACAATTCAGGAGGCTAACAAAGAGTGGGGTGAAGAGGGAAACAAGCAGGCAGTAGTAGGACAGAAAAGACAGTGGGTACAGGGTTACAGTCAGGGGGGGGGGGGGGGGCAAAGGTGGATAGAAAGGAAAGGGACAAAGGAAAGAAAAGAGGCAAAACTGAGACAGGGAAGAAAAATACAGGATAGAGAGTTACATGTAGAGACAGAAAATAGGGAGAGAGTTGGGGACGTGGTAAGGCATTGAGAGAGAAGAAATTTGGGAGAGTGGATGGGGGGGGGGGGGGGGGATAAGGCATGGAATAAAGATGGAGATGCACCAGAGAGTAAATGCTTGGGATCAATGATTTATGAATTATGTAATGTGTTCAGAGAAGAAAAGGCAGGATGTGTGGGAAAAAGGGAGTGCCATGTACATGTAAGTGATACTTCATGTTTCATTAATTTGCAGTAGAATTTGAAGCTTTTGATACACAGTGTACTTTACAATGCTATTGCCTGATGCGAGGTGGATGAAAAAAGGGAGTTTTCTCCTATTAAATGATAATTTCCATGACAACAAGAAATCTAATCCTAAATCAGACTCGTACGAATAAGTAGGTATTGAAATCGCAGACAATGAACATAATTTCTTTTCTTTTTTTCATGAATTTTCTAGGAAAAATGCAGTAGATGTAGGAAATTGCACTAATAAATAGTGCAAAGACAAATAAACTGTTTTCAATTACCAAGAACAAGTTCATATTGTGGTTTCAATATTTGTTTATGTACATGTATATGTAGCTTTTAAGTTACCTGTCGGCCTTCCATGAATTAGAGATTGTAAACATTTATATGATAGTAAGATGGAGGTTGAGAATTATAATGTACTTATGTTGGTATTGATACTGTCTGATAATCATCAAGTTGTAAAATGATATGTTCTTAAGTATTTGAAGGTACCCTCAGGTCTCTATTGTCTTCTTATCTGCTCTATCTGCTTTATCAACCACCTGTATACAAAGACTACATTTTTGTTTCCCTTGAACAGACTTTGTCTTTGATACATGAGTACTGAAACATACATGTATACAGAAAGACCACCTGCCTATAAAGATCACTTTTTTGTTAGCTTTAAGTGGTCTTCATTGACAGATTTCACTGAATCTCTTCAATTCTTTCTTCTCACTGTGAATGACTGAGGTGACAAAAGCAAAATGCTAGTATTAAATATTACATTCTCCTATACATGTAATTCATAACGAGTCCACAGGTTGTTTGTGTGATGAAATTCAAACAATGAATAATGAAAGATTGATTGTATTAAAATACTATTCTATATAGTGAAGGTTAGATACACTTTGACATTTATTTCCTTGGAAGATATAATTCCCGAGATTTAAATATTCAACCTTAATTGTGAAAGAAGGGGTAGTGTTCCTTCGGGCAATTAAAACAGATATATATAGATACTGATAAATAAAGAGGTTTCCTTGAGGAGGTCAGCCCATCGCCGTTACAGATAAATACAGATCATCTCTGTTTTCTCCCATTGGCAACAATTGTAATGACTTCGATAGCTTTCTTATTCACGCTTCCCACACATTAACTATCCTATTTCAGTCTCAGGTGCAAGAATCACACATAAATCATCATCAATTCTGGTACTGACGTTGGCTCGTTTCGCTGGGATGGGTTCAGCATTTCGACCCTCCTCGAATCATCGAGATTTTCTTTTCTGCTCTGTCCGGAAGTCAACGAATAAACAGTATAATTTGTAGCAGTGTCTTTTCAACAGATGGAGAGATATATATCATGTTGATAGGTCTCAGCCATGGTGATTTTTTTAATAGAAAATTATGAAAAATTCAGAAGGAGAAAGAAAATTAGTAGCAAGGATGATAACGAATGTTGCTTGACTTCTTGTATCCATAAAGCCTATTGAATTTATATATGCACTGAAGAAGAACAAAATCAAAGGAGATAGAAAACAAATTATATGCATATATTCCTGATACAGAAGTGTAACTTTAACTGAGAATATATATGTAGGTATTGAAGCTTTTGAAATCATTCTATTGTAAATATGATTGAAGGAATATGATGACTTGACAAAAGTGGAAATTGGAACAAAGCGTAAACAGTTTTTAAAAAATGTAAGTATGCTGTCGAGAAGTCAACTGGAGAAGAAATCACAATCTGCGCCCAAAGTATCCTTGTTGTCGTTGAATGCAGCCTTGGAGGTGTCAGATCTTTTGAGACAGGAATCGTGAAATTGCGAAGAAAACAGACAATCATTGCTTGTAATTCCACAAAAGATTGATATCATACTCCCTTGGTCTGTGTGGTGTATCTTTCTTTTACACGTTTAATCTTTTTTTTCTTCCTGTCCCGTGCAACGGGAATCATGAGAATTGCGAAGGACACAATGTGTCTCCCAGACAATCATTTCAGACAATCATTGTGTGTTATCCAACAAAAGATTTGACATTACACTTCCTTGGTCTGTTTGGTTTGCCTTTCTCTTACATGCATTACATATTATGTGTCATCTTTTTTCTTCCTGCCATACATCGATGATGTAGTGAAAGCAACTCATTTCCTCATACATGGAGAATGTCCCAAATAGACTACATTAAATACTTCTTTTCAATTTTTTTAATAAAGAAAAAAAATTAGTACCCACTTTGCCTTCCCTTCTATAGGTGATTATTTAAGTTCAATTTCCCCTTTAAAAGTGTATTTTTATCCCAGCAATAGAGATGAGGGATTTTTGTTGCATAATTTCTAGTAATTAAGTATTATGTGTAATGGGAGGCCATTTTAGGGAAAGGATACTAAACGGACCACAAGCTTTTGGTCTTAACCACGAATACCAAATGTAGACATATTTTTATTTTTATTGCTCATCATCACAATTGGAAGAACTTACTTGGCCCTTACCTTTGGAAGATAGATAATCCAAAACAAGAGAAAATTAGAATACAATCCAAGACAAGTTCATCATCGTTTTCTAGAAACTTTTGTATTCATGAAACTTTCACAAAATCCAGATTGTGAAAGGTTCATGCTGAGAAATAAGTGAATCTCACAGTGCATTTTCACACAAGCTGCATTTACAACTTCAACGTAACCAAGCAATCCTTCGATAAAACCATTCTATTTTTAGTAAATTGGAAGCAAGTCTCTATCCGTATTAATGGCTTGTCTCGACACCAACGAAATTGACTATTTGGGAGTTGCTCACTTTCTTCTGTATCCCGTTATTATTCTCTCTCTCTCTCTCTCTCTCTCTCTCACCTTGCCCCTCCCTCTCCCTCTTCCTTACTCCCATTCTCTCCTTTGTATACCTCTTTCTCTCTTTTCTCTCTTTCCCGTCTTCAACTCTCTCTCTACTCCTCTCCTCCTTTAACTCTCTCTATTTACCCCTCTACCTTCATTTTTATTTTACATTTCAGAAATGGTTAAGCAGCTTAAGCATGGTACCAACTCTGTAGGAATAATCTTACTCAGAATGCATCCTTTTCCCCTGTTGCTATTTGTCTAAATGTCATGTTTACCTCATATTTCATTTCTCAAAATGGAGTTTGATGGAATGACGACGGGCAGTGATGTCTCTTTACGTCGATTGAAATGGCTTTGTATGGACGATACCACTATCCCTTATTACCAGTACCAATTGAAAGCAGTCATCATTTGCTGAATTGCAAGTGTAATTTTACAGTAAAGATTTATCAAACATAAATCCAATGTTTTTTCCAGATATAGTTCTTTATTCTGTTGTCTGTATTGTTCTTGTCAGATAGCTGCAAATGAAATCTACCAGTATTCACACACCAAATTCCAGGGGAATAGAGATGGAAGCGATGATCGATTATTATAGAAAAAAAATATATACATAAATCTACCCCTGGGAAATCCCATCTAGGTCAACAAAAAATATGAGAAGTTGAATACTTCACAGGTGAAAAACAATTTGTGAGATTTTTCATTAATTTATTCCTTGATGCAAAATGTTATCATGGTACTAATAACACATGAGAAACATGAGAACTGTTGCATAGTTCTAATCTCTGTATAAATTCTGTCTTCCCTGAGGTGTTTCACCAAATATAGGCATCTATTAAGATTTATGAATCCAATCATTTTTAGGGTTATGTGGCTATGACAAAAAATACTGCACAAAACTGTCATGCTGTTGTTTTCAACATTGCTTGTTTATAACATGGTATTTTACCCCAAAATATAAATAGTGATCAGAAAGGAGATTGGATTTGAAAAGGGAATGAGCAGAATCGGATACGGGAGCAAAATAATAGGTCTTAGAATAGCTATCAAGCAGAGATTAACTTTTGCAGTGTTTATTATTCATTACTCAGATTATTTTTAATGCCATATTCATTTTTTTTCCCAATGGAAAAGTTCTACTTCAGAGATTTTTTCTTTTTCACTGTTTGTGGAAATTCCAGGAGGAACTTTAATTCATGATTGCACAACAAATTTATTTCAAAATCTAACCAAAAGTCTTACAAACCCAGATATGACTGCTCAGCTGAAAACAGTGGACATAATAATATATTTATTACCAAAGGGGATATCAGAGTAAATTTATTGTCTCTTTGCTCCATGGTAATCATTTATCATTATCTATTTATTCCCTAAACTGCACTGCGTAGATAGTTTTTCCAGCTGTCTGGAATAAACTGTTGTAATATGTTATGACCCTCTGTATCTAGAAGCAGATGTAACCCTTTTTTCCAGCTCAATTTGGTGAACTAGGCCTATGAGTTCTGTTTGAATTTTTTCTCTTACATTCACGTACTACCAATAACAAATTTTAACTTAACTTAAGTTTTTATTATTTATTCAAGACATTTAAAAGAAAGCATTGATAAATGACTTAAACACATTTTGCTATCAAACACAAAATAAGATGATAAATTTAATATATATTATAAGCACTTGCCTGTGGATTATTGTGTCCCTTCCTGTATGAAGTACATTGACCAAGAAGTAATAACACTGAAATAAAAGGGGAAGAACCCAATAAAGAAGTGAGTCACAGAGCAAGTCACCGAGCAAGTTTGAAAGAGATCCCAGTGAGTGCATCTGCTAGCCTGGGAATGGGGCATCCACAATCATCGGTACGGACAGAGACTGACTGGGACGATTGCTATGTTTGCACTCCTCTCCATCATGTAGCTGGCTCTACATGTAAAGTGTATACAGGTACATACGAACACATGCACAAGCTCACCCTCATTGATATTGAAGTGCAGTGTGCAAAGGATGCATAGAGATAGCACAATGCCATGAAGATATCTTCTACTCATTAACTCAAGTAGCTTGGAAATTGTGGGTTTCATTTGCTTTCATAGGTCTTTCTATGATCATATTGATATCCAAGTCACATTTTTAAAACGATTTTACAGTCTTTCCTGCCGCTTTGTTAATCCTCTTATTAAATTAAATTTTACAATATGAGCCATCATGAATTGTAATTGCATGACAGAACTAGGATACTTGTTTTGTTTTTGAGGATTACAAAAGGATGAATAAGAATTGGCTTTCTTTAAACAGAATTGATGAGAGAATTAAGTCTCACAACTCAAGTAGCTGGTTATAGAGAATGCAATAAAATTAATTTGTTACCATACTGTAAGTGGATCTCTCTCTTTCTGTCACTCTCTTTCTCTTTAACTTTCATTCTCTTAATTGTTTTGTTTATTTGATGAATGTTCATAGATACGAAACTGATTCTTATATAGATAAAAAAAAATCCCCAGTAAATATATATAAAGTGATTTGCTGGAAGAAAAAAAAAGATTCATATATCTTATTTTTCCAAATTATATTAGCCATTGCTTGGCAATATGTAAATAATTAATTTTTTAATTTTTAGTAGTGCCCCAAGGGAGAAAGCACTTACAAGAAAAATATAAATTCACCATATTTTTGTACACAACAAATGGAAAAGTTATCCACGACTGCATCACAATCCTTTGACCAAATTGCCAATATGAGATTGGCATTGATTTAGTGATTTCAAACGTTCATAAGTTACGTATTATTGATCCGATTATTTTCCAAGCTTTTGGCATTCTGTTTCTCTTATTTTTTCATGCTTTCATACAAATGAACTTATGACAAGGGTTGGATTCCCCTTTAAGAGATGGGTATTGAGAATGGATAGTCCATTAAGACTTGTTCAGATATACCGCTGTAAACCGCTGCAAAACAAAACAAAACAAAACTCCATGGTTTTTTTACATGTACATTAATTGCACCAGTGTACAACACAGTTCCTATACGTATTCACTTAACTGAGCTCCGTGTTATGAGATATAGGAATATGAAGCATGTTACACTTCATAAAATGACCACCACAAGGCTTTAATGTTCATCTTATACCTTCTTCAATATTGAAGATTGAAGAAACACGACAAGTTCAAACGTAGTGAGGACGCGGTCATGCAGCTCAGTAAGACTAGATTACCCGTTAAAACAGATTTGGAATGAACATTAAGATAGGATATCCCATAACAATAGAGTATAGACCCATGAAAAATGAATAACGGAATGCTGAACCCTGGATTGGTACGAAACATGATGCTTTCCAACAAGGAATGCAATGTCCATTAGTGGACAATTTCCCTGGAGATGTTTTATTCACTTGATTGCTGTCTTCTCGTCTTTCCTTTATCATTTGTTATTTTGGGGGAAGGTGATATTTTGGAAATAATTTCAAAGTTCAATCGCAACTTTACAATCCAATACCCAAGGGAAGATCACCTTTGAATTTTTTTTTTTTGTAATATTTTTTCATACCAGATTCTTCAGGTGTTTTCCTTTCCCTCTGGCTGTGTTTTTGATGAGACACGTTTATGACCTCTGATGCACTGTATATGGAGGTGACTAAAACGTTACAAAACAATACTCCCATCTCCCTTGCATGAGAAAAACTGCATCCTACATACTTTTATGGGTTCTACGACAATTACCCCCTGGGCAATGAACCCCCCCCCCCCCCAGAAAATTTCCTCCAGATAACTAACCCCCAAGGACAATTACCCCCGGAAAATCCCCCTTTGAAAATTCCCCAAAGGAAAACTTATCCCACAAGGACAATTACCCCCCCCCCTCCCCCCATAGAATTACCCCCCGAAAATACAATCACCCCCTGAATACAATTACTCCCAGAAAATAACCCCTAGGTCAATTACCCCCCTTCAAGCATAATTGCCCCCCCCCCCCCCCCCAAAAAAAAAAAAAAAAAAAAAAAAAAAAATCTGCTCTTTTTAAAACCAACCTATTATCAGGCTGGACTTCCCCTTTAACGAACAGGGGAGGGGGGGGGGGTGATTTTTGGGAGGCAGGTAATTGTCCTTGAGGGCAAGTTTTCCAGGAGGTAATTTTCCAGGGGGGGGGGGGGGGGTTGATCGTCCTGATGTGACTTTTATGTTAAGATGCTTGTTCATCTATTCAGTGGTTAATTGGTCATGTGTAGAAATGGAAGGCATCACTTTTCCAAGAAACACATTTAATACAGGTATTACCATAGCGAATTAGTGGTTATCTTTCTATGCAATAATATTTTTTTCTATGCAATAATACATATGATCTAACGTATAGATTGGTTGCCTTTTCTCTCCATCATGCATTTAAGGCAAAAATTGAGGTATATTTCTTCAGGTTTCTTGAATCAAAAATTGATTGTTTGCAATTGTTTTTGACATGGATACATGTTTTTCCAAGTGTAAGAGGTGTTTTGTATAACATAAGATCTTGGAACAAAGTTATGGTTTATTGAATTTTGACAAATACTTCATGATTATACATGACTTGCTTTGAGATGGGTACATCTGCAAACTAGATCAACTAAATCATTAGATGCAAAGGCTTTGATTTGAAGCACATGATCCCACCTACACTGTAATTGTGTCTAGTAATTGGATTGAAATTATGCATGAGAGCAACGAGTACCACACAGAGAAAATTCTCAGAATGGAGTTTGATGAGGCATTGATAATTACACAAATGATTTTGATAGCAAGTCTCATTCACATGTACATCTTTCCCTGTTAAACTTTTCTTTTTCTTTAAAAAAAAATCTATTTCAGATCAATTAAAGTTTTGTATTATAATTTTCTTTCTCTATACAACTTTACTGTAATTTGTCTTCATTTTTTTCCTCACTATTCTCTCACTTTACTTTTGTCTGTTCTACTGTCAGTGTCTTCAGTCTCACTTTATTTTTAAACTTTTTCCTCACTTTCTACCTCTACCTGTGTCTCATATTCTTAATTTCTCTGACATGTAGTCAATATTTAAAACCCTTCCCTCTTCCCCCTTTCCCCTTTCCCCTTCCCCCTTTCCCCTTCCCCCTTCCCCCTTCCCCCTCCCTCAATCTCTCTCTATTTACCTGTCTGTCTTGATCATTTCACTTAATTTTCCAATTTCTTTGTATCCATATCTCTCTGTTTCATCAATGCTTACCTACTTAATTGGCTTGATTGGGACGGGAAATTAATTTGATAATTAGATGTCAGTCTAGAAAAGTACATGTGCCTAAATGCACTGCTACTGTGCAATAATAAGATAGTAAGCATGTTGATTTGAGCCATCTAGGTATTTAAAATACATTTATATGTCTTCATGATCAGCACATACTTGGGATTAGTCATTAATATTAACATGTTGTGTATAGTGTCAGTTGAAATTCCTTGAATTTATAATCTTTTTCAGCAAACCACCTCTTGGGTAAACACAGTAACATATTACCATACAACCTTCTAAAGGAATAATGTCACCTACTCATGCTACATGCTATGCTATCCATATAAGATTAAGTCTTATTCCTTACCTTTATTGCAGTTCAGTATTCAGTCAAGGCCAGTTGAAATCAATCAAAAAATAAAACCATCATAATACTTGATGTGTATCCTTTCTAGTCCTATTTTAATCTCCCTCGGGCAAATGAGTTTATTCTGCAATTTTAATTTTTGGCATTATTTCACATACTTATGCTAACAATCAAATAACACTCTAGCGTGGCTACGTTATTGAATTGAATTGAATTGAATTCGCATTTATTTCATTCTCGATTAAAAATTACATTGATACAAAAGATACAAAATTATTCATGAACAAATTTAGAAATGAAATGGGGAACTACATAAATAAAGCCCTTAGGCCTTTTACACGCATAGTTCCCAAAGCATTCATAGCATAATGTAAAGCAAAGATTTAAAATAAGAAAAAAAAAAACGAACATTAAATAAAAAGAAACAAAAAACAAAAAACATATAACACAAATATAAACATAAGATAAGTAACTATACATATTTGAGATAAAGAAACTGCTTCAACTTTTTTTTGAAGGAATTAATTGACTTGCAATCAGAAATATATTTAGGGATGGAGTTCCAAATTACAGGGAAATTATGACGTACTGATTTTATTACCTTATTTGTTTTTACTGGCCATAAGTGAAAAGAATCTTTAAAACGGGTATTGTGGTTATGTGAGGTATATTCTTTTGTTTAATGGAAATTTGAAAACTCACTGGTATTTCCTGCCTGAGCTCAAACAAATAGAGCCCACTAAGGATAATACCCAGAATCTTCTGTTAGTTTCCTCAATGTTTGGATAAATAGACCTAATGTGGGAATTTTTAATCAGGCATGCTACTTGGGCATAGACAATGAATGAATGAATATGTGTGATCTGTGGTAGATATGAGCATATTAATATCCAAATCACAGTTTGATTATTTACAGTAGTCTGTCAACTGTACACATTTTAATAGAAGTCTGTTGGTAGTGGTGAAAACTTTTGTGAGCATTGCATGGTCAACGCAATCAAATGAAATATGTCACTCTAAATAATAAATATAAGTTCATTTTACAACTTTACAACTATTGGAGGTGTTGAGAATGAAAGCCTCTTTCATTATATTGTTCTTTTCAATGCCGGCACGCTTACTTGCAACTTTGAATTGTTTGAATTGAACTGAAATATACCTCCTCATAGTAACCAGTGAGACAATCACAATTTGTTCACAGAAGAAAAAAATTGTATGGAAATAGGGTGGTATAGTTTCATTTTGAGATGTTCATTACTTTATTTAAAAGCTTTTCATGTAATAATAAGTCAGAGCTTGTTTGAGCTCTCCAGGGACGCATTGCCTTTTCACCAGATTCATCTTACTTAAATTATCTTCTCTTTTTTGTTTTGTTAGCTTATTCATGCTTGTAAATTTTTTATAAGCCAATTCAGCCACTATGATTTGTATGAATAATATTTTGAATATTGATCTGTTTTTCCAGGACTACATTACCTTGTAAAATAATAATGTACATGTTTCTATCTATTGTAGCTTCAGTCATGGAGAATGTCTATATACTATGAAATATCCTTTCCATGTGGAGAGAGAGAGAGAGTTCTATGAATATTTAATGCTCACACCTTGACACCTTATATCTACTTCCATGCTGTCATCTCTACCATGAGATTATGATGTAATGCTTATAAATATTAATGTCCGTCTTAAGATACTAATATAATTGTACCATATTACCTACACCTGTATACTTTATAAGGTGTGGAGACATCTGCTATATGCATGAACTCTTAACAGATAACTTTGAAACTAATATCCCCCTTGTCAATTAAAAAAAAAAAAGGTACTTTCATTTATTCAGTAACTCCAGTTTTCAGGCAAAAGCATATTCAGGCCCTTGCAAGTGTTTTTTATGCTATATTTCTAGCCTCTCCTATCGAACAAATAGCTCATGTTTGACTATTTTTAGACCCTGTCATCAATTCTTTCTGGCATCCATGTATATTATTGTTTTAAGACGAGCATTCTGTCATTAGTTCTACTTCTTTGTGCCATACACCTTAAAGGTTGTGTAGCATGACGAGATAACGTGTCTTTCCCGTGGCCTGACTCAGGGCCAATCGGGTATAATACAACTACGGACGACGCGACCGCAGTATTCACGTGCGTGCAACATACGCAAAACCGAAGCACGTGGAGAACTTTGGTCTGTTTCGCGAACGCTATAGCGCATGCTGACCATTAATCAAGTCCATTCATTTACGTGCAGTTGTCCAAAAGAAGTCGTAGATGGCGTTAAACAGTATTCACCATGCTACACCCCCTTTAACAGTATTACTCTTTATTCTGTGGATCATTTTGTCATGATTTTTTTTTTTCTCTCTCTCTCTCTATCTTTTTATAGCACAATGCTCCAATACCACAAGGCGGTAGAGGGTGTGTCCAGTTTGTTACTCAGTATCAGCATTCCAGCGGCCAAAGGCGTGTGAGAGTGACCACTTTAGCCAGAAAGTAAGTCAGGAACACAAGAGACATGTTTGTATGATAGATAAGAATAAGGCATTTGTAGGACAAACTTAATTATGTAGAGCATCTGTATGGTTAAAACTATTTAAAACATGGTGCTGCTACAATGTACATGTCACATTGATTGAAGTTCTATTAGAGAGCATTTTTAGAAATATGGTTTAAATTTTGTACCTTCCCAAATTGGGTATTTTATTCTTAATATCTATGGATTAGGAAAAACTTGTCCAACTTTATTGCAAATGATAGTATGGTTCAATAATGGTGTAGTTTAATATCATGGAACACAGTGAGTGTTCATAATTTCCTGTTACAAAATATATGATAAGCATCTCTCTTTGCTCCATTAAATAATGTTGCTGTATTCTGGGTTTAGGAAAATATACATTTGATCATGCACATCAACCATTAGAAGAATACAGCAAAAAACGACATGCTTGTATTTTTTTAGTAGATTGATTACGGGGACGTGCTTCAAGTAATGCTTGTCAGTGAATGCAATCTGATAAACCATGATAAGTGAAGATAGTTTATCATAGCATGATCAATATCCAACCAATATACATTTCAATGTTAGTGTGAATGTGATGCATTAAATATGGTTTCACAGGAAGAGATGTCTAGAATATCGTTTTATTGCTGCAGCCTACATTTGAGAAGGAAACAAGACGCGGCCAAGAATGGAGACATTAGTTGCCATTAAAAAGAGAAATTCTTTGGATAACAAAAGAAGAATGTTGTTTTCTTAGAAACTGTATTTATCACCTTATTGATGATGTCAGTTAGTGAGAAAACATTGATCTTTGTGTTACATGATTCTTGATGCCATGGTCATTTGATATTCTGTGCACCATTTCTTCCAGCTATGCATTAGTCTCATTTATCTGCATGCATGTAGTTTAATTCTGAATATTTATTGTAACAGTTCCTAAAACAAGGGATATCAGTTGAGTCACACTGGTTTAAAGGAGGCTCTCACTATTTTCAGTATCCAATTTTTACCACAAAATCTATCATTATGAAAGCTAGTCTCACTGCACAGACTTCTTTTGACTTGAAATAAATATAAATTTTGATTTGCCTATATATGTTACGGCAAGTTATTGAGTCATCTTTCAACATTATCAGTCACAAATATTTTCAAACCCTTTCTTATAATCTAGTTGGGCTGATGCTGCGACACAGATCACTCACATAGCAGCAGGGTTTGACCAGGAGGCTGCAGCCGTTCTCATGGCAAGACTAGCGGTCAACAGAGCAATCAACGAGGAAGGAGGAGACGTCCTGCGCTGGCTTGACCGCATGCTCATCAGACTGTGCCAGAAGTTTGGCGAGTATCACAAGGACAACCCTGAGTCCTTCCGCCTGCCCCAAGAGTTCTCACTCTATCCGCAGGTCAGTAAAGACGCTGTGGTATGATGCGGTAGATTGCCACAGGCAAATTAGAACTCTTTTAAATCGTAATGAATGGCCAGTGGGAGTGAGAAAAAATAGCTTTATGTTACAAAGGCCTGAAAATGTACTCATGTTTCCCGTGCGTTATAAGATCATGAATTCCAGGGGAACTATGCTTCATACATGTATGTTATTTTATCTTTTGCCTCTTTTCTTTTTCTTCTTCAGATTGATGATTTCCTGGTTCATATATAATGAGGCTGTGCATTTTCTCTTGGGAAAATGCGTATACGAATATTTTTATAGATACAGGACCAGTTTAGTACTGTATTCAAAATGTGATAATTATTCCTTTTTAGCAAAAGTTAATCTTGACAACCCAAATCTTTATTACACACGAGACATAACAAAAATTATTTTAGGCAAGGTTGATTCCCTCTTTTGAGGTCGTTTTACACATAACAAGTGACTTAGGTGATTCTTGGACGCATTACTTAAAAATTGGTCTCTTAGTTTCATTGCATAGGTAATGACAAAAAAAGTCTTGCCAGGTACTAATTGAAGGCTACTGACTTTGCCTTATGTTGAGACATTAAGGAATAGACATGATTTTAATGGTCTGAGGCTTTCACAACAAATCTTAAGGCCTAAAGGATCGTTTAACTGCCAAGCACAATTTGAAGTTAATTGACGCTAATGGCAGTTCTAAACGATCTTTTCTCTTGTCTCCTAGCAGTCTAGTCTATTAATCAAACTGGCACAACAACAAAGACATAATAGCCAAGGACAAAACTAAATTATCTTGGACAAATCATACAGTGTTATTACATGAAAAAATATAATCGTGGAAACATTTCAAGGATTGATTTTAATAGAAATAATGGGTAATATAAACAAACAAACTGATGATCACCATACATTTATCTTGATTTTACACATCGGTTATGATGGAAGGGTAGATGTGTAGTATAATTATGTGGCAATTTTTAGAACAAATTAGTATCCTTTGTCCTTATCCTATTCAGAACTTCAGATAATAAAAACAATTTTTAATTCACCTCTTATTTTTCCTTGAGCTTTTTGTTCAGGTTACATTTATCATCTGTATTGACATGTATGAGAGAATAAAGACTGTAATTTAGTCCTTTGTGTAAGAAAGGACAATCAATTTTTTCTTTTCATTTGAAAGTAGGTCTAGAGAATAGAAAGAATATCAAGATATGAAAATAGGTGATAGATAGTAAATGATAGACACTGCCATAGAGAAGAAAAAAAGTAATAGAAAAAAAATCTGATAATGGTGAAAAATAGTTATCAATTATTTCTCTGTCTTAGGTCTCTCTTTCACACACCTCCCGTCTCTCTCTCTTTCTCTCTCTCTCTCTCCCTCTCTCTCTCTCTCTCTGTATCTTTCTCTCTCTCTCTCCCTCTCTGTATCTTTCTCTTTCCATAATCTCTCTGTTTCTTCATTCCTGATGTTATTAATCTACTCGCTTGCATCCCCACAGTTCATGTTCCACCTGCGAAGATCCCAGTTCCTTCAGGTCTTCAACAACAGCCCGGATGAGACGTCCTTCTACCGTCACATGCTTATAAGGGAAGACCTTACCCAGAGCCTTGTTATGATACAGCCTATCCTCTACTCATACAGCTTCAATGGCACAGAGGTAAGTCATTTTGTTCGCTTCTTGATGTACCTTGTACTGTATTAGGCCTAAAATCCTTGGATAATTTGAATATTAGGACACTGCTAACGTTTAAATTTCACAGATAGGACATACATGACATATTCATTATTCCTGCAAAGTTCTACAGAATTTGAAAGGGACATAGTATCTTTAATAGAATGCAGTATAATACAGTCTGTCCTCTATTCTCATATCTTCAATGGCACAGAGGTAAGTCATGTTGATTTCTTGGCACACCCTGTAGTAGGCTGCAGTCTGGTAGTCTTTCCTCTTCTGCTACAGCTTGAATGGCACAGAAGTAAGCCATGATTATTTCTTGACACACCCTGTAATTAAAAGGCTTTAGTATGATACAGCTTACCCCTCTACTCCTACAGCTTTAGTGGCACAGAGGTAAGCCATGATCGCTTCTTGACACACCCTGTAATAAATAGGCTTTAGTATGATACAGCCTACCCCTCTACTCCTACAGCTTAAATGGCATAGAGGTAAGCCTTGATCATTTTTTGGCACACCCTGTAGTAATAGGATTTTGTATGATACAGCCTACCCCTCTACTCCTACAGCTTAAATGGCATAGAGGTAAGCCTTGATCATTTTTTGGCACACCCTGTAGTAATAGGATTTTGTATGATACAGCCTACCCCCCTCTACTCCTACAGCTTTAGCAGTATAGAGGTACGCCATCTTGTTGGTTTCTTGACATACCCTGTAGTAATTATGCAAAAATTTGTAATGATGCAACTCTGTATTCTTAAAGCTTCAGTTAGCCATCATGTTTGCTTCGTGATATACCCTGAAGTACTTTGTCCTTCAGTGATAAATATTTAGCTGATATTTAGATATACCCTGTATTAATTGCTATGACTGTTTCATGATGGTAAAGTATATATCCCCTACTCTTATACTGCTTTCAAACTGGCTTCTATCAGAGTCACACCGATGAAAATACCGATTGAATTTTCCTTATCTAAACAAAAGTGAAACCTCCGTTTTCTCCCTGTCGCTTTCAAACTGCCGGTGAAATTCACTCGCTGTGGCAAGCCCGCGCTCCATCTAGCTAGCGTGCAGCATGTTCAACCATAAGTCAACAAACACAGCTGGTTACGATAAAGCGCGCGTATACTGCGACCTTTGACCATTGAAATGCCTTTTTCTCCCGAATGCTTTCATACTGGTCGTTTCATCGGTGTCACACCAATAGAATGAGAATTTAATCACCTATTTCTCTTCTTTTCATCGGCTATTTAATCGCCTTTTTCTCCTCTGTTGCTTTCATACTGGCTGTTTCATCAGTTGCATCCGGATGCATCCGATGAAAATCAGGCCAGTTAGAAAAGGGTATTAGAGGTCTTCAAATACACGGAGGTGATATCTTTGTAGACCCTGTAGTGATATAGTATTTTGTAATATACATATTGCCTGTAATATATACATATTTCAAATTTCATACTTATTTTACGTACATTATATTTGATGTGTAATCTCTAATTTTTTAATTTTTGTTTTCTTGTGTGAAATATATTCTTATAATAATATACAGATGTATAAAAAAGAAAAGAATATAAACTGTTCTTCTATGTAAAATGTGGAATAAATAAAACTAATTATCTTCAATCGGATGTAAGGGGGATTTTATCTCCCTTTTTCTTTCTCTCTCTCTGTCGTTTTCCTCTCCTCCTTGTGTTTTTTCTTCACATTTTTTTTATGGGGGGGGGGGGGGGGGGGGGGTAGGGAGGAGGGTGGGAAAGTAGGGAGGTTTGACGAGGGGTTGTTCTGCTACATGTGTAGTGACATCAGTATTGGACCTGTTCAAACATGAACTTTTGCCCCACAAACACTAAAGAGGAATAATAATCATTCTAAAAAAGTAGTGACGTTACTGATTGTGATTGCGCTAGTTCTGCTTATGATACCTAGCAACAGAATCATCCGCAAACACTATGCTTGAGTTTTGCAGTAATTTTCCAATATTTGAAGACCTAGATTAGTTTGTTTGATCGATGGAGTGCAAATATATCCCAGTTTTTTTTTGTCTTCATTTTGGACTTTCACTGGGAAATTCTTGATTTGCCTAGAAACGACAAGTGATATATTAGGATACAGGTTTTATCTGAATAGTTGGTCAGTGGTATCGATGGGCATCTAGAGAGTTTGTATCATAAATATTGATATAAGAGGGTAATTGTGAGTGCCTCATCTAGTTACAGTTTAAAGCTCCTATTTAACCTTTTGTAATGAAAATATTTGATTTGTATATCTGTATGTACATGCATGCATATATGTCTATTCTATCCTCAATACTGTAAAATCTCATTCAAAAGTTAATAAGGAAATTATTGCATGTATTTCTTGTTCTTGAAGTTACATATACGACTGTAATATTCTATTATTGCCTTTGACACTTTAAGTGCATTTCCTGAAAGCAAAAAGGAAAATCAATTACCATTATCATTTTATTGTTTCTCTTCTCTCCCTCTCTCTCTCTCTCTCTCTTTCTCTGTCTGTCTGTCTCTCTCTCTCTCTCTCTGTTTCCCTCTGTCTCTCTGTCTCTGTCTCTCCTACAGCCTGTACTCCTGGATAGCAGCAGCATCCTCCCGGATCGCATCCTTCTCATGGACACCTTCTTCCAGCTACTTATCTACCATGGCAAGGTATGAAGCACATGTTTACTCCTTTGGTATCACTGATCAATATCTCTTCTTCACATAAAGTGTTTGCATGGGTGATACGTCTATAGATGGATTGCTTCTATGACTCTCTGTCTCTGTCTATCTCTCACTTTTCCTCTCTCCTTTTCTCTTTCTCTTTCTCTTTTTCTCCTCCCCCAACCTCTATCTCCCTGTATATGTATCCCCTCTCTCTTCTCCTCCTCATTTCCCTAGCTCTCTCTGTATTCCCCTCCCCCTCTCCTCTCTTCCTTATTCTCCCTCTGTTTAATATCAGTGAACAATTTTAATGTTGAATGCAAATTTGTAAAGAAATATCAATTATTGCATGAACCATTGCTTAATTCAGTACTGCTTCAAAAAGTATGTCTCAATTTTGTTTGTTATGATGAAGCATCATTATGTCTATTCATCATTCAATTTCATATCTTCTATTCATCCCTACAGACAATTGCCACATGGTACAAGCAGGGTTTCCATGAACAGGACGGACATGAGAACTTCAAGCAGCTCCTCGGAGCACCACAAGACGATGCCCAGGAAATCCTCCAGAATCGCTTCCCCATGCCACGTTACATTGTATGCGAAGAGGGCAAGAGTCAGGTACAGAGAAGTTTTTTTTTTATAGACAGTGATACAATGCTGTTGATATATAGTTTTAAATGTTCTATTTCTGCTATTGTTTTGATTTATTATTTTTTTTATTCGCATTATTTTCAGTGTTTTGATGATACTAATTATGTTTATTAGTTTTTAAGAGAGTGCTGAAATCTCACCTTTTTGATGAATGCTTCGAGTAATTATTATGTAAACATTCATTGTACATTATAAAGCGCTTTGAGAGGGCCTTCGGTCCTGAAATGCGCTATAAAAGAACAAACTATTATTATTATTATTATTATTATCATAAAATTCTGTAAAGAAGATGAAAGCTCTTTCAAGAAAAATGATTATGATAAATGTTATATGGAAGAGAAATTTGATGCATGTTTCTCAATCTTGCATCAATATACAAATCATATATATTTTATTTTTTCACTACAGACTGGTCTTCATTTAAACAGAGAGTTTGCTTTAATATATTAGGGGAACTGTTTTCAAACAAACACATTTAATGAAGGGTTGATGAGTTATGATTACAGCATAGCACATTAATTTTAACAATCATATTTTGGTTTTGTTTCAGGCTCGCTTCCTCCTCAGCAAAGTCAACCCATCGCAGTCACATAACTCATATGGATGGGGACAGGTAATACATAGCTAAAGAAAACTGCTTGACATGAGTTAATGCTTTATTGATTTGTATCTGGTATCTTGAAACGTTTTATACATTTAAGGAATGTAAACTTAATGTTCATGTAATAATTTGGGTAATAAATCAATATAAGTTTTTTAAAGATTTGTTCAGTCATTGTGAATAAGATTTTTATTCCTAAAACATTGTGGGGATCGGGGAACTTTAGATGACATATTTACTATAGAGTTAACCTTCATTTATTTTATATGAGTATATTTTGAGATTTTAATAAGTATTGTCTATATTCTGGTAGAATTAATAGAAAGTACAATTTAAATCTGAATAAATTGCTTGTTTGTTTCTATTTTTATTTTTTTAGGCATTGCTGACTTCTCATAATGTCTTGTTTTTCTTTGTAGGACGGAAGTGCTCCAGTGCTTACAGATGATGTCAGTTTACAAGTGTTCATGGATCATCTCAAGAAACTTGCTGTATCTAGCTCCTCATAAACCTTGCTATTATTCTAACAATGTTTGAAGCCAGAGTATAGTATGCCAGTCACACCCTCATATCCTTGGGTCTTTTTTTTTTCTTTCTCAGAATTCTTTGTTGAAAGAGGTCAATCCTACGAAGGGTTTCACAAATCGCCCATAGTTTTATTCACCTGTTAAAGTCAGTTTCATTGTTGTTTAGATTTCTCTCGCTTTGAATCTGAGTGTTCTTGTGCACATCCGTAAGCAGCTCACATTGTATTGGAAAATACTGTCTGAAAACATCAGAGTGATACATGTATTTAGTACAGTAACCAACTTAACCCTAAAAAGGCGGGGGCAGAATCCTCCCCCCTGGACTTGCATGGTGATATGTTTGAGGATGAGTTTATTATTTTATTTATGGATTGTTTTTTTTATTTACACTGAAAGCATTCATGACTGTATAGCCTCAGGGGTGGAATCCTACTGACAGAGCACAGAAACAACCCAGCCCTTTTAGGGTCAATTGTTGTAAATGTATCTGCGGTTATGGTTTATGAAGACAGACAAAACTAGAGCAGTCAGTCCATCAGTTTTCCCTAATGCCGTGAAAATACTCTACTATGACTTCAATCATTAACAACTCTGTGATAAACAGATTTATAACTATGTATATATCATATTGTTATAATTGCACTATTATTTTGCAGCACTGGTGAATCGGTGCATGTACTGTCCGCATTTTTATCCTCGTATGATTATGGACATCAGAAGATAAAACCGACTTGAATGTCTCTATATCTTCCAAAATCCAAGTTAATTTAAGTTAAATCTTCTGTTATCTAAAAATTGTTAGGTCTTGTATTTTCCATTTGGTAGCACCCTATCCTCCTTCCTTTTGAGTTATGGGATGAAAATTTCTTACATGTTCCAGTAGATTACACAACAGTAATGTAATACAAGTGAAGAAAATCTGCCACACAATTTGACTAGTCATATTACGTTCATAACCTCTCTCACTGAACTCATCAATTCCATTTATTCTCACCACATTTTTTTGTATTATCTTATACCATTTTCCCCATCAAGAAACAAAAAATCATATGTACAGAAGAAATTGCCTGTTAATGCATGTTACTCTCTTTCTCCATTTGATGATCTATGCCTCGTGGTAGGCCAAGAGAAATAAACTATATTGCTTGAGAGAGATCGAACTGCATCCAGATGTGAAAAGCGTTACAATGGCTGTATAATGATTTAATCATATTATAGGAGTCACTCTCAATTTGTACATTTGTGCCTTCATATGCTGCCTAAATTTAATGGGATTAGGTTTCATTCTGCTGTTTATGATCAACAGCCAAGAAAATTGAATTTTGAAAAGGCCGAAGGTTGATGACTGGTGTGGATATTTCTACTTCTGTATCAAAAGGGAAGTTTAAAAAAAATCATTTCATTTCAAAATAACAACAGTAAACTGATATTTAAATTGGAAAATGATTGTTTCATCCAGGCGGATCCATCGTTAGTGCTATTGTTTTGGAATTGTTTTTATCATTGCCACCATGTTTTGATGATTTTTTGATGTATTATTTAAACCCCTACAACTTGGATACATTAAAAGATATGTGGAGATATATATTTATGTGTGGATATTTCATCAGTAATTAAGTACTTTGTCACCCTACATGAGCCAGGTTGAAATGACAATGTGTTAACTTTATACACTGCATTTTGTATTTGAACTTAAAATCGACAAATCAAATTTTTAAGGAATTCTGTGTTTTTGGCATTAAGAGAAGCAGAACATTTGAAAATAATTAAGGATTTGATTCTTAAGTGTTTCTTTTGAGCTATTAAAACTTGATCGACCATTGCGATGATCAGTTGTTCCTTAGTTTTTTTCTTGCCTCCCCCTCTCACTTGCTGATCACACCATTGATCAAGGTCATTGCTAGCATTATTACAGTTATTGCATTTCCACTAATGCAAATACAACATAGCTATTAACGGTGTGACATTATAAAAGCTTCATTAACCAATTAGTTGTTAATGTGTGAAGCTAAATTAACTAATTGATTGGATGTAGCTGTATTTCATAAACGCCAGCTTCAACAATTTATTTTGTAGCTTTGGGGATTTGTGTCTTTGCAGCCGCTTGGTACCATTGTTATTTTTTTCCTTCTTTTTGTAGCAACCTTATCATTCCTAGTTTGATTCATGTAATGGCATTTATTTTAAAAATGACATGTAATATAATTTGTTAACATTTTGCATCTGCAAATTGGGACCGCAAAGAAATTCATTATGGAAGCTAAGTTTGTAAATCATATATCTCAAAGTCAGTAGGAGTTCTGACCTTCAGAACAATTTGCTATGACCTTGCGTGCAATCAATAGATAATAAAGATAATTAGCTATTGAAGCAAGGTACATGTAGTAGTAATAGTTATTTCAACTTTGTACTGCGACAAGGCTTTGCAAAGTATATGGTGTATACACTGCATGAATCAATTGTTCTGCTCCACATTTTATTGTCAAGGAAACAGTTTTGTGATTTTTATTGCCTAACAGAATGCGCCTATGTATGTGATGTATAAGTATAATTCCAAGACTTAGATGAACTATTAAATAGGTATTGTACAAATATATGTCTTTTCTACTTCTGGTCAAGTTTGTCCATTTTGAATTCATATGATGATGTAGATGCAAGTTTGGAAAAGGAAAGAATAATGGAAAGAAATGGTGTGATGATGATCAAAGGGGAGGAGGATATGAGGATTGAGGTGGTGTTTATTATGAGAAAGATTTTGCTGCTGCTGATGATATGGGGTTTCGGGTTGAAGATAAATAATAATATTTCGCTTTTATATAGCGCTTAATACATTGACAATGTCTCTAAGTGCTTTTCAAATATATTATTACTGCAGTCATTAGATTCAGGCTTTCCCAGCATACAATGTATGCACATTCTCTTCTTTAGCAGATATAAATACAAAATTGTTGATGATGATTATTATGATTCTAAAAAATATGTAAGCACCACAAAATCCACTAAATAAAGATGAACAATTAATTTGAAATAATAATTCTTCAAATAGTTTAATCAGTGTACTTCTGTATATTTCATCATATATATAAACAATCATTTTACACTGCAGGAAGACTTATTTTACATGTAGTACATGATCACAAACTTAAGTTCAAGGTAGAAATTTAAAGGAAAACTGCAGTATAAATCTTAAGAAATTTCAATATCAATACATCCATTGTAAGAAACTTTAAAAAAAAGTCTAATGAAGCTTCATAGATAAACACTTAACTACAGACAAAGAAGTATTCCATTCCAATTGGTTGCACAATGTCTAATGTCAACCAATATTTGTATCGGACTAAAAAGTATGTAATTAGACAATTCCTGAAAAGAAGTAATACTAATTGCTATTTATTGGCTGACATTTTCATCTCACAATTCTACTATGACTGGTGTCCTAAATAACCAAGATATTGTGCCTCTTTCTGTTTTTTGCATCATGTGCTAATGTTAAATTATTTGATAACTATGCCAACAATTCATTTTGAAATTATTAATTCTCCCCAAAGTTTCTATTCAGAACAAATAACAAATATCTACAAAGAAACACACAAAATGGCACTGAAATGTTATGTTTCATACTTGGTCTTGAATAGTACATTGTTTAAACACATAATAGAGCGAAATGCATAGATTACATATATGCTCCCTCTGGATTATAGTGAGGCAAAACTGGGACTGTACAAAGTTAAGCGAAAATGTCATTCAAAGTATAACTTCAGCGTTCATATCAGATATTGTTTTTCTTTTGATCTCTTCAAGATTTAAATTTTTCAAAATTAATGAAAACTACTGTCCTTTGAAAGTTTGTTATGATCTGAAATATGAGATAATCAGGTTTTAGGGTATGAACATCATTTCCTACAAACCCCCACTAGAACTTCATCGCACATAAACTTGAAAGTTATATACATGTACATCTGTATCTCACAATTCATTGTGTTCTTATTCAGTACAGCTATTTCAAAACACTCAATTCATCCAGTGTTATAAAAAGGTAATCTTGAGTTTTGGTAAAAAAATTCTCACATAATCAAACAAACCTTAGCACTGACTGTTTAAACTAATATAAATGATATTTGCTATTACAAGTTGGTAGAAAATTATATTTCCGGGTAAAGAGCAAGAAGTATCAAATGAACTATTCCATCATGCCCATAATATACAGTCTAAAACATGCATGAGCTGCAAATTTCAGTCAATGTGATTTTCAGCAAGCTTACGTTACTTTTGATGGTAAAAAAGACCCATCTATTGCATCTATCGCTTCTCTTCAAATGTAATTCCATTACCGAAACCTACAACAAGTTGTTAGCCTTGTTCACATATATGATGCAGTAAAATATCTCAATTTTTCTTTTTTTAATGACAAAAAAAGGTGCTATGGGAAGAAAATTAAGTCCATTTTATGCATAAATATATGGCACAACAACTGTGCACAACAAAACCCCTCAAGCAACTTACCCCAGGTATCTATGTTTTTGTGTAATACATTACAAATATATGTACCGGTATATGACGTGCAAAATGCTGAAGTTGTATCCTGTCTTTATTTTAAAGGTATTTTACCATATCAAATTTGAACTAGGCTTTCAGGTTTTTTTTTAATGATATAAAAAAGTACATTGCGGTTTATATTGAGCAGATGACTGCCTATGAACCGTATGAGGCGGTCATCCTGTACATGTCCAGTCTTAAGACCCTTGGTCAGTGGCTGGACCGTAGCAGTGAATCTGTAGTTCTGTATAACAGTGATGTTAGGAGGCTGAGGACATATCCCAATCCTGACGTAGTCTGGTATATTCAGACCATTAATGTCCTCTGTGAAGTAGCCTTCTACAGAAAAGACTTCCTGATAAATATGCATCATGATGTGAACCATATGAGACGGTCATCCTGTACATGTCCAGTCTTAAGACCCTTGGTCAGTGGCTGGACCGTAGCAGTGAATCTATAGTTCTGTATAACAGTGATGTTAGGAGGCTGAGCACATATCCCACTCCTGACGTAGTCTGGTAAATTCAGACCATTAATGTCCTCTGTGAAGTAGCCTTCCACAGAAAAGAACTCCTGATGGAGAGAAATTGAAATGCAAGGACGATTGTTACAAACAAAGCATTCTTCTTGATACAGGGTCCAAGCTATTTAATTTTAGTATTTTTAATGCAACATCAACATCAATACTAATATCTAAAATTGCATCATTACTACTATCATTACCCTAATGTACCATTTGTTGGATATTAACATATAATTATCGCCATTCTCATCATCATCATATCACAAATTTTGTATTTCTCCATATCATTAACATTAATGTCCTATTACTAATATCATCTATCTTATAAACAACATTACTATTACGATTATAATTTCATCATCCTCCTCATCATCCTTCTACCAACATAATATTTATTTCAACATTTATTTTCATCACCATCATCCCATTACCAATATCAAGTTTCTGATAATTATCATTATTGTCATAATACTAATATCATCATCGTCATCATTGTCGTCGTCATCATCATCATCCTCATCATCCTCATCATCATCATCCTCATCAACATCATGTACATCACCATTATCATCACCTTTTCAGCATTGTAGACTGCTACTAGGCTGGTGTAGACAGGCCAGTTAGGATCTCTCTTAAACTTGGTTTGGTTGACTGCATCAGCACTGAACTGAATCATGCCCCATCTAAGACCAGGCAAGAATTGACAAGAAAAAATATTCTTAGGTTAAGAAATGTGAACGATTTTAAAAAGACGTCCAAATGATGTCTTAGCTATGAATATTGTATACATTTATATATATACTGTACGTCCTATTTCCCAACCTAGTTTCCATAGAGATTCACAAAATAAACATGTTTAATCACTAAATAGGGTAATACTTTTCAAAGCTTTTTGGAAGCGAATAGGGACGTCATATAATGTGATATGCGCTATACAAGAACTGAATATTGTTGTTATTATTGTAAATTTATGAATGGATTTACATTGCTTGGTCATTAATGGAGGCAATGTGGATGGTGAATTATTTTTTCTCTACAAAGCTATAAGTAAGATTAATGAGTTGAACACATTCTCTTTATAACATTATAATTACTAATTCACAAATAAACAAAATAAAAAAACTATTATTACTCTCACTCTTTCATTACTTCTTTTTTTCTCTCTTTCACTTATTATCTTAGTCCACTTCCCTCTCTACCTCTTTTTGTCTATGTCTGTCCGTTTCTTGGTATGTATGCCTGTCTCTCTTTTTCCACCTCTCTCTCTCTCTCTCTCTCTCTCTCTCCATTCCAATTTGTACCGTTATCCTCTTCAAGATTTGTCCCATAATGCAACAATACAAATATAAGATAAGATAAGATAAGATTTTATTCGTCTTTCTTTCAAATGACATACAGAGCATAACATTGGATCATAACACATTTACAAAGCAAAATAACAAATTATGATAATGATAAAAAACATAGCTAACTAAAAGAAAGACGAGGAGACCCTGGTAAAAGCAGAGCTTGTAATTATTAGGGTCCCCTCTGAGCCGGATAAAACATGATGAATAAATATTTGTGACTACCTAAGAATACAATAGGGAAAAGGGGGTATAACAAAACAAGAAGTGTACACACACACAACAACAACAACAAAAAGAGAGACTAGACTAGACAAGACGGGAGAAAAGAGAAAATATGAGAAATAATAGAAGAATACAGCACATCGACAATAGGCACAGCACACAACGGGCACAAGACAACAGGGGGAGGGAATAAGAGGTTGACAATCTGAAAATATTCAGTTAGACACATATTAATATCAAGAAGAAAATTTACATTTATAGTAATACATAATATATCTTGGCACCATAATAACTACAAAAATGAACTACTCTATGAGTCACAGTATTTATCGAGAAGATAAACCTTAAGTTTACACTTAAATGAAGAGAGACTAACAGATTGCTTAACGCTAGAGCCTAGAGAGTTCCAAAATTTAGGTCCAGTAAAAACCAAAGTATTAAAAGTTAACTTTGTCCTTACTTGGGGTAAGTGAAACGCAGAGGCATTTCGTGTAGCATGGTCATGAACTTGACTATTTTTCTTAAAAATGCTGACTAGAGCCTGTGGAAGGACACCAGAATCGAAGTTGTACATTAAAGGGAAAGTCCATCCCCAAAATAAGTTTGTTTCGATAGAGGCAGAATAATAAGAAAATCAGGTGAGTGAAAGTTTGAGCAAATTCTGAATGAAAATAAGAAAGTTATGAATTATTGAAGTTGTGATCAATCAAATACAAATTGGCAACTCTGTGACTTATTATACGAGCTCTCCTTCATTTGCTTTGTGCATAATATTCCATAAAATCATGTTTTCTTCGTTATTGATGACGGAATATATATTTGTTCCTTGCAGGGGAAGTATAGAAACATATTTGCAATTATTATATTTAGGGTGCATGTATGGTTGAAATTTTTCTTGAGGGAAAATGAAAATTTTAGATTTTTTTAGTACTGAGCAAATGGAAGTTGAGCTCGCATGATACGTCATAGAGTTGCCAATTTGTGTTTGATTGATCACAACTTCAAAAATCCTAACTTCCTTATTGTTAATCGGAATTTGCTCAAACTTTCACTGACTTGTTTCTCTCATTTTTCTACTCCTATTAAAACTAACTTAATTTCAGGGTGGACTTCCCCTTTAAAGAACCCAGTTGAAGGTGATAAATATCTTGCACCTTTAAAATTCTATGCGTATAAAAAAGCGGATTAGTGTGCGTACGAAAGCTAACGTTACAAATAATTCTTAAGACCCTCTTTTGAATCAAATATAACTTTTCAAGGTTAGTTTTAAGAGAGTTACCCCAAGCAAGAACACCATAATTAAGATAGGGGAGGATTAATGTTGAGTACATTAATAAAAGGATGCCTTTAGGTAAAATTGATTTCAATTTATGAATTACGCCACTGTTTCTTGACAATGTCTTATAGAGATGATTTACATGAATTTTCCAACTCATTTGCTCATCAATGTGCAAACCAAGGAATTTTGTTGATGATACCCTATCTATCAATACATTATTAAATGATACATCTCCTGGAAGCACTTTGATTGTATTACTAAAAAACATATAATTTGTCTTTTGCAGATTTAAAGACAATTTATTTGCTTGAATCCACAAAGTAACTTTACTTAGTTCAAAATTAACCGTTTCTAACAGAGTTTGTGAATTTTTGTGTGAATAGTACAAGCTGGAATCATCAGCAAATAAAATGAATGACAAAATATCAGATGAGAAATGAAAGTCATTAATATATACAATAAACAAGAGCGGACCAAGGAGAGATCCCTGAGGAACGCCGCATGTGACATTCTGTAACCCTGAATCAAAACCGTTTAAAGAAACAAATTGTTTCCTGTCAGCTAAGTAGCTCTTAAACCAGTCCAGAGCTGTGCCCCTGACACCATAATGCGATAATTTCCCTAGCAAAATTTCATGATCTATAGTATCAAATGCCTTGGAATAATCAAGGAATATACCGATTGTGTGCATCTTTTTGTCTATTGCTTGTGAAATCTTATCTATAAAGTGCAGCAAGGCATGAGAGGTAGTATGTTTCTCTCGGAACCCAAACTGAAAATTTGAGAATATTTTACTTTTGTTGAAAAATTCTAAAGTTCTAACATAAATCACTTTCTCAAGGATCTTTGAGAAGGAGGTTAGAAGTGAAATAGGACGGTAATTTGAAAAAGATTGAGGATCACCCTTTTTAAAAACGGGTACGACTTTTGCAATTTTCATGTTTTCGGGGACTATTCCATTTAACATTGATGAATTAAAAACATGAATAAGGGGTTGAATAATCGCTAAGATAACCTGTTTAATTATGTCATTATTGACACCATCGTAACCAGGACTTTTCCCAGCCTTAAGCGAATTCACAATAGTAAGCAACTCTTCCCTAACTAATGGGAAAAGGAAAAAGCTTTTCTTGTTAGATTCTTTCAGGAAATCGTTAAAAGATTTTTGACAGGAAGGGACCGCCCGTGACAGATTAGGACCAATACTGCAAAAATAATCATTGAATTTTTCCACAATAATATTCTTATCTTCCACTAAACGACCATCAATTTCAATATTCTTTACATCAGAATTTTTTTTCTTTGACATGAACACATTTCTTATCACTTTCCAAGTTCCTTTGATATCGTTTGAAGTTGCTTGAAACTGAGCAAAATAATATGTTTTCTTTGCTGCACGCAAGACTGAAGTAAGGGTGTTTTTATAATCAACATATCGTTTACGTGATGATTCTCTTCCACTAACTTTATAAGAATAATACAACTTATTCTTCTTATTGATAGACTTCAACAAGGAAGCACTGACCCATGGCATGCGTGGAATTTTCTTACGATTTCTAGTATTACATTTGGAAATCGGAACAATTTTATCATAGAGTAGCAAAAACTTATTAAAGAAATTGTTGAATGAAATATTAACATCCTTTTCAAGTAAAACTGCACTCCAGTCAGTTGCCGTTAGTGCTTCTCGAAACTTCTCAATGTTAGTAGGATTGTTTTTACGAATATATTTACATTCATGTTTATGAGCAGTATTACGAAAATTCACTCTAGTGAAGATAGGGAAATGATCTGAAAGATCTGATATTATAATACCTGAAGGTGGAAAAGGTTGCAAATTACAAAATATGTTATCAATAAGGGTAGATGAACTATCAGTTACCCTTGTGGGTTTTGTAATTAATGGCATTAAAGAAAATGACAACATCATATTCAAAAAAGCATTATAATGGTCATTTTCATCACATTGAAGAAGGTTTATATTATAATCTCCCATTAAGAATATTGACTTATTGACAAATAGTGGGTTCAACAATATACTCTGCAATTCATTCACAGTAAGATCTATATTACTCTGGGGAGGTCTGTATATAACTCCAAAGATAACATTCTTTTTGCCTGGAATAAAACACTCTACAAAAATAGACTCCAACTGATCAGTCATCACATTTAAGTCATGCCTTACTTGGAAATCCATACCAACTGGAATGTATAAAGCAACACCACCGCCTCTTTTATCACGTCTGTGATTAGACACCAAACTATATCCAGAAATAGAATATAAATTAACATCACTCTCACTCGAAAACCAAGTCTCCGAGACCCCAATTATTGTAGAGCTATCATTGAGGTTTCTGATAAGAGTATTAAAAGCATCAACATTTTTATGCATACTTCTAACATTTAAATGTAGGACAGTAACATCATTTTCACATTTATTACGAAACCCATCCATAAATTGATTTTCTGAACAGTAATGACAAACAATTGGAGAGGCATGATCAAAATTATCATTAACATTGGGCTCTAGCGTGCTTGCATTATTTTCTAAAATATTACAAGCAACTTCTTCTATATTAACCATCTTGGATTGGAATCACAAAATAAAATATGAAGTCTAAGTGATGGGAATACAAGTCAAGAAGATTGTCAGAAAACATATTAACACATATATGGGAGATAAATATACTACAAAGATTAAAAGGTAACAAAAACACATTTAAAGCAACAATATAGGAAGCATCCATAATAATTGCAAGAGAGTGAGAAGAAAAAAAAAGAGACCAGAAAAAGAAGTTAAATAAGAAAATACATGAAAACGAGAAAATGTATAAAAATAACATAAGGCAATAAAATGGGCATGTAAAGGCTGCCATAGAAAAACTGCAAGGAAAAATACTGAAAGTATGATAATGAGATGCTGGGGTACTGTTCTGTTAGTTTCAGAGCTTAGCAATGTCTGCATCACAAGTTATAAGTTTTTTGGTAAAGCCGCCGCTTGTGTTCTTAATGCCCGCAAAGATCCTTCCTTCTTGGCTAAAGGATCGCTCTACTTTCGGGCAGTGGCGGACATTGTACAAAAGCTTCTGTCTGGCGGGTGTGAGGTCATCGTTCAGGAAGATGTCAGTGCCTTTCAGCTTGGATCTGGCTCCCATTACCAGACCCCTGATGCGCCGGCTTGAAAACTTTACCAGAAGAGGGCGATGTTTTTTCCTCTGATTGGCATCAGGTGAAGACGTGCCGAGGCGATGACAGCGATCGAAGTCAGCTGGGGTTAGTTTGACTCCAAGCTTCTCTCCAACCTCCATCACGACCACCTCCGGAATCTCCTCTGCAGACTCCTTTACTCCGAGGATTCGGATGTTGTTACACCTTCCCTGCTGCTCTAACGCATCCAGCTTTATTTCTAAAGCCGAACAAAAAACTGTACAGCTTTCTCCTTCCTTCTGAAGGCGCTTGATTTCATCTTCCTGCGCTTTCACCTTCCCCTCCAAATCCATTACCCGCCCTTCTTGCTCCTCTAACCGAGCAGCGATGCCAGATACAGCCTCCTGGACTGCATCTTTCACCAACTTCTTTAAAAGACTGCTGCTTTCCAACTCAGCGATAACCTGCCGAGCAATGTCTGCTGACTGAGACTTGGTGGTTGGCATTTTGAGGTCGGAAGAAATTAATGGTCAGTTCGGAGCAGGGCGGTAATAAATCACACTATGTGTAAAGGTCAGAACATTCCATACACACTATGCACAGCACACTTGAACATTCCTAGCATGCACAGGATAGAACATACTACGTGTAGAACGTACAGCACACTTAGAGCATGGAGCTATAGATGTCTCGCCAAAACCAGACTTATAGGAACATTGATAACATGGCAGATTACTCCCATAAGGATCCGATGTAGATATTACATTCTTCCCTGAAGAATCAGTATGCAGGTAACGTAAAAGTATTTCCTCCAAACGTCCAAAATAACTTGTTAAACTTGAGATAAGAGGGAGCAGACTACACGCCGTCGTCGTCGCATCGTCGCATCAAACAACAGATATGAAATAATACCATATCTATTCCCTCCTTTGGTTTCTATTTCTCCTTGGAGAATGGGTGAAAGAAGGTAAAAAAAAACACACACAAAAGAACAAACAAACAAACAAAACTTGTATTCACTACCTTTCAGGAAGATGCATGTTGATGGCATACTGAGGGGACCAGACCCAGTTGTCTTCTGGTAGCCCAGGTACCTTATGGTATGATAGAACAAAAGACAGCATTATATATTAACTCTTTTTTCAGTCAGTCAGGTCAGTCAGATCAGTTCAGATCAATACAGTGTTACAGGCCAAGCTGTAATCCTGTACAACCTGTTTCAGCACACTATGGCCAACTAGGGCTTAAATATAACAACTAGATATTTGCAGATGTCATCTGCTGGAAGATGCCCTGCATAAACAGGAGTAGATGCCCCCACAACATCATGGATATAATTTTCACTAATCTTAATCTTGAGATAGAAGACATTCCTAAGATCATGATGGAAAAGAGTGAGCAGCATTGAAGAGTAAACCCCTCTCGGCTGTGACCATCACATGATGCTAATTTGTCCAGACTTCACGATTATGTTTACCAGTTACAGGTAGCAAAACTGGGATGCTATGTCCTTACAAGCAGCATATCACCCACAGGTAAACAATGAATTCTTTGACTCAAGACCACATTTTTAAAGAGCTATGCCGGTAGTGATGCATGAAGGCTATTTCTGTGTATTTTATCAGACCGGACTAAGACCATTACATGGGCAGTTTAATCCAACATGGATACTGGTAATTCTGTTCAAGCAATCATGATCAACTATTCTCATACACAAACAAATGACCCTACAGCTCAAGAGTACAGGCATGGGCCATTGCTGGATAATATAATTAAAAAACATAATTTTCTATCCCCCCCCCCCCCCCCCCCCCCAAAAAAAAAAAAAAAAGAAAAAAAAAAAAAAAGAGGGAATAATATTTAAAAAAAATAATAAAAAATATGTTAAAAAATGTGTTTTTTCCCCCATTCATTTTTAATAGACACAAAGCTTTGTCCCAGCATTTTTTTTGTAATCAGTATAATTGTTATTTTTTAACAGGGCTTCAATGATGGGATACACAGTATATTTCCACTACAGGGGTGACAGCAAAACCCAACCTTGTGACTCATATATAATGCACAATGCAAAGTCTGTGATTTCTGATACATAATTGCTTTCATAAATCACTTGGAAAATAGAATTATGCATGTCATTGTATTTACCTTTTCATAATGTCCATCTACATTTCTAACATGCCATTCCACTCTGTTAAAAATGAGACAAACACAACGTAATAAGATTTAAATAGAAAATGTGATTTATACATAAAAATGAAATTAATAAATTTCAAGAGAAATTGAAATGGGAATGAAATAAACTATTAACTTGAAATTGAAATAGAAAATGATAAAGTTGCACATGTAAGAATATCAAGATTTAAGATGAAGTTTAAAGGTAATGTGTAATTATGACAAAGACTTTAGAAATAACTTACCAATATGTTAATATCTACATGTATCAGTTATTACTTGATTCATTTTTACCAGCATGTGAGGACTTTGCTGTTCAAAATTGGTCACATTTCAGTGTTTGATCAGATAGGAAATAAACATTTTACAGATACTATAGATATCATATTCTTCCTATTTTCACGAAGTGACGGTAGTGAGAAAAATCGTAACGCAAGGTGAATGCAATTTTTTTTCACTTCGTGAAAACAGCGACGATATGTAATCAAATGTCTTTTCCTCCCTTAAGATCTTTTTTTATACTTTTCTTAAATTCTCTTTGATAGAGCTTTCAGACAGTATCACTTCATTGTTATGTATAATTCTTTTGTGGCACACCCTTTGTTATTCTTATACTAATGGAAGAAGAATTTATGTAACAATAATCATTAAATTCAATTCAGTCAATACCAACCTGCTAAAATTTATTCTCCATTGGTCTCCATGTTTTGGGGGAGCCCTTGCTACACTATCATTTGTTACTAGACTCTGCAAGGGCAGTGCAAGTTCCACGGTCCAGTATTTATCTATTTAAGAAACAAAAGTAGCCAATGGTTGAAATTCAACAGCTTATAGGTACTATTTCACTATACATATCAATCACGGCAGCCTCTCATGAAACTGTGATGTGTAAAAGTTTGCCGACACAAACGTTTAACCGTCCGGTATCCGACCGCCCATGGCGGATTCCGTTTTCAATTGGACGGTTTCGTTTTCCCGATTTTTTTTTATTTTATTTTTTTTAATATTTTTTTTTTTTTTTTTTTTTTTTATAATTTTTTTTTTTAAAGTTTCGATTTATGCCCCTTCACCTGGCACTATGCCTGGCAATGTCTCCCAGCTCAGTAATCTGTGTGTTGACTCACCACTCCAAAACTAGAACAACACTCCAATTTGTCTGTCATCTTGGTTTGAAAGTAATCTTTGTAATAGATCTCATCATCTCAATATGTAGTTTATAATAATAATTCATCCAACTTTTACACAAGGTTCTGTCCTAGGTCCTCTACTGTTTTTAATTTACATTAATGATCTTACACATTCTTCTAAAAACAACATTGTTACTATTATTTGTGACAAGTTCACAAGCACAAATCGGCCCCTTTAAATGCACCCCGCAGTTAAATGAAAGTTGCCGACAGAGTCGGTAAAAAAATAAAATAAAAAAAAAAAAACGATTTTTTTTTTTTTTTTTTTTTTTTTTTTTTTTTTTTTTTTTTTTAAATTTTTTTTAATCGTTTAACCGAAAACCGTCCGGTTTTGACTGGCGGTTAAACGGAATTGGAGATATCCGTGATGTTACAGCATTTGTTAAGAATGTTTGTAGCTTTCATGCATGTTATAGTATGCCATATATGGTAGAATAAAGCATGCCTTCAAGGGGCTCCATGTAACAAAGGGTGGATTGTGATAGATGACACAGGTTTTTGTTAATGTAAAGCCATAACAGAAGGATTGTTGATGCATGATACATATATGAAGGTCACGAGATGTGATTTAAAGTGTTCATATCTAATTAAGTACAGAATGAAAATAAAACTTTAAAAAACAAAAAACAAAAACAAGAATAGACCAATGATGGGAGTGGGTGTGTGTGAAGGTGGGGGGGGGGTGGGCTTTGAGAAATTGTAGAATATTACCTTTATGTAGAGGATCATTTATAGGTCCGTTAACATAGATGGCACTCTGAAGGCCACTCATTTCAAAGCTGCTGTTTGCAAAACCACCATTGAGATAAGGCTGAAATGAAAGGAATGAAGTTGTAAGAACATGGTGAGGATGATTAAATAGTCTACAAACCCAAATATGGCACTTGATGAGAAAATGAGTTGAACAGTGACAAATCTCTCAAGTGAGTGAAAAGATGCCTACAGCTAAACAGCACAAATGTGCCATAAGATACACCACAGGTAATGGTTTTTGACATTTGCTTTCTTCATTTTGTTTTTATTTCCCACTCTTTTTATATAAGTATATTGCCTCTTTTCCAACTTCATTCGATATATCTGTCTTATATCTGTCCTCTTTTCCTTCTGCAGCCCAATATGTTTCCCAACAATGTATAAATCAAACAGCTCCAGGCACAGAAAATGTTCATTCCTTGAATGATTGGAAATAAATGTCTATAAAAATACAAGTTTTTTATTTATCACGCTGATCAAAATAAAAATATTAAACAAATTACCGAAATGTAAACTAGGATTTCTAAATTTTAAACTTTAAAAGAGTAAGGAACCATAATATATTATGTTAAAATAAATGTGATAATGGAAGAAAACTTTATTTGGTTTTCCCTGTCTTGTGTAAAGTTTGATGAAAGTTATATCCACTCACTTTATTTAACATGAGGTCCCATGTCGTGTTTACTGCATTGATTTCAAACTCCTTGTACCTGCCAGGCAAAACAAATACAATATAATGGGTAGAAAAATGTATAATAGCTGTATGATGAGCACAGACAAAGACATGCAAGGAAATCATGCGATTAGCCCTACAACCATGTGCATATCATATGATAAAAGAGTGAGCTGTGTGTTCATTCAGTTTTCATTCATTTGTACATACTTTGTGCTGGTCCAAAAAAAAAACATCTACAGCAATTTCAAATCACACAAAGCCACTATCGATCAAAATGTAATTCTATTACCAGGGCCCTCAAACATAAAATCAACTGACTATTAACTTAAGATACTGCTCAAAATTTAATGAAATAATGGCATGTGTTTATATATAAATCAGTCCAAACTCTTAAACCATTGGCCACAGGAACCTGATGGTCCCTGTTTTAAGCTTATGGGAATTAGATAATTCAGTAGTCATCAGCTTAAGAAAACAATCTGTCTGTCTTTTGTATCATTAAAAAGGGCTATGAAACAAACCGATTCTGAAATCACATGGGCAGCAAGAGCATCATATGAGCAAATACTGAGTGAAATATTCTTTGAATTAATATAGCATTAGAGCACATTTTGTACTGCCTAACTACAAGCGCCTAAATAACATTTAAGCTGGAACTTCTAACATATGAATCATGCAAGATCAAGCTTTTGTACCAACTGTGTAGTTTTGTATCTTACCAGTGTGTGCTTCCATCAGGATCAGTAAATACCTGTAAAAGATAAAAATATAATAAGTGGCAGTCGAGCTAACTTATAAGAATTTAGTATTAATGTGCAGAAAATAAAGATTTTTCTTTTTCTTTTAATACAGAAACGTGGAACATAGAGTAATCTTCTTTTCAAGAGTCTGCTAACCAAGAATTATTACAATTGTTTGCTTTTTGTCAGGATCAATGCATCATGGTAATACGTTATAAGGGCTTACCTCAAAATCATTGTCTTTGAACACTGGAAATGAAACATAAAACATAAAATTCAAAAAAGTGATTAAAAGGGCAGTCACTGAAAAAAATATATAGAGATATTCTAGATGTGAATTAATAATTATGTTGTTGAAGTTCTGAGGTCATGGGTTGTAATGCTCATCATGAATTTGACAGCTTTTCAGGACTCACTTTTAAAGTGTCTTATAAATATATCAAATTTTTAAATAATTTTTCTAATGCATTTTCTTGTATACTTATTTTGAATTTTTTTATCCTGCAATCGACACAAATCAATTCCTTAAAGATGAGTTGGAGGTTTCATTCAGGCTATCTCCATGTAGCTATTCCTCTCAAGTTAGAACTGATTACAATGGAAGGATAAGATAAGGCTTCCGGAGTGTTGGCTCAGTCAGTAGAGCGTCCGCCTCACAACCGGTAGGTCTTGGGTTCGAACCCCGGCCGCGTCATACCAAAAGACGTTAAAAGATGGGAGTTGTTGCTACCTTGTTTGGCGTTCAACAATAAGGGATAGAGCAGAGTCGATCTGGCGCTGCTCAGCGGCTGCCGGGCTCACGATCAAATGGGCAAAAAGAATTTCCGTTTCGGTTTAATAAAATTTGGAGTGGACTATTAGGCTATTATTATTATTATTATTATTAATATTATTTCTATTTAGCTGATACCAAATATTTCAACAGAACATCCTCAACCTGATGAATATGATTTGATATTGGTATTTGGTGCAACACACAATTTCCTCAGACTCCAGCCAAAGTTATTACAAGCATACTATTTAAAAGTGCGCATTAAAAATTGATTGAATTTTGGCAAAAGTCGCATTATCCGAACAGAACATTTTCTTTCTTTTTTCTTCTGACGAGATACTTCATCATGGACTTATCACCCAGCAGTTGGAATGGACCAATACAAACTGAATACAGTATAGCTTACCTACAGAGTCATGCTTTGTTTGGTTAGCAAAGACATCAGTCTCTTGCAGGTACGCTCCGATATAAAGATACTTGGAGTCCCATCTCATCTTAACCCAGGTATCAAATCTGGGCTTTGGAAGGGCTTCTCCTTGAATGTCTGTATGTATGAAACAAGTATATTTGGTCTGTTTGGTTTGTGTACCAGTAGCTAGAAGGGCGTTAATTCACATACTTCAACACAGTGTTAGTAATGCCCCTCTGGTTCATAATGCAACATTTCATTTTATTATTAATAAAACAAAAACAGATTGACATCATTGAGGAATGAAATGATTTAGTCCCCTGGTCCTAATTTTTTTGTCTTTGCAACCCAATTTCTTTTTCTGCTGATGAAAATGGCCTTATCTTGAATTAATGTAATAGTCTTGTTACCATAAAGTGACTGAAGCATTATTGGGTGCTTGAGTCACATTTTGTCAACAAAAAAGAATAAGACTAACAGATAATAAGAATTCAATGACTTTATAATTGTGATATCCATTTTGAAATTTAATCATTAAAGGTAATACAAAGTTTTGGAAAATTTAGAAAATTGGGTGGATAGTGATCCTTTACAATTTTGATATATTTGGATGCCCCTGTCGATGTATTATAGGCACTAGAAAATTTAGCACCTAAAACACTTCTGCTTTCGAGAAAAAATTAATATAAAAATTTACCGGTGCTCCTGGTAAATGTAGACAAATTTCAAATAGCGACTACGGCCAAATGGTAGCTGCGACAATGACAATCTCAGAATATGTAGATGTGATGTATAATTTCCAAACGGGAATAGCCAATCGGTCGAGTTTAGTCAAGAAACATTGTTGTATAGCCCAATTAATATCTTGACCTAGAGAGGGAGCTATACAACATAAAGAGTTTATTAATTACAATTTTATAACTTAAGACTTGATTTCAACTGCGACACCGACCACTGAATATTGTAGGATCGCATATGCTTCCAATATGTTCATTTGAACCAAATTCATGACCCCATATAAACCAAAACTTTGTAGGCCTATTACCCTGGCTTTAGGCTTAATATTGGTCAACATATGAAATAAAACCAAAGCTTATTCCCTGTTTTAAGAAAATAAAAATAATAATTCAAGGCCAATTTAGCGTGATCCCTAGTCTCTTGTCCAAAATTTGTGAATATAAGGAAGTGAAAATGTGCATGTGCATTATGTGCGGAGAAATCGTGCTGTAAATGCCAACTGCAGGACCACAACACGGCATCGCTCTCGATCGTCCGGGGCGGAACGGGGGCGAGCTCACATGAGTACCGGTATGCATACTTACCAATAAAGCGATGGGATCGGGACACTTCTTGCCAAGCATTATCGTCGAGTTTTCCATCAATGTTGATTTTCTCACCATTTTGAAGAAAATACACAACGTAAGACTTTGGCATAGGTAAACTGTCGCAATTCAGCCCCTGTCCACATGATAGAATGGATTGTAAAAGAAATACAACACAGATACAGGCAAACAGCTTCATTTTCGGAAAGTGTCACGTGATTATATTCTCTCCGCAAAAAAGGTCAGGTGATCTCGTAACAGTCAGGTGATAAATACCCCCCCCCCCCCCACCAAAAAAAAAATCTTTAGTGAAAGAAAGTTTTTAATTCTTGAATTTTTACATGCCCACCTTCTAGTTATTCCCTAAAGCAGATTTTGTTTTCTACATAATGCTATTCATCTTTTACAACCTGCTTTGAATTCACAATTTCATCATAAAGTTTTTTTTTCTAAATAGGGTCTACAGCATTAAAAAAAGAAAATCTTTTAAATTTTAAGAAATATATCAAAGTGGGTATATTCTCAAAAGATATAGCGAAATTTAAAACGATTATCATAGCGATAGTTTTCATTATCATCAATTATTATTTTGAAGGAGATAAAAACTGGCAAAGGCTTCCATCACGCCACCTTTGAAAAGAGGAATGTTCATGTTTTTATTTTTCAATTTCAATTCACTAATTCCGAATTTATTAAAATAAATGATAAACGTTTGCAAGTTGATACATGAATGTAGTCCGAAATCTTTTGGGCAGAGGCGGCCTTCCGGGGAGGGGGCGGGGGCACAGTGTCCCCCACACCTTTTCAGTGTCATAAGAAAAGTGCCCCTTTTACTTTGTAAGAAGTGTCTTTTTATTTTGACACGTGCCTTTCCTCGTGATAAGTGTCCCAATTTTGTCTTCATAATAATAATAATAATAATAATATTCTTACATAGCGTTTTTCATAAATGCCCCTATTAAAACGTGATAAGTGCTGAATTTTCTTCAACAGGTGCCCCTTTTCAGGTATAACATTACTCCCTCTGAAAAGTGCCCCTTTTCAGTACTTCTGCTAATTGCCCTTATTAAAATCTGAGAGGTACACTGACGTTTTACTATGACAAATGCCCCTTTTACTTTTAAACAAGTGCCCCTTCCCTTTCTCTTAATTGCCCCTTTTCATTTCTGATAAGTGCCCATTTTATCAATGTTGAATCATGTCCCTTTGGTTTCTAATAATAACTATTTTCTAAAGATAAGAGCCCCTTTTCCTTCGACAGATGCCCCGTTTTTAATCTCATAAGTGCGGCCTTTTTCATCTCTGATAATTGCCCTTTTTAATTTGACACGTGCACCTGTTCCTTTGTAATGAGTGCCCTTTTCCCTTCTGATAAATGCCCCCTCTTTCTTTCTCCATAACATTGCCCATTCTTTTAAGTGACTCAGGGCCCCCTTTTCTTCATTCATATCAAAACGTTTGGAGCTATAATTATAAACAATCATTAAATATTAACAAAGGAAATAATAGTACATTATTGTAAAGGTACTACAAAAAAAGTATATACAAGTTGAAAAGAAAAAAAAGCCCAGGTCATGTTTTATTATTAATAATAATAATAAATTTTATTTATATAGCGCTAAATACAAATGTCTCTAAGCGCTTTACAAATATATTATTACCCCGGTCATTGGATTCAGTGCTTACCCGCACACAATGTGTGCACAATCTCCACTCCCTGGGGAGCATTCCAGCCAGGCGTTACATGACGCTCAAAAACTGTTTGACCAACAATGACGGTCGCATCCTACCGGGTACCCATTTAACACCTGGGTGGAGAGTAGCAAGTGCAGGTTAATATCTTGCCAAAGGATATTAGTGCCGTGTCGGGATTCGAACCCTCGACCTTAACAATTAACAATGCAGAGTTAAATTTCGTTTGATTCATATAATGGACAAAAGTATTAACCGACCCGTCTGTTTGGGGTCACAAGTGCGTTAACTCCGTGTCAAAGTAATATGGATCAATGCCAATTGTGGCTCCAAAGACGAAATTACATAAATGCGAATTTTGTTTCCCTTCTCTTTGCCTCTTCCATGAGGATTTATTTTGTTCACCATATTTATATGTTATACATATTGTAACGATATTTTATTACAAGTGCTTAATTCAGACTGCTCTCGTTCTCGAACGCTCAATATGGTAGGCACTTTTTAGGCGACTCTGACGTGAGGCGGAAGTAAATTCACAGTAAAGGTCACACGAAGCCTAATAAATATTCATGAGGCAAATGTTACTTATGGTCACACACACTCATCTCACTCTACGTTCGCCTCACCTCACTGTATGTTCGCCACATAGTAAATCCAACAGGACTCTGTCTTTGTTTGCATAATTGAATTGTTTTAAATTCTATATTCTAAAGAAAGCCCTATTATTTTCATTAAATTCGTGTTGCGCGCAATAATTTTACGTTCACTCTTGCTAAATAAAATGCTTCATTAAGATAAATAACGTTGATTGTTTTAATTCAGTATAATTATGGTACATCATTCTACGTTCGCCTCACCTCACTGTATACGTTCGCCACATAATTCTCTCACATGCCAACATGATTTAGTTTGCATTGAATCGTTTTTTAATTATATAGTCCAGATTAATAGGCCCATAGGAATATAATTATTGTGCCAAATCTCATGTTAGCACCTGTAAAGAAATCATTAAGAGAAGTGAAACATAAATGTTTTAATTTCTTATAGGCCTGCATGGTACCTCACTCTACGTTCGCCTCACCTCACTGTACGTTCGCCACATAATTCTATCTAAGGTAATCCAACATGATTTTGTTTGGATTGAATTGTTTTTAATTCTATAGTTCCCAATTAATAGGCCTATAGGAATGTAATTATTGTGCAAAATCTTATGTTAAAACCTGAATACAGAAGAGAAAAATGGAACATAAATGTTTTAATGTTCACGGCTCTGCTCCTCAATACCTTATCTCTCTAACCCAAAACTACACTCCTGCAAGACCTCTACGCTCATCCACTTCCAATTTTCTCGTGACCCCCAAAATTACCAAAACGTGGGGGAAAGATCATTTGCATACTCTAGTCCTAAATTATGGAATGGCCTTCCTGAAGACATAAAAAAATGTTTATCTTCTGATTCTTTCAAAACTCATCTCAAAACATTCCTTTTCAAGTCTTGATCGTTTTTCCTGTTCACACGCGCCTTGAGCAGTCCACAGAGTGGATTTGGCGCGATATAAGTTACATTATTATTATTATTATTATTAATTCACGTAGGACCTACATACCTCACTCTACGTTCGCCTCACCTCATTGTAAGTTCGCCACATCATTCTCTCTACCGTTCAACATGACTTTGTTTGCATTTAATTGTTTTTAATTCTTTATTGGCCGTATATTAATAGAACTATAGGAATATAATTATTGTGCCAAATCTCAGAACCTTAATATCTAATAAATGAAACATTCATGTTTTAATTATATATGCCTACATCATTCACTCTACATTCGCCACATAATTCTCTTTATCCAGGCATGACCTAATAGTTTGCATTGAAATGTTTTGAATTATATAGTCCAGATTTAGTTATAGGCCTATGATAAGTATAAATGCATGTTGTGTATTCTTCTTTTTCTACATACTTGTATTGAGGTAGCTGCCCTCATGGGGCGTCTCTAAGGGGGATGTGCGGGGTGCGACCACCACCCCCCCCCCCACCCCCACAAGCACATTTATTAAATCTCTGCCAAGATTCGCTGAAAGACTTTCAGTTCAGGTTACAGTTTTAGGTGTGCCAAAAGTTTTATTATAATGTGTATTGTGTATGTATTATGTATAAAGAAATGTGTCTTTCTTGTACAATCTAAAGCAGCCCCCAACCCCCACCCCACAAAAAATCTCTCCTTGTTTAGTTTGTAAGATAAACAAAAGGAAAGGTTTCTGGTTGTTTAGTGTTAAAAGGTTCTATGGAAATATCAAAGTGATGTCCCTAATATGTATAATTATATACTATTTGTGATGAGGGAAATGCTTGGGGTGGGGTCATATACTTACCTAATGTAAAATACAGGGATGTGCCTCTCTAATACATGAGATGAGAACAAGTTTGGTGTGATGGTTTGGTGTGATGCTTTAATAAAACAAAATATATCATATTTCGTTCAAAGAACAGGAGAGTTCCCGGAGACATTAATGACATTTCTGTTAACAACATAGTCCTTCAACGTGTACATTCACTATCCTTTCTTGGTGTTACTATAGACGAATTCCTGGACTGGAAGACCCACATTAAAAATGTAACTTTGAAAGTATCTGGCAGCATTGGAGTATCATCAAAATTAAAATTTACCGTTCCCCAAAATGTTCTAATGTTATTATACAACCCGATAGTATTACCCCATTTATCTTACTGCAATATAGTGTGGGGAAATTGATATTTATCTCATCTAAATAAAATGGAAATACTTCAAAAGAGGGCGATTCGAATTTTAACATATTCAATGTATAATTCTCATACGAAACTATTATTTAGCAGAATGAAGATTCTTCCTGTCCAAGAACTAATATCACTTAATACTTGTATATTAATTTTATGTTTCATTTCCACACTGGTAATCTTCTACACATTTTTCAAAACATGTTTATTAGAAATTCATCCGTTCATTCACATAACACAAGGCAAAAAATGTTATTACACAAACCCCCTGTACGTACTACCCATGCACTGAAATCATTTAGAAATGTGGGAATAAGCAAATGGAATGATTTAAACGAGGATATAAGATCAAGTTCAACTTTGTCTAGGTTTAAAGTTTTGTGCAAAGGGGAACTATTTATTAATTTGTAAAACTGGGTAGGACTATAAGTTTTAATCTCACATTTCGCATTTTTCATGTGTTTCCTCTTCTTCCTTTTTATTTTAAATATTCTACTCTCTTCTTCTCTATCTCTCTCTCTCTCTCTCTCTTTCTCTTATAATATGCTTTAAACTACATTGCATTGTGTGTGTGTGTGTGTGTGTGTGTGTGCGTGTGTGTGAGAGTGAGTATGGCTGAGTGTGTTTGCAAGATATTTGTAATTGTTTTGTAATAAGTATGAATATACATGTAGGCCTATCTCTTTTTTGTTTTGCTTGTTATAGCATGTTTTTATTATACAGTATGTATTTAATTTGTTAATGGGCCCCATTTACAAGCTCTGCTTCTCAGGGGTTCATAGCCTGTCATCATATTATAATTATTATTCCAGTACAAGGCAGTGTCATTGTAAATTGTTTTTAATGATTGGCTGAATACATTGAAATTGAATTGAATTATGAATAGAGAGAATATAAGTGGCGAACGTACAGTGAGGTGAGGTGAACGTAGAGTGAGTATAGGCCTTTAGTAAAATGTAAACATCTACTTTTGTATATTTAGGTCCTAATATGAGATTCGACACAATTAATATATTCATATAGGCCTACTAATCTGGACTATATAATTCAAAAACAATTCAATGCAAACTAAATTATGTTGGATTTTTTAGTGTGAGAGAATTATTTGGCGAACGTACAGTGAGGTGAGGCGAACGTAAAGTGAGGTGTAGGCGAACGTAAAGTGAGGTGTAGGCCTATACAGTGAATTAAAGCATTTATGTTTCTTTTCCCTTAATGACTTCTGTGTTTAGGTTTTAACATAAGATTTTGCACAATAATTATATTCCTATAGGCCTATTAATCGGTGACTATAGAATTCAAAACAATTCAATGCAAACTAAATCATGTTGGATTTATGTGACGAACGTACAGTGAGGTGAGGCGAACGTAGAATGAGGTGTCATCATAGAGATATATACTTAATAGTATATATCTCTATGGGTGTCATAATTTATACTGAATTAAAACAATCAACGTTGAATTTTATTTAGCAAGAGTAATTATTGCGCGCAACACGAATTAAATGAAAATAATAGGGCTTTCTTTAGAATATAGAATTTAAAACAATTCAATTATGCAAACAAAGACAGAGTCCTGTTGGATTTACTATGTGGCGAACATACAGTGAGGTGAGGCGAACGTAGAGTGAGATGAGTGTGTGTGACCATCAGTAACATTTGCCTCATGAATATTTATTAGGCTTCGTGTGACCTTTACTGTGAATTCACTTCCGCCTCACGTCAGAGTCGCCTAAAAAGTGCCTACCGCTCAATATCTCTCTCACTCATGCGTGTATGCAAAACAAATGCGACAGAAGAAATGAAGTAGTATGATCGTGAGTTTCAGTTCTATTCGTCGTTTATTACTTTCAATAAGGTTTGGAAAGCGGCAGAAAGGAGTTCGAGGAGAAGTCTCAAGAAGTCTGTCTAATAAGTCTCTCGATTTTAGATTCCCTGGCTTTATATAGGGAGCTAAATTTCTACTGTTTTGTAGCAGGCCAACCTTCCAGCAAGGACACAACCCGACCTCGAGCTAAAGGGCAGAGTCTGTCCTTAAAGAGAAGGTTGAGTTCTGGGAAGAGGTGAAAAATAATTTGGGAGCATTACTCATTCTTATTATGCAAGTGTGGAAGAACATCAGTTAAGACATGTTCCCTGAAAAGCATGGCTCTTCAAAAGCCTTCATATTCTAAATATGCATGTAACATCGTAAAAATCGGGGGCCGGCTTTTTACGCCACGTGTTCGTGTAGTCCCATATACATCTTTCTGTGCAAGTGTGTGTAACTTTACCAAGACTTGGCCACATTTCTTATCATTTTGATGATTCCAGAACCTTGCAATACACACAAATTCTAATATGCTAGATGATCGACCTTTTCTGGTCGGTTCCACACCGTTTCTTTCACAATGCAATCGCATGACCAGAACTCAACTTCATCTTTAAACTGAGGACAAAGTCTGGCCTCTACTCGGGGTCAGTCGGGGGCCGCACGCGACTGAGTATCTGTCCTTGCCGTTGTGTAAGACGAGGACAGATGACGAGCGTGGCCCTGGGCTTACGCAATCGAAAGAATTACTCGAGGATGAAAAATAACGTCGTAAAACTACTCAACGACTAGTTTGACTTGCACAGCAAGCAACAATATATAGCGAAATAATAATGAACTGTGCCATGATACAGACATAATCTTAATTCGTTACAATATTTACAAGGTAAACGATGGAAAATTTGCTGGAAATTATAAAATATCAATAATTTTCTTCACTTCTTTGACATTGAGTTATTTAATTCCTGAGTTTTTCAGATAACAATTTAAATGATGAAATTATTTCAACGATCAGCTTTTTTGTATTATGCTGCAAATAATAATCGTCCGCGGTAAACTGTGCATACTTTATCAAAAAATTTATCAATATTAGTCTAACTTCTATTTTTTGTAAATTTATATGCCTACCCAATCAACAACATTTCCATATTCATTACTATTTCTTCTTCAAACGTAAAGTTGATTATCCTAGATATACTTTTCCAGTAAATCTTAATCCTTTTACAATATAGAACACAATAGTCTCAATTTCGTTACATGTTTCACATAAAGGTTGTCTCGAGAGAGCAGTATTCTATGGAAGAGTTTAAAATTAAACTGTTTAACCCTGTTATCTTTTATCTTTTTAAACTTAAAATGGAGGATGTCTTTCTATGCAAACAATTATGGCAGGTCTAACCATTCTTGCCAGAACTTGAATGTGAACAGATTTAACACAAATTATTCTAACAACAATAAATAATAATTCCTAGCTTTAGTACAAGTTAGATTTATACATTCTTCGAAAGAGGTTTCAATCTCCTCTGGGTCAAAGAGGTCATCATATAGGCTTTTTGTTATTTACACTCAATTTTTCTAACCAATATTTAGGGAACGCTTTTCTTAATTTGGCTTATTTAAATGCAAACAATAAATTATTAAAATCTAATGAATCACTTAAAACATCTTTCCATTTACCTTTATATATTACTACTATTCCAAAGTATTCAATTTACACATTTTTAACACTCACTTTATCTTTATAACGTAGTTCAGCCCAAGTAGCTAGTAAATTAGTATAAAATATTGGTAAATTTTTCTTTCTAAATGAATGAATCATGTGTTTTTGGATGACAGTTAGACTAAGTTGAATGCGAAATGGATATATAGAACTTAGAAACAATGCATGTGACTGATGTGTTGAGTGTGAGTACTTTATTACGGTCAGATGAACAGAAGGGGGGTTTAACCCCCCCCCCCTGTGTACGCGCCTGATTGTTGTATGTAATGGTCAGCAAATATAAACCTTTCCACTAAATATTTAGGAGCTTGTTTTGAGACAATCTTATACAGTGTACATCATAATTGCTACATTATTTGTTCTATTAGTATTATGTAAGTAACATCATAGAAACATGAAGAATGAACAACAAAGAGACAGTTCTCGGACCTCAAAATGATATTAAACGTTACATTGATGAATGATGAGGATGGTGCATGGAGACAAGCACAAAATAATGAAGGTGAAAAGGTTAGAAAAAGTGAGAAAAATTGCGCAATTGGCAAAGGTTTTGTCGAGCCCTTGTGCAGCCGTAATTAAGTCCATTAATGAAAGTTAAATCGTCAAAACAAACGATATAATCTGGAAAGGTTGTGCTGAAAGTAACATATTTTTTTAGATTTCGTTTATTACATATCGGATAACCTGCTGAGAGGCGGCGCGTTTCATCATGGGATGTGAGACATATATAAAAAGAGAAAAAATATACTCTAAAATGATAACTCTAAATATCATAACATGTTTTGCCGATATTTTCCTATAGTTTTGCTGACCTCAGGTATCATTGTAACGTTTATCGGATTCTTTCGGTAATTTTTTTCTTGAAACTTGATAAGGTTTCACGTACGATGAACCGACTTTTTAGGTTATAATCAAGACATTTCATATTGAGCGATTTAACTTTTGGTATTATCTTGTTCATTAAAGCAAAATACCATTTAAAAAGTCAGATATAAAATATTGTCATGCATTCTTTTGTTGTGGTTCACCCTTATCATATGTAGAGGGCATGCCATCTCATGATCTAAATTGGAATTAGACCTTTTATTTCTTATGGAAGGTTTGCCACAAGACTTTAGTGGGCATCTGCTAAAATTAAGAGGGAAAGGGTTGGTGATCTGGAGGAGAGTATTTCTATTTTTAAACAATCGTGTCCTCAACTTGTTATCATATTTTAATTTGTGACATACCACGAATACTAATCAATCATAATGCAAGTCTAGTTATTGGTATTGCATTGTGTTGTACAGGACGATGTGGAGCTTATCGATAGCCATTCTTGTGTCTTCACTATTTTGTTTACTGCTCAGTCGAATCCTAGAACTTAGAGAGAAATCTTACCATCCCCTGATCAAGATGTTCCATTACCGATATCAAAATCGAGACAGTAGAAGATAAGCAGCACTCATCGCTTGATAAAATGAAACATTTAATTATAAAAACAAATCTTAAACGTATTCTATCGCAAAGACTTTCGATAAATAAACTCAAGTACGTTAATGTAGGCATATTACTTGGCAAGGAAAGATATTCCAATTTCTATTTCAATTCCATCCTCTTCATAGCTCTGCATATACTTTGTTCAATAAATCATTGTGTTTTGAAGTCCATGTTCTTATACTATAATAAAAGCTTATATCTTAACACTGCAATGTCACTACTGCTGTATTTCGTGTTATTTTGTTTACCATCGGTACTTTGTCGTCGTGTTGAATACTATATACGCTTTTTTTTAATTTATCACGCTCCATTCTGTTTGACTGGTGAATTGGAAGTATCTTTCTTTCTTTACTTCTTTGGTATCTTTTGTTATTAAACGACTTCTTAAAGATATGAAAATTTCCATAAATCTGTTAAAAACAAGAAAAGGCCTCACATAATGTTATCAAAACTTCCATAATTTGTTGGAGATAAATTGATTTAACCATTTGAGTTAAAACGTCTTACCAAAGTTTGTACACAAGTTTACATTTTCATAAAACATTTTAATTATATTTACGTAGTAGTAGCAGTAGTATTCATTTCCCGTATAAAAAGAACAACATGAAACAAAGCGAAATATGTACATAATGATACGGCTGGATAGTACTTTTCAGCAATAACAACTTGATATCGCTGGTTTTCACAGGGGTCAGTTAGATTAGATTAGACGTGATTAGAAATATGAATATGTAGTTATGTCTTATCATACGTTTAGTGCTTTTTTGGTGATTAAAATTTGACAAATCTATTTCTTGACTATGCACGGATCGTATATAATCATAGAGAGAAGACGACAGGGTGAATTTAATGATAGTTGCAGGGCACCAGTACAATCTTTGACATAAAGAGTAAACTCTATGAAGGGTAATTAATACTACGGGGAAAGTCATTCATCAGCTACTTCGGTTAAATGGATTATATAATTTTGTACATGGCACAGGACGCAGGAAAGAGCAAATAAACCTAATATCCAACTAAATATCCAGAAAAAGCACCACTGCTGTATGGCGTATGTTTAGTGCGACACAAATCGATGTCAAAATGAAGTTGATCTTTCTTGATCGAAGACATTTTTGGCCAATCAATTTGCGTTTTTATGGCACAGAGTGCTACCAAATGCAGAAACTAGAGAATTAGTAACTATACCCAATCAGGTAACACATGAGGTAGAGTATTATCTTTACGCCATTTTATCCACGATATCGAGAGCCTGCACGTTGCCATTGACCTGTTGATCAGTAGCTGCATCAATATCAACCACACAATTCAAAAAATCAAACCTCTTGGGAAGGTAACCCTTCCTGAAGATGACGTCTGTGGCATACGAGACGACGACCAGCGATACAAAAGATAGGATTGCAGCCATGGTGCGGAACGGGAATAGCTGGCCCAGCTCCTCGTCGTAGTATGGATAGTGGATGAGAGCTGGCATGCCGAGGGCAAATATTCCACCTGCCAGCCGTAGAAAGAGACCGAGGACAAAAGCACAAGCTGAACCGTAGGTATTGGACTTCTTTATGTGAATGACGCAAACGAACTGCGGGAAGAGTACGACGTAGACGAAGTCGGAGCAGAGGACAAAGAGGGTGTAGATGGAATCGACAGTCAACGCCATGACAGTAGCGATGGTTGCAACAAAAATAACCGCAACACGAAGCACCCACATCATTTCCCGCTCAGAGGCCTGCAGATCGAGATACCGGTAGTAAAATTCCTGCTCATAAAGGTTGGACTACCGTGTTCCAAGAAAAACTAATCAGGTCCGTAATTACAATAAATTAAAATGCATTTTTTAAAAGTAAACAAATTGTTCTATAAATCTATCTCTTATATTAAGTGTCATTAAACATGGATATGGTGACGGTTTCCTCCATTGCAGAAAAAAAAGAGAACTAGAATCACAGAGGCCGGGTTCTACATAGATTATGTAAACGCGTCTTTGCGTTTAAGCTTGTTCTAAAGTCGATCTTATATTGGGGTCTCCGTTTTGCAATTGTTTAAACGTGATTTGGACCCGTATTGTGTTCGACTGATTAGAAGGATACGGCTCCGAAAAAGGTTTTTGTTAATGTCATTTTGTAAAAAAGACTATCTTAGAAAGGAGCTATTATCGAATTTATTATTATGTTCAGTTTTTCAGATCAGAAATAGTGACATACCGACTGTCTGAAGATATTCTTGTAGACGTTCCTAGTGAACATCGAACTTGAGGCAAGCACGGACGAATCCGTGGACGACATCACGGCGGCAGAGATGGCCCCGAGTCCAAGGAAAGCGACCACTGGTGGGGTGAGATACTGAATGACGGCTGGGAGAATGATGCCAGGTGTTTCATAGGGGTCAGTCTTGTTGAGGTTAAGGTTGGTCATTGTCCAATCTGAAAGAGATGTTGAATGCAACGACGAGGCATATCGGAAATTTATTGTGTGCTCTTTTGTACATTGTCATGTGATTTATTTTTTATACTCACCCAAGATGCGACATTGCGAATTTTGTTGATATCCTTAACCAAAATCTTAGTACTGCATGCGTCAAATCGTAAATTCCGAAGAGAGAGAGAGAGAGAGAGAGAGAGAGAGAGAGAGAAAGGGAGAGGGGAGAGTGATGGGTGTTGGGGAGAGGGAAAATACCATACACTTAACTATAGTATTGGCTTGTATTTGTTCACAATGGATACTCGGTTGTCACAGCAATGAATACTCCCACGGTCCGACCATATTACTTGCTCGTGAGGACATGGCAATTGGCGGAAAGAGGAAAGAGAATATTCAAGATTTCTTTTGGAAAACCTGAAATACTTTACACAAAGTTATTTAAGCTATACGCATCATTTGCCGGTAACTTTGTCGTCCTTTTTAAATTGGTGTTACATAACGGAAAACTTACCGGTACTGGCGCCCACGGCACCCATGACATATGCCGGGATACTGAGAAAGAAACAGCCAAAGGCTGCATAGAAAGAGAGATAGCGGGCATGGTGAGGGGTCTTGGCTGCTAGAACTCGTTGGAAGTATGCCTGCCAGGGCACTCCTCCCAAGATCTGAATGAAAACAAGAAAGGGTACATGTTAGAGCCAAGAATTATTAAAACGTTTTATTACTGAATATTTCTTTAGTCAGGAAAAGGTACTTTCATGGCATTCAGGTTAGTAAGCTCCGGACGACGCTAGAGTGAAAAGAAAATCTCAAGGGTGCGGATGGCACACATTCAAGCCCAACGTAAAGTACTATGTTTTGAGGCAAGTCGGGCCTCATAAGTAAAATTTTCACCCTGTAACCCCCCTCTGAGCTGAACAAACTAAGAGAAAGTATGATACATAAATCTTATAATATTTGTTATTAGTTAGTTCAATTTTGTACTTTGCATTGACTGAATCATTGGAATTTTTGCATATTAAAACTAAATCATGAACATTATATTATTGTACCATTGTGATTCAGTCTTCGGACTGGTGAGGATTGAATATATTTGATGAAATCATCCAATCCAATCAAGCTACTTAAACCTGTTTTTTAACCATGACAAAATATGTTAAAGCTATCTACGATATCATCTTTATGTTCTTCCAGAGGGCCATGCGATCATATAGCTATCCTACTGTATTAAATAAGCAGATGAAAATGTACTTCAAAACAATTGTACTCCACTTAAATGTTGACATTAATTTACTTACGATCAGCAAACAGCTATCGATCCATTGTCCAGTAAGTCTCGTATCCCACTCTCCGAGCCAGCTACCACTATTCTGTAGTATGGGCGTTACGGCCTTGTTCGTGAGCGCGAAAGGTACACAAAGCCACTGAAAGAAATGAATGCGAGTTGCTCGTCATAACACATTAATGCCATGGGGGGGGGGGGGGGTTAAACCCCCCTCTTTGGTATTTTTCTGTGTGTAAACTCCCCCTCAACCCCCCTAAACCCCCCCCTTTGCATTTTCCCATGCCTGACCTAAAAAAGCTGACCTTATACCCCCCCCCCCCCCCAACGGAGCAAAATGTCAAATTTTCAAATTTCGAGACCAAATTTTTTTTTTTTAAATGTCCTCTTACCCCCACCCCGCTTATTCAGCGGCTGGCTAAGTCGTTGCGAAATTTTATAAATGTTAAACCCCCCCCCCCCCCTTGAAAAAATCCTGCGTACGCGCCTGGTTGGGATACATCAAACAAACGAAAGCTACCCCGAACGATTTTTTAATTATCATCGTTAGCAATGTCAGTTGGGAATGATACTTTAGCTGATTATACTATTGTATTGTATGATACAAGTATAAAACCACTCTTTAACAAAATCTAAGTCTGCACAAATATTTTTCATTAATTTATGTAGTTTTAATTGTTGTGGATGTAGTACTTTTTAGCACCGAACATATTGCATACTGTATGCAAGTTACAATTCATGACTTGATTGGATATAGTACCGTCTGGAACCGAACTGGTTTTTAAATGCCATTTTTGACTTTTTGGGAGAAATTCAGACTTTTGGAAGTGTCAGTGTGTGAGGCTACTACTGGGAATGTGTACACTAATGCAAAACAAAACAAAAATTTTTTTTGGAACAGAGCACTTCAAATGACAAAACATGGTTGACAAGATTTGGATATAATATAAAGCAGCACACATAGGCATATACGCCCCCTATCTACATATTCATACATGTAGTTTAAGAGAAGGGGGATGGGGAAAGAGAGGGGAGAACAGAAGAGTAGATTAGAGAAAAAAGAGAAGAGAAAGGAAGGAAAGGAAGAGAAGAGAAGAGAAGACAAAATAATAGAAGGGAAGGGAAGTGCAGGGAAGGAAGAGAAAAGAAGAAAGAGAAGGGAATGGAAAGGAAGGAAGTGAAGAAAAGAGAAAAGAAGAGAAGAGAATGGAAGGGAAGGGAAGAAAGAGAAAAGAAGAGAAGAGAAGATAATAGTGACAATAAAAATAGGAAATACAAAATAAAGAGATGGGTTACATGTTCAGTGATAATGCCATTATTATCAATCCATTCGAATTGACCCAACCGGGTTCTTAGCTGGCAAATTAGAAAATAAAAATGAATATTTACATTTTTTAATAGAAGCTCATACAAAATGTTAAAAAATTGATATTATCAAATCAAAAACTCATTATGGATTTTTCTGCATATCAGGAAAACCGGGCTAAAACTTTGGACATCAAAATGTGTGCACCTTGTTTAGTAACATTAACAACATAATAGTGTGGGGCATTTGAGTTATAACAATCGGGTACTTATTAACATATGAATTTTCTATCATGACCAATGTTCATTTGCCTATTTTGCGAATTATGTTTATTATGTGGATCTGAAAATATAATTTCATTCACTGACATTAAGGCATCACTTTATACACAAAGACCCTTTAGAGTTGCCACATTATATGCACATTTATTTGGGAGCACTAAATATGAAATTTCTAAAATGACAATAGCTAATGCACATAGTATGTAGATTGTTATACTTTCCACTAATATTGTTCTAACCAACAAAAAACTAAACAATACAAGCCAGTTCATTTATGTTTATAGATCCCTCTACAATTTGTTATTTCTTGGCCATCTTCCAATTGATTTATAATGGGCCATGTTTTATTTGTGTCCTTTATATTATTTTATAGCAAAAAACCAACAACAAACATGTCTAGAATATCCATGTTTTCAGGCGCATGCGCTCTTTATCCATGTGCGGGAGATCTGGGAATAACCACTTTAAAGGTGTAGCCCAGCATAACGTCGAATTAATTTCGACAAATGTAGAAAAAAACTAACGGAATAGTGATTGAAGTAGGAGAATTTAGACAAAAGATTCATGAAGTATAAAATAAGTAGCTCATTTATTTTATAGATCCATACAAAATTTGTCATATCTTGGCCATCTTCTAAATCTTTGTTAATGGTAAATGTTTTGAATTGCTGAATATGAGTTTATTTCACCTTATGCAGTTTTTTTTGTCACGTTTTTTCCTTTCTTGCATGTTTGTCTGTATTGCCAGCCACCTACTATACAATACTTTCATGTAATGTTGCACATTCAGTATCAATATGGCTCAAATGGATGATGAAATTTTTAGATTTTATGAAGACAATATGTACAATTTATGTGACGGTTATGATATCCCTAATGTTAATTGTAATTATCATACAGAAGATCAATTTTTTGAAACAGCACCTAAATATAATCATGCGAACAGTGGCTTAACTCTTCTTCATATAAACATGCGTAGTGTTTGTAAGAATTTTGACAAAATGTTAAGATTCATTGATAATATCAATCTAGGACGTGTAATACTTAGTGTCACTGAGACATGGTTTACGTGTGAAGCCGATAGGAGCCTTTTTTCTATTTCTGGTTTTAATCTTGTTAACAACAATAGACAAGGTAGACGTGGAGGAGGTGTTGCTTTGTATATTCCTTCCCAAGTAGAATACCAGATACATCACGATCTTGATTATAATGTCAGATCATATAGAAACTATCTTTGTTGAGATTGATAACCCTGGTCAAAAGAATCATTTTATAGGAGTTGTATATAAACATGTTAATGTCTTTCTCATTATTGCCCCTAATCACTAAGCCAACAAGAATAACAGAAGTTTCCAGTACTTTAATTGACAATATTTTTTGTAATGTACAACCATATCCACCCTCTGGAATTATAGTATCTGACATGTCTGATCATTTTCCTGTATAATAGTGGAGCATCTGAGCATGAGCAGGCGCGTACGCAGGGGGGTTTGGGGTTAACCCCCCCCCTTGAGTTTTTTTTATGTGTATGTTTTGTGTATGATTTTTGTGAACCCCCCCCCCTTTTGATTTGATTTGATTTTTGTTTTTTTGTAATAAAAAAAAAAAAAAAAAAATTATGCCAATGGCTGACCTAATAAAGGTGACCTTACCCCCCCCCCCAACGGAACAAAATGTCAAATTTTCAAATTTCGAGACCAAAAAAAAAAGTGCCCCCTTGAGTTTTTTTTATGTGTATGTTTTGTGTATGATTTTGTGAAACCCCCCCCCCTTTTGATTTTTTTTTTGTTGTTTTTGTAATAAAAAAAATAAATAAATAAAAAAAAAATTATGCCAATGGCTGACCTAAAAAAGGTGACCTTACCCCCCACCCAACGGAACAAAATGTCAAATTTTCAAATTTCGAGACCAAAAAAAAAAAAGTGTCCTCTTACCCCCCCCCCCCCCCCCCCCCCCCCCACTGGGCGACTTTTCAGCTGGCTTAGTCGGTGCGATTTTTTTTTAGACTCCCCCCCCCCCCAAAAAAAAAAAAAAAATGTCCTCTTTACCCCCTAATTTCCTATATGCAAGTACTTAGCTGAAACTAATTTCCTACTGAACGTGATGAAAGAACGCCTGTGAGTGTAACACTCGGTGGAATGTTTTTACATATGACATACCAAACCGATGAATATACAAACTAGTTGTACAATGTCTGTGTAAGCGACAGAGAAGAGACCACCAAATAGAGTATAAGACACAGCTATACATGCTGAGATGATGACAGAAAGGTTCTGATCCAGCTCCAAGATGACACTGATCGTTGATCCTGAATGACAAATAAACACAATTGGATAGAAGGATGAGTTCTAGCTGGTTAAGGTGAAACAGAATTCTAATTCTTTTTATGTTAGTATGGAAGAATGTTGTAGAAGAATCATTATCCCCTGCAGAGTGTTGCTCTTTACATGCCTACATAATCGAAACTTGAAGCGAAATAGCCTCATGTCTGTGTAGTCCTATAAAGTGCGTCCCAGAAAAAATGAAACCTGGAATTATCAATGTTTTATCATAACTTAATCACAATTATAATCGATAGATGACACATATTTGAAAAAGCTTAGATCCTCATCTTTCATTATTTTGATGCAACTCATTTGATGCATATTTACGCATGAGTGAAAAAGACTTAACGTTTCGTTGACAATCAGCCGTAGACGAAAGACTTCATGCATGGCTGATTGTCAACGAAACTCATGCGTGAAATATGCATCAAATGAGTTGCATCAGGCGCATCAGACTAAGTTATGATAAAACAATTAACGATAATTCTCTGTTTCGTTTTTTCTGGGACGCACCTGTATACACATTTCGGTGTGCAGTGAATGTGACTTTTTAGCAAGACTGAGTCAATAGCTTATAATCTGATGATTTCAAAACCTCACAGTATATATCAATTCTACAACATAATCACCTTTATCAAATGCTGCCAGACAGTTTCTTTCACATTTGATTGATAGAATTAGTTTTGGGTCGTAGGGGCTGTCGTTCTTGTCACTGTTCAATTGACAAGTCATGCTCGATCCTATTGACTGTTAACAAAAAATGTACCTGCGTAGTGCATCTACATTTCCATCACTGAAAACATCACCCTGACCGAACTTTCTTTCAAAGGAGAATGAAAATATGACCATATGTGTGTGGCCAAGTTATGAATAATTACCCCTAGGACCTGCCCTAGGACTTTTAGAGACCGGCAGCACATGCATAGCAAAAGACCGATCTCTGAATAGGATGGCATAGAGAGTGATTTTCATTTGGGGCTAGGTCGTATTGAACACCTGTTATTACTATATGCATATTGGAGAAGTTTTTATCACAATGTGACAATGAATAAAAAATTGATCTCAATAAAAGTAGCGCCGGTCACCAGCGTGTCTCAGATTACAGGATATAATAATATAATATTTCAAAGCATTCTTGAGGAGTATTCGAATATCTACTGGTATATAAATAATATACCAGTAGACATTTACATGAGGAGGGGAGGGGTCTTGACATGCTCCTCAAAAAAAATGTAAAATAATGTTTTTTATATTTTTATATTGGCAAGTGTCCGCTTGAAAAAATGACGCCTGGCTGGAATGCTCCCCATCGCCACGTTTTAGATGTAGGCCCCGCGGAACGTTTTTCAAAGAGGGGGGGGGGGGGGGGGCTAAACTATTTACAATCAGGTCGAGCGTAGCGAGCTTATATAAGTGTGGGGTCCAGTGGCAAAACCCCCGGAGGTTCAAAGGTTTTGGTATTATATTATGGTCAGATGAGCATCAAGGGGGCTGCCTTAGGGGTGAAAGCCCAGGATGCTCGTGGGTTTTAGGCATTTAATTACTTTGAGATGGATGAGCATATTTTGATACTTTTTTTTTTTTTTTGGTCTCGAAATTTGAAAATTTGACATTTGGCTCCGTTGGGGGGGGGGGGGGGTAAAATCACATTTTAGGTCAGCCGTGGGAATATTTTTTTTATTATTATTTTTTTTTAAATATAGGTTTTCCCGCCCAACTTCGTAAACTTAGCATCCGAATTAACATTACGTTCATTCAAGTTCGTGCGAAATTGAATGACTATGTAGATCAACATTCAAATACCTAATTGCGTCATTCAATTTGATTTAGTAGCATGCGATTTCATACTCTTGTCACAGAGACGTGCAAAACGAGCATTTAATTTAGAAAAGCGTGCAAAGAGCATTCAAATTCGCGCCGGACAGACGGTGGTATGTCTTCGTGCATTCAATTTCGTGATTAGGCATTTGTGCATTGCTTTTCATTTGATGTTAATTTGTCACTTAATATACTTCTGTTTGAATAATTTGATGCAAAGTTTACTTAGACGAATGACATGCGTAATCGTTCTGTCATTACACAGGTAACTGTTCCCAGAGAAGGTGCACAATTTTTTGTTCTCTTCTAAGCACAAGCTATATATAAACAGATCTTGGACAGAGGTAGAGCGACATGGTCATGATGGAAACAAAATACAATGATGAATAAAGAAAAAATCACCTACTCAATCAAGATTGATCAAAACAAACCATTAATAATGAAAAATATGAAGATATGAATAAAGTGATGTTTAAACAAAAATAAAGAATGTCGAAAGAAAGAGAAAACATAAAATGCAATATGAATATATCAGATAAATAAGAAGACTGTATAATTTGAAATCATGTCAGAAAAGATCATAGAGGAAAAGAATAAATAAATGAACATGAAATACTGAATATCCGAATGAACATCGAGCCTCATACTATGATTATGAGGTCTAGTTTTAATTTGAATGACCCGATTGCGAAAGAGGTTGCCCATAGACGAAAATGAAACCGCAATTCGCCAAAGAATTCACCTCCCACTCAACATTGGCGAAATTGAATGACCCTTACGCATTTCCAAATTGATTGAACCAAGCTTAAATTTGAATGTGCATGTTTAGAAAATTTGGTGCCTCGAAACGAAATTGAATACAACAAGTTGAAAAATGAAACCGGGGAGCAACGAGTGGAGAAAATTTGCTCGAACATGAATGCACGTTAATGAAATTGATTGCTGCTTTTACGAAATTGGCCGGGAAAACCTATAATTAAAACAAAATACTGTAACTTGAAACTGAAAGGACAGGATATTAAACAAGCCTCCTCTTTTAACTACCTCGGCAGCACGATCACCGAGGATGCCAGATGTGAGACAGAGATCAAGAGAAAGATAGCTCTCGTTAAATCTGCATTTTCAAAGTTAGGCAAAATTCTGGCAAATCGCACAATGGGTATGAGATGAGAGTACTGAATTGTTGCGGGTACAATTTCATTATAAGATAAGTCGATAGATATCGTTTGCACGTTCTTGACCTGCTTAAACGATGTAAAGAATATGCGAACGAAATCTAATGACTTATCTTATGATTAAAAAAATAATGACATTGTCCCCATAAGTGCGGGTCAAAAATATCAAATATTCCTGATTGAGGTGTCACTTTCTAGAAATGTGATTTTCTCTTTGAAATTCAGATACCGTTCGCCAAATGACTTTTGGTACCCTTTCTTCAAATCGTTTTTAATCACTCATGCGTGAAATATGCATCATAATTTATGAGTTGCATTAAATAAAAGAAGAGGATCTAAGCTTTACAAAAATGTGTCATTTATTAATTATAATTGTAATTCAGTTAGGCCTATGATAAACATCGATAATTCTCGGTTTCGTTTTTTCTAGGACGCACTGTACAGAAAGCTGATATGATAAATACAATTAATATTTAAATATATATATATATGATTATAATATATGATTATATTATACAAGAGAATTCATTTTCAATGAACTCTAACATTCAAGCTTCTGCATAGTTTGCAGAATAAGCACTCGTAAATCATCGGAACGGATAGCCTTATATTTTCAGATGCTATAAATACCAATTATCTGATAAACAAAGACATACGTGCATAAGAGACAAAAATCTCCCGTATAGTGGTCAAAAGCTGTATATCAATCGCTCATGAATAAAATGAAAATAAAACACAAGAAACTAAATGCTAAACAAAAGTGAGAAGCGAGACATCTCTTTCCGAATAAGCAGCTTTTCATTAAAAGAAGAAGACTATGAGCTAGTGATCCAAGCAAGCAATAATTTTGACAATACAAGTGCAGCAATGAGGGCATTAGTAAGAATTATCCACACGAGGTACATTTGGAACAGTCTAACACGCCCGAGGCGATAGCCGAGGGTGTTTGGACTGTATTGAAGGTACCGAGTGTGGGTAATTTCACTAATGCCTGAACAAAATGCTGTGTATTATTTGTTTTATAAGATTATGTCTTATTTGTTTTATAAAATGATGTTTTATAACCTGATTTTGATAATGACCGGTCATTACCAAAATTACGCGTTAGGCAAAATAAATGCCTGCATGGTCACGTGTACGCTTTAAACCAATTATTTGATTAGGATCCACGTCATCATCTTATAATGACAACTAATTAAATATTATTATTATTATTATTAATTCCGTAATACGAAATATAAGTAGTGAAAGATTCAATAGACAACATCACTTCCAAAATATGAGGTGGCGGTTGCCCCAACCCCCATCCCCCTATCAGGGAACGGTTCATCTATACTTATTCAGAGATTATGATATCATGAGATGTTATTGACTATTAAAGACCCAGCACAAGGAAAGACATAATAATGGCGCAAAACGTGTGCCCGTGCATGTCTGGCAATCCCAGTACCTACCTAAGGCAGCCAAAATGGCGGCACACCATAGCAGCTCTCCCGTGATAGCGGCTAAAAAGAGAATTCCTCCCATGCGATTTCCGAACTTCTTTTGAAATGGATCGATCATTGTGACGTAATTCGCTGCTCGCATCTGCTTTGCGAAGAAAAGTCCATCTGTGGAGGTAAAATCAGAAAAGTTGAATAAATAAATTTGAATTTTCAGCTATGTGTACCACTGACTGATCTGATGAACTCGTCTTTTCAACAAGGAGTGGTACCTACCCAATGGAAGCAATCTCAAGTAACTCCTACCCCCAAGTCGCAACTAGCAACCATAGTCAATCTTCGACCACATAATAGCCCCAACTAGTAACTTCGCAAAAATGGCAGAATCTTTCAATTGCCAAATGTATTCTGGAGAACATTACAATTCACATTGACTTTAATAATCAAAAGGGCAATCATCCTATTCGTATACTGCCCAGTATTTGATTAAGCTGTCAAATAGTTCTTTCACCTCCCTGCTATAACAGGGTTAAAAGAGTAAATCGTTGTGTGCGATTTCATGCATAGAATTTTCCAGGACGTTTCACATGCTTGATCAGAGCATTACAGTATGTAAACTTATCCAACTTATTGTGAGAGAGTGTATGATAGAATGGATTATCATTAATTTTAGACTTTGACTTGACTTGTCTAATACATTATGTTCAGTAAAAAAATGTTATTAGACTTTTTGTCGAATATAATATAGAGATATCTAACTGTAAAACACTCAAAACAACAAGAAAAAACAAAGATCTTACTAACGACGAAGCTGAAACTGTAGCCCCAGGGAGCTTGGGCCCAAACGAGACCCCACCCTGGGGTAAACACGACTTCTGCTGTTCCATTGATATAGCCTCCTCCGACCCAAGTAGCTGAATATAATTCAATTAAATTCAAATGTTATTGATTAAAATACACTGTTGGTCATAATGGTGGAATATTTATTTTTACCCCAATTTAGGGAAGGATTTAAAAAAATTATTTATCTCTAATAGATCTAGATAATGGCGTACATTCTCAGATTTTATTGAATATTAATTTTCGAGTGTTTGTTTTGCGTGACTGCTTAAGCATATGTGTGCTACTATGCTAATCAGCTAAGGGACCTACGTCCTTAAGTCATAATTGACAGTAATGAGAATTAATGCCTGACAAAAGGGCACTAATATGTAGCTGATCGACACGATTTTAATACTGGGGCCTCACAGTAACGAGGCCATTGCTTAGCCCCTGAATCATGAGTGTACGCAGTGTTTGCTAGGGTACGCGGCCCCTTCCACAAATCCCCCAAAACAAAGAAAATGGTATCAACAGAAAGAGGGTTAAATTTTCTACAACTTTAACGTACAGTCCTTTTTAATACAATATACAGATGAGATGTTATAGTGGATCAAACATAGTAACAATTTAAACTACACGCACTTGAACCAACCCTAAATTAACTTGGCACACAGGAGATTAGTGGCTGGCACAATAGGGATTAGCACTGTGGCACTAAGTGAATTTCATGGGGGCAGCTTAAGAGTTAAGAGATTATTATTATTTTTTTTTTTTGGGGGGGGGGGGGGGGGTCTTCCATTGAGCAGTTTGGGACTGGAATGTATCTGGAAATACCTGCGTTCAAAAGGAACAACTCCAATCGCTTTATATTTATGGGCCTTCAAAATGAGAGGGAGGGGGCATGCGCATGGCTTCACCCAATGATGGATACGCCATTTGACTCCTTTTTCTCTCGATTATTACAACTCACCAATCAGCGTAAAGAGACCTATAAACCAGCCGAAATCCCGGCCTGCCACCATCACTCTCTCTGTGTTATTAGCGCCTTTTGTCTTCCTCGAGGCCCATATTCCCACAGCCAAGATGATCAGATAGAAGAATATCATACCAGCTACCCCACCCCAGTGAACAGCCATTACGATATGCAGAGGTAGATCTTGTGCAGATGTAGTCGAATACTGGAGCAGTGGAGCAGAGCAAAGCTTGATTTTTTGCAATGTATACTCATAAAAAAGAATGAAACGTGGACACTCTTTATTGTTCAAAATTGTCATATAAACCATCGATAAAATATAAAATAATGATAATAAAAGTATATATATATATATATCTATCTCAAATTAAAGACAACATTACTGCTTCATAAACATTTATTACGGTCAATCGATTAATTACCCTTAAATATGTATGCGAAGAATGGAAAAATCCTATTTATGAAGTTTGGATTGGGGTGACGCGAATTCTTTTACCCCTAAAAGGGTGCAGTGTCTAAGAAAAGGTTGAAAAACGCTGTATTTTAATTGGACCACTATGGAAAAACAGCTCTACTGACAAGGGTATTCTACCTATATTTTTATTATGTGAAAATAACTAATATTGTTATTGGCTATATACACTGTCGGTCATAATGGTGGAATGTTTTTTTTTACCCCAATTTATGGAATGATTTTGACCATGTTTTATACGTGACTACTAAAGCATGTGTATGCTACTATCAACCAAGGGACCTAAGTTCTTAAGTCATAACTGACAGTAATGAGGATTAATTCCTCACGAAAGGGGCACTAATATAGCACATCGTCAAAGTTTTGATCTTGGGGCCTCACAGTTACGAGTTCATTGCTTTGCCACTAAATCATGACTGTACCCAGCGGGGGCTAGAGTAGGGGGCAGCCCCCACTTATATAAAAAAAACAAAGAAAATGCAATACATTTTTTAATAATTCATTGCATTTTCCCCCGGTCCCCAACAGAAAAAAATCCTCTGTACGGCCATGCATTATGGTTCAAGGCATGGCCACACAGAGAATGTTTTTCTATTGGGAACCGGTGAAAAAATGCAATGAAAACTGTGTTGTTTATTATGAAGCCATCTTTCGGCTTTCCAGCCTTCGTTGTGGACTGTACACCTATGGAAATGGAACACTAGTAGCATGGGTGTCGATCCCGGGGGGATGGGGGGATATATCCCTCCCAATATTTCAGGTGGGGGGGATGCCCTGTACAATCATCCCCCCCCCCAATAATTCACCATCAAAAAAAAAAAAAAAAAAATGAAGAGAAAAATTAATGATGAGAGCCCGATGAGAGTAGTTAATGGTTATTACTCGCAAGATGACCATCAATATACACATTTTGCTATCTCATTTTCATAATTACATATATACATGTACGAAGTAAATGAGACAACCGTATATGAGACAAGAATAAATTGAATTCTCGCTCATACGGCTTCATCAGGAATTGATGAATTTATTCAATTTGTTCAATCAACAGCATCTTACAAATGCAAAGCCGCAGCGTTAAAAAGCAACAAGCTAAATGTTAAACGCGAAGTGCAAAAGTAGCAATCTGCAATGCACATCAGACAATCCTGGACAGTGTAAACAAAGATGAACTCTGTGACGAATTCGTGATGAGATCGGAGACAAGGAGAACGATTTTCGGACATCAGTATGACTTATAAAATAGTTCACTGGTTGCTATGTTGTTTCCGTTCACCTTTCTTTAAAATTCACGTCATTGTATCTTTGTTTATTTTTTTCATTCATTTTATTTCCTGATATTTCCTAAAACATTTTTCATTTTTGGAGAAAGATTATTATGTCACAACTTATTTTTGTTTCATTTAAAAGCTGATGTAAGCCCATGTCACTAGCGTACTGGTGGAGGGGGGGGGGCAAATAAAATCCAACCATAACTTATTTTCAATTTCATACAAGTGATTTATAAATTTCGTGATATCACATACTTTTCAACAAATTCGCGTTTCTTCATTTCTGTTGCAAACTGACACATTCCCAAATAGCCAGGAAGAGCATATATTTTGTATAGTCACTAATGGGCCTAATTAGTGGCCGTTTCTAATAATTTAATGAAACGTGAAAGCTTTCGCGCTACGCGCGGGATGGGCGAAAATAATTTCAGATGTGGATTAAGAGTAATAATCAAATAAAACGTCAAAGCTACCCCGCTTCGCGCGGGAGGGGGAAAACTGAATTCAGACAAGGACACGATACAACGAATCGTCTTCCTTCTCTAATAATTAAATGAAACAGTAAAGCTTCCGCGCTTTGCGCGGGATGGGCGAAAACGAATACAGACAAGAATTAAGAATAATAATTAAATGAAACGTCAAAGTTTCCGCGCTCTGCGCGGGAGGGCGGGGGGAATTGCACTCAGACCTGGACACGATACAACGAATCGTCTTCTTTCTCTAATAATTTGATGAAACTTAAAAGCTTCCGCGCTTCGCGCAGGATGGGCGAAAATGAATTCAGACAAGGATTAAGCGTAATAATTTATTGAAACGTCAAAGCTTTCACGCTTCGCGCGGGAGGGTAGGGGAAACTGAATTCAGACAAGGATTAAGAGTAGAAAATGGTACATCGAATCGTATTTTTTCTCTAATAATCTAATGAACATCGGAGCTTCCGCGCTACGCGCGGAGGAAGGAGGAAGGGAAACTTGATTGAAACATTAAGGATTAAGAGTCGAGAATGGTACATCGAATCGTCTTCTTTCTTTAATAATCTAATGAAACGTCAGAGCTTCCGCGCTACGCGCGGAGGAAGGGGAACTTGATTCAAACAAGGATTAAGAGTCGAGAATGGTACATCGAATCGTCTTCTTTCTTTAATAATCTAATGAAACGTCAGAGCTTCCGCGCTACGCGCGGAGGAAGAGGAACTTAATTCAAACAAGGATTAAGAGTCGATAACGGTCCAACGAATCCTCTTCTTTCTCTAATAATTTAATGAAACGTCAAAGCTTTCGCGCTTCGCGGGGGAGGGGGAAACTCCTCCCTCCCTGCACCCAACCCCTTGGCTACTAGCTTAGGGAGGGGGTACAACCTGCCACACGCTTCTACCCCTTGGTTGCTTTGATCCATTGCCGAAAATATTTTGGCACCTATCATCCCCCCAACCACGGATACAAATCGACACCCTTGACTAGTAGTACTCAAAATGTTGAAATAAAATAAAATGTAGAGTAAATTATACATACAATAATCCACATAGCAATTCACTGTACAAAATATGATATTCGTGCATTCCTTACCTGTTTTAGTGGAGTTCAGATGTGTTGGCAGTGTTTGCTCGTGTGATATATCATGTGACGTGATCTTGCTTATAAAGGTTTGATTACGGTGCCATCGTCTTTCGCAAGATATCCGTGTGCAAAAGTAGACTAAATTCATATATATATATATATATATACTGGAGCGGATCCGCGTGGGGCCCCCTGGCTTTTTTTTGGTAATAATATTTTTTTTAATAAAGTTGTTTTATATATAATTATATATCTTTTTAGTTAGTGCTCACACTACCCCCCCCCCCCCCCACTGAGCGAAAAAAAACGACCTGCGCGATTTTGAAATTTCTGGAGCAAAAACGAAAACAAAAATTATGCTCACTACCCCCCCCCCCCCCCCCCCCCCAACTGAGCGCAATATTGGCCGGCGCGATTTTTAAATTTCCGTGGGCAAAAACGAAAAAAAAATTATGCTCACTACCCCCCCCCCCCTCACTTTTCACTCTGTATAACCTTATATTCATTACAATTAATTTAGACGTCTTTTCAAAGAATTAATGATATAATGTGACACTTTTAGCATATTTCATATTATGTTCTATTTTTGTCAATTATGTAAATTCTTTTTATTTGTGAAATGTGAAATAAACTTGAAACTTGAAACTTGAAACTTGAAACATTATGTGGTTAATATGATAAAGGAAAAACTAAAATACCTTTTAAATCAAAGAATCGAACAATTACGAACAAACAATTGAGATGGGGTGCTCATGCATGTTTATAGGATGGGGTCAGACGGGTCGCTGGACAACCTTACAGTGAAACCAAATAACAGGATAATACTTAAAAATGTGAAACTAAATATTCAATAATAGTGCCAATAGAATGAAATTCTACCAGTATAACTTGATGGTTTTTGTGTTCACTGTACATTAAACGTTATTGTACCTGATTGATGGTTTGCATTTTATCTCACCAGAGTTAGATTGACATATGTCACTTTCTCCTCATCATAATCGTTAAATACTTGGTCATCGGTTAGGTTTCGTGTATTCAAGTATGAAGTACTGCATGCAACCAGGGTCCCGTATTACAAAGAGTTGATATCAATCGCAACTTATCTGCGATCGATATCAATCGCAAGTATGTACATAAGAGATAGGAGACTGCAAACTTGCGATTGATTGGAGGACTTGTAAGACAGGGCCCAGATTAACATTATTTGCAGAAATTTTACTGACTCAATATTTGTTTTGAATTGCTGTTCGGAAATTCATTCGTATTTACCATCTTCACGATAGGTACTCCAGTGAACAATTATTAAGAAATGTATGTCGATAAAACACTCTCGACGTGCCTCTTTATAGCGAATATTATGAGGTTTACGATATGATTATTTTGGCATTTGGGGTTCTATGGTTTTACATTTGCGGTGGATTTTCACATCTATGCGTTCTGCATAATATAATCGTCTGATATTACCTCACAGTGACACAGTACTACAAGCATGATGTCACGTATATATTTAGGTGGTCTGTTGAAAACAGATCACCTATTGTTTTCGTCAGAATTTTCTTTCTTTATTATTATTTATTATTAGGTGGTCTGTTGAAAACAGATCACCTATTGTTTTCGTCAGAATTTTCTTTATTATTATTATTATTTATTTATTTATTCTTTATTAGGTGGTCTGTTGAAAACAGATCACCTATTGTTTTCGTCAGAATTTTCTTTCTTTATTAGGTGGTCTGTTGAAAACAGATCACCTATTGTTTTCGTCAGAATTTTCTTTATTATTTATTTATTTATTAGGTGGTCTGTTGAAAACAGATCACCTATTGTTTTCGTCAGAATTTTCTTTCTTTATTTCTTTATTTATTTATTTCTTCACTTTTTTGTGGACAAGATAACTCAAGATCAGTTTGATCAATTTCATTCAATTTTGGCACAGTCATAGGTCATTGCCATAAGACGTGACAGGAACATTTTCAAGGTCATCAGGTTATCGTGACGTCATCCAGGCGCCATTTTGTGAAATCACATTATCCATCATATCTTCATGATGCATAAGCAAAGGTCATTCATATTCATATCACATATACTTCAGGTCAAGGGTCAACAAGTCATGTCATCAAAGATCACATAAAATTCATGACGCGCACGTACGCGCGCGTCAAAATTTTAAAATGCTCAAAATCACTTAACTATTAAACGAGAGTACGAATCAGGTCATTTTAAGCATTTCAAAATTTTCCGTCCGTACGTGTCCCCGCGCGCGTTGCGCGCGCTCACAACGCGCGAAAAAGGTCAAAATCATTTTTGTTTACATGATTTAGATTCCTCTTACCATAAATGACAATTTGCATTGATTTCAGTCACCCTTGACCTTTCATAAGGCCGTGAGCGCGCGTCAAATTTCAAAATCCGCGCGTGCTGCTACGGGCAATATAATGCAAATTTGATCAAAAACATGACATTTTAAAAATCAAAATAGCTCTTCAGATAATCAATTGATCCCAACTTTTATATCATGATTAGAGAAAGCATGAGTTGGAGATATGATTTCATGTCTCATTTGACCCTCAATTAACTCATGACGTCATCATAATGGTCTCCCAACTCAAAATTTCAATTTGCATATTATGACGTCAGCAGATTTTTGCAAAATTGATTGTATCTCTGTAAATATTGATCGATTTTCTTCCAAATTTTGATATGATCTAGCTTAGACGATTCTCTACAAACACAGTCACCACAATATTTCATTTTGACAAAGGTATCATGGCGTATTTTTGCGATTAAAGGTGGCATGTCAATTTTTCACATTTTGCGTGTATTCTCTATGGGACATGACTTTTTCTCAAAACTGGATTCTACATCCTGTCTTTCGCGAGCAATATCTCCGTCGTTTTAGCTTTGTTTTCGCTGAGCTTTGAGTATGTTGTAGCTGAGACAATAAGCTATCATAAGTGTGCAATTTATTTCTCGATCAGATGCCGGGATCATGCTCATATTTCACTTGCAAAGTGGGATTTTGAGAATTTCATTTTCCGTTTACGTGTAATCGCTATGGGAAATGTTTTGGTATATCGGTAACGCACTTGACTTCGGACCTCGAGATCCCTGGTTCGAGTCCGGGAGTCTCCAACAATTTTTTTTTCTTCATTTTTTTTTTCTTTTTTGACTTTTCAATGATCATAACATTGAAAACAGACCACCTAATTCGTCCCCATGACGAATTAAATTTCTAGTATTATATTATAGAAATATTAAGTTTCGTTTTTATATATATATATGTATGTGATTGTTACTGTTATTCAGTTATTGTATTTAGAAAAATGCAGAAATAAAATTATATAAAAAAATCAACCTAATCTAATTATCAAAATTATCAAAATATACGAAATCAAATAAAAATGAAATACAGAGAGCTCTCTCGCTTATGAATATGATGTAATGGTTGCTAAACATTGGTAACTACATGTTCTATTTGGTGTAATGGAGCCCCCATCCCACTTTCAGAATTATTAAGCTTCGGAACAATTTCATTTTCAGACCAATGAACCTTTAGAGTAAAGCAATCATTTTGAATCATTAACCCAATTCCATTTTCTCATACATGAACATTCTGGTACAGGATAAATTTTTCGGAATTACGAAGCTTCATGAAAAGAAAATGTTGGAAATATGATGCGCATGTGATAAAAAAAACACGATACTTGATACTTTAATACTCTACATAGCGCCACGGTACATATTTTTTGCTGGTACTTAGACACGCTATAATCTAAATGTAAAGGATTGGAAATCCATGTTGGGGGAAGTCGTTTTAGGGATCGCTTACTATCATGCCTAGTTACAGAAGTGATGCTTCTATAAAACCTTGAGTCTGATAATAAGTGTTATACCAGCTACCCCCACTAGGTGTTCAGGATGATAACTTGATATTATTCATGGCATTATTAAATGAAGGTTGTTATCAATACCCCAGCCGCCATTAACCCGGATGTGAGAAAAAATATCATAATTATAAAACTGTTTGCTATCTATCCAAACTTCATTATTATCATAACAGTTCATAGTAGGCCCCTTTGGCATTATCCGTTCATTATCTTATCCTATATTGAAAATTGATGAGATATAATAATTTAACTTGTTGTTATCATCGTTAGATTTAAGTTAGAATAAGAGAATTACTAAAACACCTACTAATTCGAACTTGTTTTTGATTGGGTTTTACTCCCCGTGATGCCATCCACGCATGGACTGCATCCTGGCCTCCGCATCCGTGTTTAAATGTAGACGTCACGGCTAAATATCTTTTTGGTGCGCCATAAAATTGTTTTCTATCTTAATTATAAACTATTTTGAGGAATAATTCGTCCCACACTTCATAAACAAAACTTGTTATAATATGCAATATACATCGAATTAAACATAATTAAAATATGTAAAAAGATAAAAAGCAATCCAGAGTGCAGAGAAACTAAAAATAACAGACTTCTGTAATACATAATTTGTTTAAATCAATCAAAGACAAATGAATAAAACATGTTGAAATATAAAAGCTTTTTCGAGGGAAATGGGTGGACCAAATTGAATAACCTCTTGTTTTTTCTTCCTCTTGAGACCCACCTGCATGCCAGGAAGATCCTACAGGAGTGAACTACAGAGGAGACTTATCTCAGACAATCAACGGTCATACTTGTCAAGAATGGACGTCTCAGGATCCCCATCAACACGATACGACTCCAGCTAACTATCCTAACGCGGGACTAGACGACAACTATTGCAGAAACCCGGATGATTATGAGACTGCTTGGTGTTACACCACCGATCCTGGGAAAAGATGGGAGGCTTGTGCTGTAGGTTTCCTTGACCCTAGATGCCAAGGTAACAATGCATTTTGGTGTTTCATCGGGTATAAATGTCTTTTTTAATGTCAAACAGCAACAATCAAATAAACTAAGCGCACAAATCTTGAATATGTTTAGTTCTATATTAATACTTATAACTTTTGATTTTTTCCCTCAGGAACAAGTCCAGGAACAACACCAGGAACCACTCCGGCTACAACACCTGCAACAACACCTGGAACATAGCCAGGAACGACACCCGGAACAACACCTGGAACAACACCTGTGACAACGCCAGCTACAACACCTGGAACAACACCTAGAACAACACCAGGCACAACACCAGGTTAGGTCAAGTTTTGTTTGGGGTTTAAAGTTAGACACACTACTGTACTTTCAAGGAGTTGGGTTCTCTGAATGTCATTTCCAATGCCAAACGGCAACTAATAATCAAGTAAACTAAGCACACAAATCTTGAATATATTTAGTTCTTTATTAATACATATAACTTTTGATTCTTTCCCTGTTCCAACTCCTTTGAATATTAAAACACGTACAATCGCAAATAATGTAATAAACAACCATATTTACTTTGTTATTACCCTATTATCACTTGATCCATTACTTTTTGCGTGTAATCCTTATGGGAGATGACTTTTTCTCAAATCTGGATTCTACATTCTTGTCTTTTGCGAGCAATATCGCCGTTATTTCGGCTTGATTTTTGTTGATTTTTTAGTATGTTGTAGCTGAGACTATATACTATCTAAATGTTCTCTCATTTTTTTTCAGTCTGATGTCATCGTGGTCTGTTGATGATAATCATCATCATCATGATGATGATCATCATCATCATCGTCATCCCCATTACTATCAATTAGATCATCATCATCATGATCATCATGATGATCATCATAGTTTACATGTCTATATAACTTCTCCCTTTCTCAATATAGTAAATATTATAATCTATCATAAGACTTGAAGACAGACCACCTAATTCGTCCCCATGACGAATTAAATTTCTAGTTTTTAATTGAAATCGCTATTACGTAATATTACATAATACATATATTAGGTAATAGTGATTTTAATTTTAAAAATTTATACCTTTCTTACAATTTATCAGATTAAGTTCAAACTTTGACATTATACATGTATATTCCTCTGATCTTCCTGCTTTCTTTCAGACCAAATGTGGTCCAATGAGGAACACGTTTAATACATAACACATACAAAAACAATTATAACGAAATTATAGACATATTTTAACAGTGACTGAAATTCAATTTTAATATGTTCTAAAATCATTATAATATATACATCATACCATTTATTAAATCAATATCTATATTTCACGACTACTATGGTTAAAATAGTAATAAACGACATTTTTCATATTAAAAAGAAAACACAGAAGTTGGTTTTAACTTACAGAGACACATGTACCCTTCATATAGATAGCTTCTTTTCTATAGGAAAAGAATACATCTGTATATTTATATTCAATCCCATACTAGCTCTTTCCAGAGGTTAGTGGAGATGGAGAAGAAAGGTGATTACTAAATTATTTCATTACCACTAAATATCATTTACAGAAATATATCATTTTTCCAATGAAAGAAAAAAGGTCAATTCAATAATACTATGACAAGCAGTATCAATTAATTTGTCAAGTACTCATGATAAATTCGTTTAACCGTTGATTCCCCTTAGTTGATTCTTTTGTTCGGATTATTTTGCGGGGAGAAATAGAAGTGAACGGTGTCACGCTTAACAATGTTTTATTATTATTCTTATTTGTTCTTCGTCTCTACAATGCTCTTTGAATTAAAAACGGCTTTTAGTGTTAGCCTTCCGGAAAGAAATTTTGATTGTTGTTAAGAAAATTTTGGTTGCACTCTGTAGATTATGATGACGTGTTTGATCTCATTTTCAATAACAAGATCAAACGCATGACGAAAATCTACTGGGTGCATGCCAATCAGTTCTTTACAACCAGTGGCGTACCTGGGGTACTCCGTCAGGGGGGGGGGGGCAAGCGACCGAAACAAACAAAAAAGGCGATGCTAATTTTCACTTCTGGCGAGCGAGCGAGCGAGCAAAAAAAATCTTTAAGTAACGTTTGGTATATAAACTGGTATTGTTGCAAGTTTGGGGTGGGAACATTCACTTGTTAGCAACGTTAATTTCATTTTTTTGCAAACTAGTGTAGCGAGCAAGAAAAAAATCACTTCTTTTTTAATAATTGCCACTTAAACTTGGTTCAATTGTCCCATGCAGGGCGCGGGAACAATATTGTGTTTAGGGTGATTGTTGCAGGTAGGGGGCGGGCACACTCGTGTTTAAGGCAATGTCAATCCCATTTTGGCGGGCAGGCAACCCCCTACATTTCTCTTTTTAATGATATTGTAGCAGGTTAGTGGTGGGCGTAGCGAGCGAAAAAAAAAATCACTTTTCTTTTATAGGGAAAATATGGTACATAAAACTTGGGTTCATTGTTCCATGTCAGGGACGTGATTATTAAAAGCGGTGTTAATTCTATTTTGGCGAGCGAGCGTAGCGAGCGAGCAAAAAAAAATCACTTCTCTTTATAGGGAAAATATGGTATATAAACTTGGTTTAATTGTTCCATGTCAGGGACGTGATTATTAAAAGCGGTGTTATTTCTATTTTGGCGAGCGAGCGTAGCGAGCGAGCAAAATTTTTGTAATGATAATTGGTTCATAAATTTCAGATTTTTTTGTTGCAGGGCAGGGCTTACACAATCATGTCTAAGGTGATGTTAATTCCCTTTTGGCGAGCACGAGCACACCAAAACTTCTTTGAATAACGTTTCGTACATAATTATTAACTGGTTGTTGCAGGTTGGGGCGGGCACGTTAGCGGTGTCAATTCCATTTTGGCAAGCGAGCATAGCGAGCAAGCAAAAAAAATAAATTCTCTTTTAATAGAAATTAATAAATAAACTTGTTTTTATTGGTGCAGGTCAGGATGGACGCAATCGCGTTTAACGCGATTCAATTCCTTTTTGGCGAGAGGGCGAAAAAACTCTTCCATTTTTAATGATATTGTTGCAGGTCAAGGGTGGGCACAATTGTTTCCAAAGCAATGTCTATTCATTTTATTCGCGAGCGAGTGTAGCGAGCGAGAAAAATGAATTAGTCTCTTTTAGTAACATTTGGTACATATATTGTGTGTTATTGTTGCCATGGTTGCAGGTCGGGGCCCGTCGGGGCAGGCACAATTGTATTCTAGGCAATACTAATCCTTTTCTCTTTTCAGGGGGACGAGGAAGTGAAAACATTTAATACAAAATAGGCTAGCAAGCAGTTCGCGCCAGCGAAGAGTTTCAAATTTGTTATATCACTTATAATAATAATAATAATAGTGGCTACTTGTATAGCGCACAGGTCCACCTTTCGGTGCTCATGGCGCTTAGAAAAGAGTACATGTAACAGGCATAAGAAAGAAAAAACAATAAACCGAAAAACAAATTCGGAATTCTCCTAGACATATTAAATTAAAATATTGCGATAATTACAACGAAAGAAACAAATAGGTTTTTAGTTGTAATTTGAATGTTTTTGAATATTTTCCTATTTTCATTTGTTTTAATTTTTCAGGGCCGTATGCTAAATATTTTTCTGATGGGGGAAGGGGGAAAGATGCGTTAAAAGTTTTCGAAGAATCTCAAAAGCAAAAGGAGTGAAGGGAGTTCGAGCGACCGAACTGGTCATGAGGGTACTTTTGCATTTTCAAAAGTAGAATTGAAGGATTTGGTATAGGCCTACACTACATTTTCAGGAAAAAAAAATGTACGATTTCAAAATATCTGGGGTCAACTGCCCCCCCCCCCTGGTGCTTACGGTCATGTTCTTTATTTTTTTTCCCCATTTTTATTCCTTTCCTTTTCTTTTCCCTTTTTCTTCCTTTTCTCTTCTTCTTCCTTTTTTCTTTCCTTTTTTTCCTTTTTTCTCTTTCTTTCCTTTTTTCTTTCCTTTTCCTTTTTTCTTTTTCTCTCCTTTCCCTTTCTTTTCTTTTCTTTCCCCTTTTTCTTTTTTCCCCTGGAGCCCGTCAGGAGGGGGGGCACTCTGCCCCCCCCTGCCCCCCCCCATAGGTACGCCAACAATAAACAAAAATGAGATGCTATTCACATGGTAGATACAATTATGATCATCAGTACTGGGTATGATAAATTCAAGAGAACTGAATTTTTAACCCGGGCCATAGGCTACCCCCTCTCGTTCTCTCTCTCTCTCTCTCTCTTCATCTCCTAATTACTTTTCCTTCTCTTACCTCCCTGTGCATTTGTATGCCTCGATAATACAGAAAATAAACAAGATTCTTCCTCTTCCCCTCCTTCTCCCTAGTACATATAAGAGTAGTATCAGCAGCAGTATCACAATAATAATGATAACAATTATTATTATTATAACTATTATTATGGTTGGTGGTGTTACCAATGTTATTTTTTGCAATTATTATAATTGTTTTTGTAATTATTATCATTATTTTTATAAAATATTATTTTCATTATTATCATTATCATGATTATTATCATTAACATGATCATTATTGTCCCATTATTATCATCATTATTATTGTTATCATTATGATGACTATGAACATGATTATGATGACGATTAATATAAGTAGTATTATATACTGCATCAACAATTTGTTGGCTTTTGATTGGTTGAGAGCTCGTCACATGACCAGAAATATGTGAACGATTTTTAGAAATTACTATACGAGAGTACTATTTGGGGGGACTATTTGGGAGTTGGAAAAAAAAAGGTGATTTTTTTTGTTGTTGTTTGTTCTTGTTTTTTGAATTGATTTTTTTTCCTTTTTTAAAAAATATTTTAAATATTTTTAGATAAAAATTAACGTTTTTTTTGTTCTAAATTTGTTTTTCTTCCCAAAAATTTTTTTTGTTTGTTTTGTTAATAAAATAAATTTTTGATGCAGGATATAAAAAAAATATATCATGCCTTCTATTCGAGGTACTGGTTAAAACTATGGGCCTCAGTGACTCCAAAAGTACCATTTGCTTCGGCGCTGCGCCTTTCAGCAAATAGTACTATTGGAGTCACCTCTCGCGCATAATTTTAACCAGAACCTCTCAAGTGCATATTTGTATATTATTTTAATTATTATCATATCATTATTATCATCTGAATTATCAGCCTAATCAACAATGGCAGTAGTGTAGTATAGTACATGTAGAAGTAGGCCTAGTAGTACACTGTACTGTCAGGTATCATTTTGATCCTTATTATCCTGATTATTTTTTTGCAATACGTCTAGAGGATAAACTCATGGCAATTCATAATTTGTCACGAATCATTGTCTTTAAGCTTACCATTATATGCATCTGGCTCGAATGTTGCTTAGGTATTTGGTACTGGATGAAAATGGTAAAAATTAACTTGTGTCCTATTCATTATAGTCTTATTCATTTGCATTATGTTTTATTCATTCAAGTTCTAATGTTTCTGACTGTTTTAAAGATAATATCTTTTTTGTCGATCATATTTCTATGTAGCTTAATATATCATGGTAATTTTGAGAGGAAAGCACTCAAAGCAACGATTTCCGAATTTCTGACAATCGTTCGCCTTTGCTGCTCTTCAATATGAAGCATAAAGCTAATACTGGATGCATGCTCACGAAAGTTCTGTAATCATTATTCATGCATGCACCTGTCATACATTGATGAACATAGGTGGGCGTAATCCTTTCAAGAGGGCAAACAAAGAATCACCTCCATGACTTTAGCTGTGATTATTCCAAAAGGCACAAAGTGGGATGTATCTATGTTTAAAAGATCTGTGGATATTAGGGGTCATCTGAACCTTGTGGTAACTACGAACTAGTCTATTGTCTGTGAGCTAGCTAGACTCTTCGCGAAGTCAGCTGCATGGTCGGGCGCTCGTGTTCACTTAAGCTCATGCATGAATAATAATGAACGAATCTTGGAGCCCATGTCAACCGAGTGTTCCTTTTATATAATGGCGAAAGCGGCGGATTTCAGACCGTTGTATATTTCCATTCCATCTCGTCTTTGTCTTGCGATGTCGAACCTTGTGTTGGCAAAGGATGCATCTTTACAAATCCCTGGACGGAAAAGTGAAAGATAAAAATATAGACGTGGTAGAGTTCGAACTGGAATCATGAAATCAAGGACACTGAATTCAAAAGGAAAGTATAGTTTCTTCCACCATTATAATATCCATGCATTATGATATTGTGTTAACAAATTCAATAATTCTCTAGAAAGTATGAAGATATCATCAGACTCTAAAACAAAACATCATACATGATTTGTGATAATAATATAAAAATTGCTTAACCATATAGCACCTAAAAGTCACTTTCGCATGAAAAATAGAAGTATTATTCCAATACATGGTAATTGACCTCGAGTGTCATATTGTGCAGAAGGAAGACAGAGAGGTGCAAACTTTCCTAAAAACCGATATTGTCAAAATCTTTCGATTTAAAGGGATAGTTGAGTTTTGTTGCAGAGGGCGCTACACTAAATCTTTTTGGGTGAGATAATGAAAAACTGAGGGTCAAATTTAATAGAACATACAACTTAATTGACAAAATCATGTTTGTTTGATCAAAATCGGTTCAGAGACGTCTGAAATATCCGTAAATATAATTAGTTCTAATATTTGTGGTGCCCCACAACTATTCGATGATTTGAATCAGCCGTTGAAAAAAAAACGAGATGCGCCTTATACGTTTTTATTCCAGCCAATGCCGATGTTGGCTTTTTCGTGTTGGCTATAATACGCACAACCATCCGGCAAGTGTATCGTTATTATTAATTAATTAAGGGTCATCGTATTTTTTTAAAGTGGAGCTGAATCCGTATGATCGTATTGGCTAAATTTCACACATTTTGGGGTGACATAGCAATTTTAGGTCCTAAAAGAGCACTAGAAATGTCATAATGAGAATAAGAGCAATAATCATGTGTTTTGAAGGCATTTGCGGGTCTGAAACAAGAACTCAACTATGCCTTTAATCAATATAAACAACTTTACCTCTTCTTCCTTTTTCTGTTTGCGAACAGAGAGGAAAGCTACAACAAAGAAACTAAAGGCTAGAACTCTGCCGCATGATGAAAAGAGTGTGAAGACCAGTCTGAAAGCTTTGATGTCATAAACTAGGCAGTTTCCAGTCTTTCCGCAGGATTCTTGAAACAAGAGACATGTCTTTTCGATGATTGCTCCAAAATAAACCGGTCCGGGTATAAAGGCTGCAAACAAATTATGATAATAATGAAGATAGTAATCATACTTGTGCATACCGCTCAGACTAATGCCTCTGTACATGGTCTTTATGTGCTTTAAAAAAGTTATTACCCGACATCAATATCGGTGAATTGCAAGGGATAAGTCATATCAAATGCACATAATTCTGGGTCGAAAGAGGCAAATGTTTATTAGACGGTCCCATCAACTTCTGAACACTGTACCACATTGCCTATCGGTTCAAATTTCATTGGTCAGATGAGATGTGACAAAGACTCAAATGTCCCATTGGACCGACTGAATATAGGATATTCCCAACATAATAAGTAATTATCACGAATAACATGATTATCATCATGGATTTTGGTAACGTGGATATGTTTCAAGAGTTTACTCTCAAAATTATATGCCAAGTCCGGGTTAAGTTACCGTCATCATGAGATGGCGCTGTGTTTTTCCTCAGCGTGTTTGAGAACAATTTTGTGTTTAGGTTTTTTTTAAATTCTGTGCTAGTAGTGTCGATCAACTGTACTATTTCGTTTCATAGCCATCATTCCTTCACTAAAAGCGTACTCATCATGATTAGCATTGGAATTCAGTATGAGATTGATTGTGAGTATATCATCATGTGTCTAAAAATGCTTACAAATAACGTGGATGAAATGCTATCGGTTAAATTCAGTCATTAACATTTTCTTACCGAGAAGTTTCATCAGAACGTTACTAAATCCAAGGGCTGTAGACCGGTCCTCTTCTCGATGTGATCTAAAGAACAGAATACAGAATACAGTTAGAGAGCAGGGAGAGTGTCTTTGGTTTCATAAATTTCCAGGAAAGCACAAATATAAGATGACACGGTTCGGTAGGAGGCTCTCCTCATTGGTTGATGGTATATAACATAACTATACACAAATATACATAAATATACATAATTACCTAATATATATTATGTCCTAGGGTAGTGGGTAGTTAATAGGGCCATTTTCCTGGGTGGTAGAATATTAAAAAATAACCGATTTCATCGTTTTGAATGGTAAAAATACACTAAGACATAGTGGCGTGGCTACAGGGGGCACGTCATATCCCGTCCTAATTGAGTGGTGAATAAATAAAAGAAAACGTGAGAAAAAAGAAAAAGGAAAAGGAAGGGGGGGGGGGTGTGCGTTAAAAGCAGACGTCAAGACCACCTCAATCATAGCCTCCCCAATCAGTATAGTTTGTATTCGCATTTTATTTTCCGAGTAAAACCCTGCCCCCCCCCCCCTCCTTCGTTCCAATTCCCCCTCAATGGATGGACTCACAATTTTCCGCTGTTAAAATACGATATGAAATCTCGTGTTTGTAGACTTTTGTCAAGTTACCGAAATTGAAGCATAAACGCTGGGTTGTAGACGGTGGATCCAAGTAGGGACCCGAAAAGCATCATTCCAAGAAAATAATAGAGTTTATCGCAAGACCATGGGCATTCTGCGGGATAAGCGAACCCGCTACTCAGCTCCTCTATCCCAACGATCACCGTAGAGTTAGATTTCATCTCAGGGATGCAGCTACACTCCACGAAGATCTGTATGGTTGATATGAAAATCAGTGATGACACTTTGAATTTCATTATCAAAGACACAGACACTTTTTATCGTTTGGGAGACCAATGATGTTGCCACTATATCCTTTAGATTAAGCTATGTGGCTGTCGTCTCCATTAAATTTCTAGTCTGCGATATTCGAAACCAAGATAAGCGATTGAGGAAAATGTTAAAGCTACATTTTATCTTCAAAATGTAACAATCTTTTTATTAAAATGCCTTTATCCCCCCCCCCCCCCGTAGTCATTGGGCGTCTAAAGACCCTAGCCCTTGTCTAATATACCTATGTTTGCCTAGATTATTGAATGCCTTTAAGTTGAAAGAACATTGATATTGTCCAATACTGAACATGAAATCTGACTTGCCAACTTGTCGGCAAATTTTCTTTTAATTGACCCTGTTATACATGTTCCAGGAAATTTGCTTTTATAGTAAAAAAAAAAAAAAAAATACATTTCAGGATTGTTGTAATTACCGTTGAATTAACACCATCCACATCAACCATCACAACATCCCTGCAGCCTGCGTGACACGCCGTGGCGTACGTCAACCCGTCCGATCCACACACAGGCACAAAATCTGGGGAGCAGTTACATTCCACATTACAGCTCGCAGTGAGGTCGTCTGAATACTCAACGTTAGTTGGTAGCGTGGCAAATGGCAGAGGACTGTTGACAGAATAAGGAGAAAACAAAATGATGAGTTATGAATTGTGATGATTCGTTTTTCTAATTCATTGATTACAGAGTCTATACGTCAAATAACTTTTGAGTTTTTTTGAAGCAGGCGAGGAATGTGAACATTTTGAATTGTCCAAATACCTTATCAAAATCCTCTATTAAAAAAAAGAACTAGAAAGAAATTGAAAGAAGAAATGGTGGTTTCAAATACAATGTATCCATAAACGTTTGGGAGGAACTGAGCTGTGTCGCCCCTGAAAGGGCACATTCTTTTCATGTTTGTTGCCGAGTCATTAACCCATCTCCCTGAACATATTTAAATAACAACAAGCAATGAATCTCCCCTCAACACCATAGACCAGAATGCATGAAAGATTTCATAGCTACGCTAGCTGTATAGTCCAGGTGCAAAGTATCCATATTATTTATTACCTTTAATCGTTGTTAAGTAGCAATATTACCCCAAAAGGTAAATGTGGTATATGAAAACAAATGAAATAGCTAAATCCACTTACCTAACTCCGCTGGGGTCGGTGTGGTAAGGAACCACAAGACCGGCATTACTTGGGTTGTCACACCCTAGCCAATAGAGCAGCGGTGAGAGAATGACAAGTACTGTGTATATCATGAGGATCATCTTAGCACAACCCTTACTGTCTAATTTGAATTTCCGAACGATAAGACTTGCGAAGAGGTTACCAAAGATGGGCCCAGGGAGCATCATCATACCTAGGAAGGGGGAAATAGAAAAGGCTGTTTTATGAAAAACTATCTCAAAGAGATATCTTGGACGTTATAGTCACATTATTTGGAGAGTAGTACGGGTCTAAGTGAAGTGAGCTCGCATATTTTAATGATTCATTTGTTATTCACTGATATTATGATACCCAGACTATATCCTTTTCGGTGTCGTTGAATCTTCGTAAATTGTCTCTTTACGAAACTAAGAATTCCAACAAAATATCAAGTCAGTGTCAACGATGGTTCACAACGCCTTTTTTTTTCTTAGACAGATCATTTGTTTTTAAATAAAAGAATATTCAATAATAGACGATTACTTTTACCCCCAATATGATCTATTGCTTTTCCAGAGAATTGATTTCATTTTCTTACCAAACAACATAGACGACTTGGCTGGTGGGAGTCGGAACTGGGTATACATGAACTTTGGCCCAAAGATAAACCATCCCACGTGCCCGCTTATCTCAGAAGCTGTCGCAAGGAACACAGACATTGCTGTAACGTTGGTGATGATTCTTTTGAGGGTTTGGAAGAAGTCTGTAAAGATAGAAACATTAGAAATAGTAATGCGATTTTGGATGTTATAAATGTAGTTTCAGAGTTATTATTCTCATGCAGTGGGTTAGGTATACAACTGGATGGAAGAACAGCTTGGCAAAAACCAATTTGCAAGGACTAATGGGAGAAGAAAGAGGGGCAGACCAACTAGGACGTAGAATAATAACATTAAGCACTCGACGAAAATGTCATTAAGCAGTTAACTTCCAAACCTGAAGACAGAAAGTTATTTAGAGCCTGTATCTCACGGTCTATTTCATTGTCGCTTCTTCAAGCCTCCAAGCTATAGGACATAGATAAATAGATAATTTTTTTGGACAACTATAATAAAGTATAAGCAAAAGAAGTGTCACGTAAATAAGAAACTTCATGCTCAGCTTTGAATAACATGTTGAGACCCAATCTTTGGCTCAAAGTAGACTTGAAGAGTTTCCTCATATCATTATGGTTTAAAACTGGTGATGAGCGAGTAAGCACGTACCATCAAATTGTATTAAGCTCTACTTCTTTACTTCAAGAGTTAATAATGAATAACTAATTGCAATATGAAATTTCAAACGATGGCATTCAGATATATTTTCGATAGTCTAAAAATTTAATTGACATTGACATTTCTGATGATCGAGGATAGTCACACCGCTGAACTTTGCTAATTTCGATAACCCTCATGCAGTGATGAAATATAGGTTATTGTCCTTTGATGATAATTATCGTCATCGTTTTTATGGTATATTTAAGAGACTTTTTATGTAAATGTTATTATCTTTGAGAATAACCTTGATAGGCCATTGGCCTCTGTTTTTCCCACTACATTATGATTTAAATTGAAGATGTTTCATTTTAACGTTTGTTATTGTATATATGCATATACATTGTACTTGTTTTTTTTTTTAATAAATCAGATGTGGAAATAAAACCTAAACTTGAACTTGATCTTCTTCATTTGTGTATCACACTATTTGGAATATCGTTTCCATGTAAAACATCAAATAAAAGAGAAATCCTTAAATAAAAATTAAATTAGCTACGTTTGCAGAGGTTTAAGAGAATTCCTATGGTGAATTGTACCTGAAATAAAACTGCTTAGGCCTAATTGATTCGGCCGAATCTCTTTTTTCGTTGAATACATCGTATGGCTGTCGTCATCCCCTTCTCCCTTTCTATTTTGTTCAGTTGATTTCACTTCACTGCTTCGATCAGCGGCATCATCAGGGACTTCATTCCTGACCTGTCTCCGCATGGTCTTCGGGAAGAAGAAGAAGGGGATGCTGACGATGAGGAGCATGCCGCCGTTAATGAGGAAGCCCAGCCACCAGGCCCCGATGTAGTACGGGTGACCCTGAGGGACCGCAGGTGGAGGAACCGAAGGGTCATAGAAGAAGGTTGGGCGAGACAGGCAGGTGGTTGCCAACATGAAACCCGTCGTAGGTCCTAACGCAAACGTGCTGAAGATGATGCCTGCATAACATAGAGGAAAAGGTATGTTTGATTACCAGATAACAGCGAGTCTCGGGCAAGTACAATCCTGACTACGACCCTGGATAAATATCTCCTAGAATATATAATTTTAGATAAACCTCTAGTAGAAATAAGACTAAAAGCGTCGGACAACACCAGCCTATATAAGACAGTTAATCAACCTTACGCTGTTGTCCGAGTGGCCCTTTATCGGACACTTGAACAGGGGAAGGATGAACATGAAAACTTCCTTCAATGCTTTCAAACTAATTACTTTCAGTGGATTATTACAAAATATTATGAACTTCATCATCAAAATGCAGAGTCATCACAGATAATTGTGTACATGTACGTCTGTCGTTACTCATATCCTATTACATAATCCTATACTAAGAATCATTGTACGAAAAAGTGCATTACTCTACATGATCAGATAAGCTTCTCACCAACAAATATCGTTGTATTCCGTTTGTTCTTCACATTGTCATCTAGGTATGTGATACAGAGAGGTTGTGCGCAGCTTCCAAATCCGCAGAGAATTTGCCCGAAGAGTATCCAACCGACTTGCCAGATCAAAGACCCTGATGTAGACTTCTCAGTAGCATCACACTGCTCGGCTATACGAACGTGTAACAGAATAATGATAGATGCCATAAAATAATTTAAAAGAAACATGCAGGAGCAGATCCAAGATTTCAAAGGGGGTGGGGAATAATTACGAAAATTACTAAATGGGCGTTTTTTGTTTGTTGCTGTATACTTGAGGTATCCCATATGATTTTCAAAGGGGAGGGGATGGAGGCAAGTTGCCCCCTCCTCCATAAATCTGCCACTGACTCATGTATAAACGGAAAATATGTTCAATTACATCATAAATCAATTTCTTCTTTTTTTTCACTTCAATCGCAATGTAAATAAAAAATAAATTGTAGAAGCAAAATCACTATATTTTTTACATTTCTTTACGGTGTACAGGAAACATACATTTTGTTTGATATTTATTTGACAAAAGCAGATGTTCAGAAACATTCTTCCCCCTTTCCTAGCTGGGAAGGATTCCAACTCCCTTCCCCATTTTCTGTTCTTGATTATACACCACTGAATTTTTTACTTTTAGACAATGACATGTAATTTTGTCTTTGTATGTCTGTCTGTCTGTTCTTATTGAAAGGTAGTCTCAAAAGAAAGTATCATTTGACGGAAGGGTTCAGAACTTAGTGGAGATTTTCAACAAGTTGATTTTCTATGTTTTCAATTATTGGTCTGGTATAGCAATAAAAACCCGATTATGGAGCGTGTAATGTCGCCTTAATTTTAAAACTTATTTCTAGGGTGTTTAACACAATTCAAATACACCTAATCAATGAACGTAGAAAAATTCATTGTTCTTATTTACATCCATCTGCAAGAAACATTGTATAATTATGTTGTTTGTTTTATCATCCCTACTACTTTCAAACCATATTTCTCTATATATTCTGTTTCATCTTGAACCCTGGACTTCGAGAAGTAGATAGGTAAACAACATTTCAGGTTGTTACTAGATCGTATCACCTACTTGAAAATAGATTATTAAAATATTTGTCAATTTAGCATCCGTGTCATCGGGAGCATCAATTTATAGAGCGTGTAGGATGTTATCATTTTTTTTTTTAATGGAAATATTTCAATCTTGTTTTGCTTTCATTTTTTTCAAACGAGTGACATCACCAACTTGATATTGAAATTATGCCAACAGCAGAGAGACATGCAAAAAGTTTTCTTTTCGCTTGGGCTGCGTTAAACCAAATTTTCTTACTCATTGATACAGGTCGTTAAAGTCGCATAATGCAAGATGATTCATTCATGTGCCGATTTCCCGAACATTATTTGAAATGTACAGTGATCAAGGAAGTCAGTGTGGGGAAGAACAGAATAATACAAAAATTAGTGGGAAATATATTGATTCATGAATGTTATTAAAAGCTATAAAAGCAGTCACGCTTTGATTACTACCACTGACACAACTTGTACCACAATCACTACCCCTCTCTCCCATCGTCCAGAGAGGCATACAGTAGGTACTATTCTCATTGGTCCGATTAAACATAAACCTAACTCAAAGCCAGGAATTATAAGGATGCAAAGGACTAACCGGACTTAAGGATGAAAACATGTATTTGTTCAAGTCCCTTCGGTTCTATGAAAATCTTATACCTAACCTTATACGATGTCGGCCATGTCCTACTAACTGAATTATTATGATCGTGATTATTGCTTATATATCTCTCTGATGTCACAAAAAGTACATACATCGAATGGAACTTACTAAAAAAAACACATCCCCATTGATACTTACGTGGTTGGGATGGACCAAGTGAATCTTCTGGATAACACATATCCTGGATAGCCCAATCTCCACCACCTGTCGAAGTGGTACCGTTCGAACCCCCCAATCCAGACATCTTCTGCATCATGGCAACCGGTGGGTCGAAGAAGAAATGAGGTAGAGCGCAAAGAATTGTTCCAAGACCTGATATGGCAAACGCCGTACCTACAGAGGAGTGATTACATGATGAATATATATTTAGGTCATTGCTACTATGATCGATTTCATAAATTTGTCAGAGTCGGAGCCGAGATGGATGCACTCTGCGGCACAGATTGCTTTTTTTCTATGTATATATTCCATCATAGCTCTACATGCATGCTTTTTTTCTTCTTAGATTGAAGGATGGGGTTACGTGATGTTTCCCCCATAAAGTTATGAGGGCGTCAGCCGCTGTTTGGGATGAGGGCAGCTTCAATCAGATACATGATAACCTAGGCATATGACACAATTTGGTCATTGTTCCTATGTAAACATTGGTCCTTTTTTAAAAAATAATTGTACGCTACCGCATATTCTTAATATCACCTAACCAAAACAAAAAAGCCGATTCATCAGGAGTTAACATTAATTCCAAATCACGTAAAGACCTCTTTCATTGATATGGCAGTATTGTTGTCTTTTGATCCACACACACAAAAATTAAGACCGATTCGCGTTTCTGATGTACTTGAATTTACAAAAAACTATCATTCAATCATTTTGCACGAAATCATTAGTAATCTTTACAAATATCTTTAGAGAAAACAAAAGATCTTATAACTCTTCATTCATCAATCTTTTTACAATAAGGAAGACTCCTACAACTTGCCGGCGATTCTGGGACGATGCCGTGAGTGACCGAAGTGGGTGACGAAGAGGATGGCGAGCATTCCAGCGACATCGTTGATAATGGTGATTGCTCCAGACTGGGAGCTCTTGAGCTGAAAGCGTTGCTCAATGGTGCTGAGAGAGGCACTTACATAGCCACCGATAGATGAGATATACACGACGTTAGCAATGCAAGTCATGGTCACGTAGACCCAGGGATTGAAGAACGGGTGAGGTTCTATGATTATTTCATCTGTAGATATACATGTCAGAAATAGCATCATTATTTCATTTTTCTTCTCTAAATAATTAGTTCAAGTTCATTCTAAAGAATGGATGGGGTAATATGACGGTTTCATCAGTAGGAATGTTCCAAAAACAACAATTTAAAATTATTTATCACATAATTACTTCAAGTTCAATTTCAAGTCAAAGGTTATAGTAAAGGGGGAACACTGTCATATCAAGTTAAAGGTTCGATGCTTTCATACAAGAGGTCGTACAGGTTCGATCCTTGCTCTGTGTTTACACCCTTAGACAATATTTTACCCCTATTTTCCCCTCTCAACCCAGGTGTATAAAACGAGTGCCTTGTAATGATGGGGAAATAATAATTGCAGGGCCCTCAGGAAGAACAGTATTGATACTGACGAGGCTATCTCGGGTAAACAAAATTATACTAGTAGATATACACATTACATTTGAATTACGATCTTTCTTATTTAGTTTTCTGTCAGAAAACTTATCTGCAATTTTGTCCAAGAGCTGCCAGTCCCGTTAACATTCGAATCAAGAAAAATTAATTTTTTAACTGTTGATGACATGTTTAGAACAAGAACGTACATAATTGTAATTGTCATTTTCACTGCAAAATGAAAAGAGAAGAATAATTTATACCATCAAAAATTATCATCCTTTGGCTATCGAAGGGGGAATCGCCCAAATGATATGTTCCGAACAAGTTACGCTTTCGTTTTTTTTCCTCTTAAAATTCAAAATGGATTCATGAATGATATTATAAAGTTTTCATACCGTAGAATACTTTATCAAGATGAAAAACGATGGAAAAAGTAACTGTAACTAAATCTTTTAATTTGGGTTACAGAATAAGAGAATTATGATACAAAACTGTACATGATATAGATTCATACATTACCTTCTTCATTTCCATCTGTCACGTCGTTTTTTGATTTAACAGGAGATCCATTTGGAGTATGTCCTCGTTTTTTCTCCAAAGACAGAGTGTACTCGTCTAATTCCTGCATTGATCGCCATCTATCATCCAACGCCATCTTGAAATGGTCCTGTTTAACGGGGATTCCTTTCCACCTTGGGATCTCTTCTTTAGGGGTAGGAACTGTCTTTGGTGAATATACACGTACTTATATCGTTGTTCAGGACTTACGAATAATTGAGCAGTTCCAATTCCATGAAAATGCACGAATGAAATGTATAAATCCACAGGTATGTAGGATAGGCGAACCTAAAGCCAAAAGCTGTTGAAACTCAACATCAACACAAGAAGAATATTAGGAAGGCGTGTTTTAAACTTCCAGAATGACACTTCTGCGACATATACCAATGTAGTAATTCTTCGCAAGGTATACCTCCAGCTTAATCCACTATATGATTCGATGAGAAGTGTATTGATCGGTTGTGATTGAGGATACTATAGTCTCCACAGTATACTGCTCAAAGACCATGGTCATCTATCTCCTGAAATCTTTCTTCAAAATGTATCCGTGCAATTAACTCACAATAGTTGGTCCATCGATTTTTCATCCAATTCATGGTAAAACAATCCGAAATTATAAGGCGCAACTTCGTCGTTCTTGCTTGGGTGAATATTCATGACATGTAGGTTAACAAGAAAGTATGTATCCCATAGACGCACTAAGCAGTGTGAGTCGTTAGTTGTTTGTCATGTATATGGTTAACAAAGCAACGCCGTAGGTATGTCAATAGTTGAGAAGCTAGATGAAGCCTTGTAATCATGTCTGAAGCCCAGTCCGAAGCATTATTCCCGCATGACGTACAGAAGCCAAGCTAAGCATGAAAAAAGAAGTAGAAACAAATATCACAAGCAATTACTTCAAAATTCTTTTTCTTCTCTTTCCTTTCATCTTACATACCAAATACTGACAGTCTGATTTGAGATGTAACTATTTGTATTCCAATTACCCAGCTACTAGTTAGGAGCGACATCTGCTAGACCTGGACACGTGCGAATAATTTTACCATATGGAAACCATGGTTAAACTACCGAGATGACTTTGTTTATATATTAATAATTTGGATTGGACCTTGGACCTTATCAACACCCAAGAGTTGATAAGGTTTTGGAGGCAACCGATGAAATGAAACATTAAAGGTGTGGAGATTTATGATGAACCGGGACTATTTTGGCGAAGTTTTCATGCTTTGTTTCAATGATCGATGAAGAATATCATTGATCCCAAACTGTTCAATAAATAACAACGAAGAGTGATTGATAGATATATTAATGTGAAGTTTTTATTTTCCTGTCTATACTAAATTTAAGAAAGATGAGGGGGGCATCATTTGTATAGGATGCTCTTAAACTTTCCGGCGTGTCCATTTATTCCAAATATTTATTACAATTATCATTGAATTGTGTCCACCGACTGTAATACTACTCTTATAAATAAAAATAAATAATTTAATATTTCTTTCGATATCGACTCTTAAAAGTTTTATATTCTATATGGGTCCGTTTTTGTTAATATACACTAGGATATAATAGTTCAAATTATTTTGCATACATGAATCATAATGATTATCATCATACTATTCGGAGAATTATACCACGTTGAGTACTATACCCCGCGACAACGGTCCCAGACACCTATTCCAGTTGATAGGATAACAGCCCGGGCACAATAATCCAAAAGACAACTAACTATATGGGACAATTACCTTGGCACAATCGTATCCAAGGACAACCTTTCTCCCGGATAGATACTTCAATAGGGGGAAGAATATAGACATGTGTTGAATCATCATTCATTTGTTGTTTTCTGATAAAGACATAGTTTACCGAGAAACATTTTCCTACTTCTAGCGGTTAATTGTCACGTAATTACAACTCATATTTTTTTTGTCAAGTCATCGACAACGATCATAGAAATCATTGTCATTGAAAGATATCTTCATGGCACAGTAGTAAACTCAGCTCATGGTGTAGTGTGTCCTTGCTTTCTCCCTTCCAAACAAAATATACTTCCTTTTATTTGCACAAGAGCTCGTACCTGCCCACGAAAAGGCCGAAGTCCATGCAGTAGCACCCATCGTCATGAATTTATTGATTGAGCCGTTGGTTAAATATTTTGCACTCATATTGCTTATTTTGACAACGAAACTAAGTGACAAGCTGGTCAAGGCAGTGGCGGATCCAGGGCGGGGGCCCGGGGGGCCCGGCCCCCCCCCCTTGAGAAAAAAATCATGCAAAATCACGCGATTTTTACCTTTTTTTTGGGGGGGGGGTTGGGGCTCAAGGGGGGGGGGGGGGTGCAAATTTTAAAATTTTTGAGGACAAAAAAAAAAATTGTGCTCTCTACCCCCCCAAATGAGATAAGATATTTGTTCGTCTTTCTTTCAATTGTCATATAGAGCATAATATTAGATCATTACACATTTACAATGCAAACAAAATTTTGGCAATGATAAAAAACTACCTAAGAATACATTAAGAAAAAGGTGGTATAAGAAACAAGAAGTGTACAACAAACAACGGGTGAGACTAGACTAGACAAGACGGGAGATAAGAGAGAAAAATATGAGAAATAATAAAAGACAACACCTCATCGACAATAGGCACAGCACACAACGGGCACAAGACAACAGGGGAGGGAATAAAAGGCTGACAATCTGCTAATATTTAGTCAGACACGTAATATAAAGAAGAAGAAATTTTCCAACGTCGTCGACTCCACAATATATAGAATTTCCTTTTTTAATGTAGATGTAAACATACTGTTAATAAATTTGATCGAGTCTTTGGAAAACATCTATTCAGAAATATTCGAACAAACAATATCGGCTTGATGTTTGAGTTCAGTAATATGCGAGTAAATAAATCGACTTTTTAAATTTCTACAAAAACCGTCTTGCAGAGCTCATGTGTTCGATATGTAGCAAGCTACTCATAACAGAACTCTCTTGTTCCTAATAATACATGCTGACTCTCCTTTATACAATTCAGTTATTCCATCTTGTTTCATTCAAGAATGGGGTGACAAAATGTTTAACCTTTAAGAATCTTACATATAATTTACTGCAATTTAAATATACGAAATCCAAGTTTTAAGAATTTAGAGATTCTATAATGGAGTCGAACAGTAATAAGATGTCACCAGACCACGAACAAACATTACTTACCATAACTTCAACCTATTAAAACAAACAGATAAAGTACAAGGGTTTGCGCGTGATTACTTAAAAATTTGGTGGTTAAATATTGACATCAGCTATAAACCATGACATCATGTTGTGAAAGACGGGTGTACATTCGGGAGTATATTAGTAGGAAAAATATCTTAAGGGGAAATTAATGTCTTACGAGTTAAATCGGCACTTTAGTAATTACTTTATTTCTGTATTATTGATTTTTGATTATTAGTTAATCATATAAAGTTAGGAATACTACAGCTATAAATCATACTCTGGTGAGAAGTTTCGTTCTGCTAGTACATGCATAATTATGTTGTCTGTTTTCTGAATGTAATTTGTTAATGTTCAGAATCGGCATTGTCATCGACATGATGAAAGATTATTGCAATGCATGATCATTTCAAGATATTTTAATGTACAGATTTACATACAATTTTTAAAAGAAACCAAAAACAATGGCGATAGCAACAACAATAACATCAACAACAAAACAAAAACAAAACCACAGAACCTGTGATCATTGGTCGTCACTAATGTGTGCGGATGTGGTGGCTATAGCGCACCTAACCCTCATTGGTTCTTTTAATGCACAGTTCACACCGACGCCGAATGTCGCGCTTTAAATCGGCGATCAATTCGGCGTCATTTTTGTTTACTTTTCAAAAAATCTCACGATCTCCTCAAATATGTAATGCTCTGACATCTTAACAAAGCGTGTCAATTGGTGACAGAGCGTACAAAGTGGGGTCACCGCTTTGAACCAAGCTCTGTTAAACTCTGTTAAGCTTTCCTACGCTTTGAGCAAAACTTTTGTGACGCTTTGATAAGCTTTAATACGCTCTCCCCGCTTTACGCAATTCGTGACAGATCGCCTCAAATTTTTAAACAGTTTAACAAATTTTGGCGCTCTTGCCGAATGTCCCGAATTGCTCAAAGCTTTCTCACGCTGTATTACGGTCTTTACCAAGGGTGTCGATTTGTATCCGTGGTTGGGGGGGATGATAGGTGCCAAAACATTTTCGGCAATGGATCAAAGCAACCAAGAGGTAGAAGCGTGTGGCAGGTTGCACCCCATCCCTAAGCGTGTTGCACGCTCCCTAGGGGGTTGGTGCAGGGAGGGAGGAGTTTCCCCCCTCCCCCGAGAAGCGCGGAAGCTTTGACGTTTCATTAAATTATTAGAGAAAGAAGATGATTCGTTGGAACGTTCTCGACTCTAAATCCTTGTTTGAATAAAATTCCCCCTCCTCCGCGCGTAGCGCGGAAGCTCTGACGTTTCATTAGATTATTAAAGAAAGAAGACGATTCGATGAACCATTCTCTTGTCTGAATTCAGTCCCCCCCCCCTCCCGCGCAAAGCGCGGAAGCTTTGACGTTTCATTAGATTATTAGAGAAAGAAGACGATTCGTTGGAACGTTCTCGACTCTAAATCCTTGTTTGAATCAAGTTCCCCTTCCTCTGATGTTTCATTAGATTATTAAAGAAAGAAGACGACTCGATGTACCATTCTCGACTCTTAATCCATGTTGCTTAAATCAAGTTCCCCTTCCTCCGCGCATAGCGCGGATGCTCTGACGTTTCATTAGATAATCAAAGAAAGAAGACGATACGATGTACCATTATCGACTCTTAATCCTTAATGTTTAAATCAAGTTCCCCTTCCTCCGCGTGTAGCGCGGAAGCTCTGATGTTTCATAAGATTATTAGAGAAAGAAGACTATTCGTTGTATCGTGTACTTGTCTGAATTCAGTTTTCCCCCCTCCCTATCCGCGCGAAGCGCGGAAGCCTTGACGGTTCAATAAATTATTACTCTTAATCCTTGTCTGAATTCATTTTCGCCCATCCCGCGCGAAGCGCGGAAGTTCTCACGTTTCATTAAATCATTAGAGAAAGAAGACGATTCGTTGTATCGTGTCCTTGTCTGAGTGCAATCCCCACCCCCGGCCCTCCCGCGCAAAGCGCGAAGGCTTTGAGGTTTCATTTAATTATTACTCTTAATCCTTGTCTGAATTCATTTTCGCCCATTCCTGCGCGGAGCGCGGAAGCTTCCACATTTCATTACATTATTAGATAAAGAAGACGGTTCGTTGTATCGTGTCCTTGTCTTTATTCAGTTTCCCCCCCTACCGAGCGAAGCGCGGAAGCTTTGACGGTTCGATAAATTATTACTCTTAATCCTTGTCTGAATTCATTTTCGCCCATCCCGCGCGAAGCGCGGAAGTTCTCACGTTTCATTAAATCATTAGAGAAAGAAGACGATTCGTTGTATCGTGTCCTTGTCTGAGTGCAATCCCCACCCCCGGCCCTCCCGCGCAAAGCGCGAAGGCTTTGAGGTTTCATTTAATTATTACTCTTAATCCTTGTCTGAATTCATTTTCGCCCATTCCTGCGCGGAGCGCGGAAGCTTCCACATTTCATTACATTATTAGATAAAGAAGACGGTTCGTTGTATCGTGTCCTTGTCTTTATTCAGTTTCCCCCCCTACCGAGCGAAGCGCGGAAGCTTTGACGGTTCAATAAATTATTACTCTTAATCCTTGTCTATATTCATTTTCGCCCATCCCGCGCGAAGCGCGGAAGCTTTCACATTTCATTAAATTATTAGAGAAGGAAGACGATTCGTTGTATCGTGTCCTTGTTTGAATCCAGTTTCCCCCCATATACGCTTGTCTCATTTATTTCGTATATATGTATATATTATGCAAATGAGATAGCAAAATGTGTATATTGATGGTCATCTTGCGAGTAATAACCATTAACTACTCTCATCGGGCTCTTATCATTAATTTTTCTCTTTATTTTTTATTATTTTTTTATGGTGAATTATTGGGGGGATGATTGTACAGGCCATCCCCCCCACCTGAAATATTGGGGGGGATATATCCCCCCCATCCCCCCCGGATCGACACCCATGGTCTTTACGCTTTAATTAAGCTTTGTTACGCTTTGCCGCCGCTTTGCTCGCCGATTTAATTCGCCATCAATTCGGCGTTGGTGTGAACTTAGCATAACCGTTGACTACAGAATTCTGTCATTGCCATAGTCTTAATACACGGGCCATCAGGTTCCAGTAGGCAATGGGCTAATGTACTCTCCTTGTTTGATTTCGACAGTGATCTAGAGTGCAATGTCACGGCTCTGGTCACAATAATTGACAGTTCAAAGACAGTCCAGTTCGTTCATTTCCGGACATAAATGTGCTTCGTGCGGTTTCAGATCGAATCAAATAGATTCAATAATTTGCAAGTGTGTTACTTTTCAGATATTTGTATATTTATACTAAACATAATGTACTTATAAAACGTTTATAAAAAACACCGTACAACAATTAATCTTCATTCTTGTAACCTATTTCTGTTCCAAGCGCGTCCTGTAAGTTTACATGATCTTGTATACATGAACATTTAAACGCTTTTACTGCTATATAATTAATGACGCCTGAATAAAATTCCCTTTCGAATAAATACACTATAAATAACCTTAGAAAAATGAAATTGTCATCTGAGTAAAAAGTATAATTAAGGTACGGTCACTTCGATAAAATGAGACGTAATCAAATCATAGTTGTCTATATAGTGATGTCAGTGTAAATATGAGAATCTTTAAAAAAAAAATACTCCTATATGTGATGGATATAGTATAAATCGACTTCGAATCAAAGTAACAATTTAGTTATACTTACAAGAAAGATCTACCCATGTGTACTTCGTAATTTGTACAGACTGTCGAAACACTCACGCGGTCACGTCCATTCAGAACTATATGCCTCCGTGAATGTGCACTTCATACGCTTATTTAAATACCGTCTTTTTCAATTTTGCCCATGTATGTTTAATGCATTTGCATACATGTCCAAACTTTTCAACATCATCATCACGTGATCACACTTGAAACTACCCGGAAAGGGTGCAGGGTGCCATTGGTTTGGTTCCCACTCTGTAAGTATTTTTAAGGAGGGACAAGAGGGGTAATTTGCCAGTCCTGATATAATTTCCATCAAGAAAAGAAAACTGCAGGCTACCTTTTAATATACGCAAGTAGTTATAACTCAATGAGTGCACTATTGCACACGGATACGAATAATCGACACATTTTCAAAAGACTCACTCCTCTTTCACAAATTCATTATGGGCGATAAGCCCCCCCCCCCCTCCCCCCTCCCCCGTGCGCAAACCAGTGTTTAACAAAAATGGTAAGTTACTACTAGACTACATGCATGTATCACAATATGGGCTGTTTTTACATCCTCCTCAGGCCAAGGCCCGGATACGCCACTGCCCTCCTCTATTGTGTATTGTCGCTGATCCGTATCGACTATATGTTTTTCTTCTGTTTTTAGCCGGATATAGTTCAATGTCATTGTCACTAATTATTTGACAAGAGTGTTTCTTACATCGTGGAATATCGGTTATGAAAGTGGACCGGAACATTGGAAGTTCAATAATAGTTTATTAAATGAAAGAGACTATATGTTTTAAAGATGAGGGAAGCAGAGTTTAAAGAACAAATTAGAAATATTCCGTTGGTAAAAGGAATTTGTTTGGGAAATACATAATTGAAGCAAATATTGTAAGCGGATGAAATAACGCTCTTTTAAGATAGGAGTTCAAGATTAAAGATAAGACATACATTCTGCCCCTGGGCCCAAAGGTGTGTACTCATACGTTTCAGTTTGGGAAGCTCGTAGATGTTGTTAAAATATTAGGTGTTTATTTGTCAGTACATGTAGATATCAAGGAAAAATGAATTAAAAGGAAATATTAAACAATATTTAAAAATATTGACGTGGTGGAAACAGCGTGATTTAACTTTAATGGGTAAAATTCAATTGATGAAAGTATATGGATATTCTAAATTTAGTACATGTAACATCACTAATGCCAGTTCCAGAGTGGGTATTTAAAGAAATTGAAGTTTAATGTTTTGATTTCTTGTGGAGAGGTAAATATAAAATTAAAAGAAATACAATGATTTTAGATTATCAGCATGGAGAGCTAATGATGAATCTTAGGTTATTTGTAAAAGCACAAAGAATAAGGTGGATAAAAAGGCTTGTAATAGGAACTCATGCTATCAAATGGAAACAATACTTTAAATATTTAATGAGACCGATGGGAGGGAATCTAATATTTTATTGCAATTATTGGAGAGATACAGTGAAATTCACGTTACCTTCTTTTTATCGGAATCTTCTGAAAGCATTGATAGATTATGAAAGAATAATTATGTTAACCCATTGCTTACTGGAACCGGGTGCTCCCTGTATTAAGCCTATGGGAATTAGATAATTCAGTAGTCAACGGGTTAAAACAGAAGAGAGATACAGATGGAATAGCATTTTGAATAATGACGATTTAATTGAACTAGAAGGTCAAACCTTATTTGAGGAAAATATGTTTAAAAAAATATATATCCTCTTCATCATATTTGTGATGAAATTGGAGAATTGAAACCTAAAACTTATTTTTTTTAAATGTTAGATAGATGACAGTACCACATGCCTTATTAAGTATATATCTCTATGCAGTACCATCAAAACAGAGCATTTCCGCCCTCTCTTGATAAGAAGCTGACAAGTAGGCAAAAACTTAGTACCAATCAACGTCATGTCTTCAGATATTTTCAAGAAATCTACGGTAGATCCAAAACAAGCGAAACAAGCCTTCAAACCATGCCATGAAGATTATCAAAAGGACACATATGAAGGGAAGAAGATGGCTAAAATGCAAGACCAATCCAACGGAAGTGGTAGAGGAAAAGCAGACTCTCAGTCCAGTCCCACACGTACGGATTCGTGTAGTTACCAGCCTGTAACGCCGACATCAGCGCTGCTGAGAGGAAACAAGATCATTTATGCTGTGCCAATAAGTATCATATCGTTAATGGCGCTAGCTACAAGATTCTACAAACTTCGAGAACCTGGTCACATCTGGTAACTAGCATCACTGCCAAATTAAAAAGATATATAGGTATAGGTATACGGTCTGAAATTATAGTAAATTCTAAAACTTAATTGCCAAAACTTATAAAAACCCTATTCTAGCCTTAAGGGCTCTCTCGAAATGTTTTTTTAATGATATTATTCGAGAGAGCCTTAAACGGCTCCCATACCCCTGCACGGAGAGGCATGTAAACAAAACTCAAAAGTGGTCCAAAATCACACTTTCGCGCACCCGACCAATATTGGACAGTGGCTTTGATAAATTTTGTCCGAGTTTTGGTCTTAATTAGCGCTTTAATTTCAAAATCGGATCTAAAAATAACAAAATAAGAGCAATTTTCTTACCAGACCGATACAGCTCAGCTCCCTTTTCACGTGTACCGTGTGAATTCACGATGTCTACACAATGGTGATGACCTCTGACTGGCACTTCCGTAATTGTGGGTAAATTGTGCTGCTTCCGTATAATGCGCTGTATGAGTGTTATTCAGCGCATTATACGGAAGCAGCACATTTACGAAGTGCTAGTCAGAGGTCATCACCATTGTGTAGACATCGTGAATTCACACGGTACACGTGAAAAGGGAGCTGAGCTGTATCGGTCTGGTAAGAAAATTGCTCTTATTTTGTTATTTTTAGATCCGATTTTGAAATTAAAGCGCTAATTAAGACCAAAACTCGGACAAAATTTATCAAAGCCACTGTCCAATATTGGTCGGGTGCGCGAAAGTGTGATTTTGGACCACTTTTGAGTTTTGTTTACATGCCTCTCCGTGCAGGGGTATGGGAGCCGTTTAAGGCTCTCTCGAATAATATCATTAAAAAAACATTTCGAGAGAGCCCTTAAGGCTACCCTATTCTTTGTTCATTGACTTCTATTCAATAATCAAATCTTGTCCCTGACTAGTACTAGAGAAGGAGAAAACGCATCTTTTACATTATGATGAGAACAGGTATGACTTTTCCTTGTTTTGAATTATCCTAAGGAATCCGATAGACCCTGTTAGATTTATTTAAAAGTAAAATATTGTTGAATGACTAACAATAATATTATTTATACTAGACCTAGATCTATAGTAGTGCTGGTGGGCATGGCATGTGCGTTTGTTTTGTTGTTGCTGCTGTTGTTGTTGTTGTGTTTTTTTTTTTGGGGGGGGGGGGGGGAGGGGTTGTTGCCTTCTTATTTCCAGAATGTTTAATGTTTATTTTTTTTAAAGTAAAAAGAGAAGGATTAAATGCAAAATAAAAGAAAAGAAAAGTGAAATAAGCTTTCAATTTGATGATGACCCATCCGGTGTTGATCAAGCCAATTTAAAATGATGACAGAAACTGGAACTAGTTATGGAGGATTAAGTCTGCATTCACAAGCTTCTATAACTATCCATTTAAGTAAGTAAATACATTGTATGTCTTTTAAATCCCTGGTCTATACTCTATAGCCTTGTATGAAAATAGAATGAACAAAAATGAATAGAATAGCATTGAAAATAGACATACTGATGCTTTTTTGCCTTGCTCTCATCACAGCTAACCGCAAGAATGAACAACTGAAGTTGGACATTAAAAAGGAAACCAAAGGAATAAAGTACACAAAAATAGCAGGGTCTAATGGGATGCATACAAATTCATATGTATGTTCCTCACATTGGCATCATGAATGATGGGGTCAATAGTGGTGGCAATTTAAATCTGCTGGTACATGCCCTAGAGTTTGTGTTAAAATCCACCTTGATTGAATGTTGCTATCAAAGTCTTAAATCTTATTTCAGCTGGGATGAAACTCATTTTGGAAAGATGGGGAGCTTCTACATCAATCGCACATTCTTCTTTGATGTGCACCCGCCGCTGGGTAAGATGTTGATAGGCCTTGCAGGTTACCTGACTGGATACGATGGCTCCTTTCCTTTCGACAAGCCAGGAGACAAGTATGGCGACACCGAGTACTATGGCATGAGAGCTGTGAGTATGTGTGTGAATTTTGTGAGATCTTTGATTACAAAAGGTATTTCTAAACAGTGTATGAAAGATATCGTAAAATTGTGTAGTTTGGAAGAAGGAAGAGTGAGTGAGTGAGTTAGTGAAAAAGAGAGGAGGAGACAGAGAGAGAGAGAGAGAGAGAGAATGAAAGAGAAAAAAAGAGAGAGGGGCAATAAATATACTATAGGATATTGATTATAATGCACCTTTAAAATTATTATTTGAATGGTTCATAATTAAACTCTTCATGTCTATTTCAAAATTTAGATCAGTAACATAATTCAAGCATTTTTCTTTGTTTAGTTTTGCACCACCCTTGGGGCACTCATCATACCTCTGACCTACCTAACCGTGGAAGAAATGACCAAGTCGATTCCTGCAGCAATAATCGCATCCTCACTAATTCTATTCGGTAAGTCTATTTTGAAGGAAGATATATAAGTTCAACTTATTTAGAATCAGAGGTATAAAGTGACACTTTTTGCCTATCTTATATCTTGGGGTATTGTTATAGAATAACATTTATCCTTTTCCAACATAATCTCATTGTGAGATCTTGTATTGTAACCATACATAATTCAGTCTGTGCTTTTGGGGAAAAAAAATGGAAATTCCACAAGTTTATTACTTCAGTATACTTTCTTCAAAGGTAGGCAATTCCCAATTGTCTCATAAGAGAGGCTACAAGGTCGATCTTACTATGTTCAGGGATCTATTTTGTCCCACACTAGAACACTGGGTTATTCCTTCATTTACCTGTGTACATACAAACACTATATTCTCAAATTCTAAAGAAAAGTTATATGCAAGTCTAGAAATGCCTTGCCTTCCCAAGCACCCAAAAGCTAATCTAGTTACCTGATAGTCTGTCTTGCTAAACTCTGCTAACCCATGACAAGTGCTGTGTAAACAAGAGGTCCAGATTTTGCACCTTTCTTTATTTTCTGTTGGCTGTCCTTGTTTTTCTTAGACTGTGGATGCCTGACACTGTCCCAGTACATCCTCCTAGATCCTATCCTCATGGTATTTATCAGTGCCTCGGTCTTCTCTCTTGTTAAGTTCCAATCCTGTCAGTCGAACCCGTTTAGTCCAAGGTGGTGGGTCTGGATGGCTGTTACTGGAGTCTTACTGGCATGTTCTTTCAGGTATGGAATCTTCAAATCTTGAAATTTATGTACTGATGGTTGTGTCAGATATTTTGTGTTAAAAAAATGTTGATAATAGCTTATGGAGTTCTCCTCTGCTGCACCACAGTACTGTTTACACCTTGCATGATGTGCATTCAGTAAGTTTCAGGCAATAAAATCTTGATTATGTAAATTGTGCTCCCTTTGGGTCAAAAACCAAAGGTTGTATAATTGTCCTAAGGCACGATTTTCTTTTTTTAGCAGGGCTCAACGCTTTTTTCTCGTTTTGATTGCAAATCTAAGGAATATATATTGGAGAAAAATAGTGAGCAGTGTCATTTAACATCTTTTTTAAGTTAAACCATCTCTAGCTTTAAAGTCTTTAAAATTGTGTGTTTGTCATGTACAGTTTGAATTTTAATGAAGAAAAAAAAATTACGTTGGAAGCTAACTCATGTATATTTTGTGTCAATTTTAAAAGGATCCTGTTTGATATCAGTGTTTAGTCAGTACTCAGTAGACATCATTAAGATATGGAATACATGGGAGATACAAATGGTCACTTACAATTATATAAAGTTAAGTCAATGAACAAAATGATTATTTGAATGTTGGCAGTGTCAAATGGGTTGGACTGTTTGTCATCCTTCTTGCTGGGGCAACCACAGCTTTGGACCTATGGAAACTCCTTGGGGACTTGAATCTTACAAAGGTAAGCAGATAATCCTGGACATTGGTGGTGTTGCATGAGTTAATCCATCATAGTGGCATGGGGATGGGGGGGGGGGGGGGGGGTAACCAGATTTATCAGATGAATAAAATGCACCAGAACACAGGTTTGTGTCATTTTCTTTTCATGCCAACCTTCTTCCTCTCTTTTTCTCTGTCTTTTCTCTTTTATTTGCCATTTGATGGGGAGACCTATGCAACCATGTAGCTACACACCACATAAGCTAGAGTCTTGGTATCTACGTGCATTTCCTTGAAAAGAGAAATGGGAGAGAGAAAAAAAGAGAAGGGAGGGAGAGTATGAACATGGATATCTACATGTATATATCTGTCTTAAAACACACTTTCATTTGCTCAAGAGTGCTATGGAGTGCTACATATATGTATTCCTGTATGTGCATGCAAGAACAATAGGACATGAGCATCCGAAAATCAAATAAAGGCATGTGTATAGCATAAACTTTGAATTTGTGAAGGCAACTTGGGCGATGAAGCCATCCGGTGTACAGTGTGTTGAAAATACTGAGATCAGGATGACCAGGTGCATGTGTGAGACCTCTCTACATGACTGCAAGAAGAATGAAGAATTGACAAAAGGTCTTTCAAGAGATAACGATGGGTAGATTGAAATGTTATGGACATGTGGTTACCGGTAGTACAGTTTAAAGCAGTTTAAAAACTATACATTTTCCGGTGGCTGACTCATAATCCTGGATCAGAACTCCCAAAACTTGGAAGGAGTCATTAAAAGAAGATGCAAGAGTATTATGCCTCATCAAGGTGAATGTTAGAGACCAGTAGTAGTAGAGGGTAGATGAATTGAAGCAACTTCTTTTTTTTATACAGATGACACTGTTGTACCACCTCTTGGCGAGAATAGTGTGTTTGATATGCCTGCCTGCAATCATCTACACAGCTTTCTTTGCAGTGCACTTCCAAGTGTTAAATCAAAGGTAAGTAAATCCTGATGCAGTGATAGATTTTGAAGTCAGCAAAAGACAAAATTGGGCATGATATTGTGTGCAGCCTTGTGCAGATCACGGAAAGGCTCCGAGTAAAGTTATGCATTAATTACCTGCATGGTTTCATGGTATATATGTTTGTGGGAAGGGGGTATGGTTGAGGGCACTTGTATTCATATTTGGAAATATATCCATTTTAGATGCATGATGTGTGTCACGAGTAAACACAAGTAAAGGTATGAATGTTACAGGCCTTAGTTATTTTAGGAACAGGCCACTTGGTCAGTCATCAGAGAACAGATGCCAACAAATATTAAATGGTAGCACCAGGAGATGGGTTCATTTTCCTTTAAGCTTTGTCATTTTGGGGAAGCATTGCAGAAAGTGAAAATGATATTCATGACAATATGAAGTGGCCTGATGTCGCCATTTTGCCATTTTGAAGGGGAGAGACTATAACATCATTTTACTAAATGAGAAACTTAACAACATGGATATTTGCTTAATCACAGTGGCAATGGAGATGGTTTCTACAGCTCAGCATTCCAAGCTAAACTCATAGGAAATAAACTTCACAATGCAGCTATGCCAGAAGGTAAAAACTTGCCTGTCAAGTATTTTCTTTGTTTATTGTGATTCTTTTCATTTTCTTTTAATACAGGCTATGTTAAAACAATCAGGAATTTATTCAACCAATTGTTGTTTATACTAATGAGCCAGCATGCTTGGGCTGGTCCGTGGCACTATGAAGTTAAAATATGAAAATATAGCGTATGTGAACTAGCCCATATGGATATTTCTAATGCATCACTTCTGTATTCCTCCTGTGTAGCTATAGCCTATGGATCTCTCATCACATTGAAGAACCATCGATCTTCAGGGGGGCTACTTCACTCCCATCATCACCTCTACCCTGAAGGTTCTGGTGCGATGCAGCAACAGGTATATATTCTACTGTTAAGGTCCTCTATTTCATCGGGTTAATCACCCACGGTTTATAGGATCCATTAGAATTGCAGCACAAATCTGTTATTAGATAAAGGATAAAAATATTTCATAGTGCAAGAATAAGGGCCATATCTCACTTCTCTTCATCTGACTTTTAGCCCTTGACAATAAACAAAAGAATCTATAACTTTTAACATTATTTTAAATCTCAATATTGTCATTATTTTCATAATAGTCTTCATTATTATCGTCAACATTGTTGCCACTTTTATTATCATTGTTATCATTATCTTTTTCATTACTGTTTTTATCATTATTAGTATTATCAATATAACCTTTACTATCATTATTGTCATGATTATTACGTGATTTTGCTTTCAAGGTGACGGCGTATACTCACAAGGATGTCAACAATGAATGGTTGGTGAAGAAGTTTAATGTCAACCCTGACCCGAATGATACATCCATAGAGTACGTCAAACATGGTGATCTCATCAGACTGGAACACACTGCGTAAGTAACTTGTTTCATATTATGGGGTAGAAGAAAATCGAGTACAGACTCAGCACAGGGGGGCATTACAGAAAGCCTTTTTTCAATAAAAAATGACAAAAATCAGTGACAAATCTGCTGATAACTAATCGGAAGCAAGGATTTCAGTAGCTTATAACAAAAACTGTCATTTGTCACTGATGAAAAGTTTTGTGAAACGACCCCAGACCTAAAACCTAATATGAAGAGTATCATTATCACTTTGATCCATAACCAGTGCAGACTTCTCAACCTGATTCGAGAGGAGGGATGAGTTCAGACTAATTCCAGACTGGAAGTCTAGAGAGAGCTAACGCACTAATGTAGCCATACAGTTAGATTGACTTATGCTCACTTTGGTGTCCAGTGATGTTTGTAATGGCAACTACATTTACATAAAGATGTACCTCTACATTTTATACATGTCTTGATTTATATATTTCTTATCCGCAGAACTAAGAGAAATCTTCACAGTCATCCGCTACCAGCCCCACTGTCCAGTCGACATCAACAGGTTACTTGCTACGGAGAGGTGAGATTCTCTATGACAGCATCTAGGGTCAGAACAGGACTTCACATAGCAAGTGAAAAATGTTCTAATATGTGTTGAAAGGAGGGCTCAAATGGAAGGGCTATTTACAGAGACCTTGAAATCTTTTGCTTTTAATTTAAATGCTTAAATGCTTTTAATGCTGGATAAGCTGATGTTTTCGTGTACAGATATTTTTTTATGACAGGGACACAGACATTTTTGTAAGTTGTTAGTTTAGCAATACACGTTGGCACATGCACTGCAAGCTCCTTTTCTCATGTTGTTAAATTCATGACCCTAAAACAATTTTTTTGATATCCACAGAATAAAACCCTCCTAAATGTAACATTTATACAGTAGCTGGAGTGTCCATTCGTGCCCAAACTAGTACTCAGACCATTCTAGATTAAATCAAAATGTAGTTCTAAGCCATCAATCAAATCTGATTTCCATTGTGTACTCTTTGTATATCACTGAATACTGCTGATCAATCACTTATGTTGATTTGTTGTCCTTTTGTCACAGAATGGTACGGGTGATGTGAATGATGTGTGGAGGGTTGAGATCGTAGGAGGCAGAGAAGGAGACCTGGTCAAAGTGGTGAAGACCAAACTCAAACTTGTTCATCAGATCAATGGATGTGCCTTATTCTCACACTCAAAGACACTCCCTAAATGGTCAGTATTTGGATTTGAATAAATTAAGTAATTATCTCTCTGTTTCTTCTTTACTTTGAATTGTGATAAGGACTGCAATTTAGGATTGTCATAAAATGGATATTGTAGTATATCGCACATAGTTTACATAATAATTAATGAGATAAAAGCAATATGCCCTGTTGTCTTTCTTGAATCATCTCCATGAAAGTCCTGTAGGATATTTAGGTCATTGGATGGATATTTATATTACGATAGATATATCTGCAAATATAACATAGAAACAATACACAAAAAGAAAAGGAATGGAGATTACTACATTTAAATCATTAATAACTGTATCTAGGTAGTTCCTATATTTAGCCTATATGAAATTAGAAAATTTGGTAGTCAATGAGTTGAATATGATGTGGGTCACAAAACAAATGAATACAATGGGGTTATTTACAATTACATGATTATTTGGTAGAGTCATTCCATAATTTTTGTGAAATAATATTTGAAAGTAAAAAGAAAATAATGGCAGGGAGAGAGTTTGTTTGACTTGCCCAGAGCTACTGGGCAAGTGTTTATGAAGCCCAAGGACTGTGGGATAAAGTGTTTCACAACAATCAGTTACTCAACATTTGCTTCAGGTTCATTTGCCATACACTTTATTTCATTAAAGACATGTGATTATGGTTTCAGTTATGTTTGGTCTTAAGTTGAAGTTAGCAGTTGGGTTAGTGTAGCAAGTTGACTGTAGCACAATGTTCTAGAGATCATGTCTTGTAGAACTGAACAATCATCTTGCCATCGATGTTGATTATGTTGCAGGGGATGGGAACAGCTGGAAGTCACCTGCAATCCTTACATCAGAGATGTGAGAACCCTGTGGAATGTAGAGGATCACGTCAACGAGAAACGTGAGTTTATTGTTTATGATTTAATTCATTACTCGATACGGTTACTCTATGTTACGAAAAAGAGAGAGACTGAATCATGTAGGGCTTAGTGATTATATAATAATTTAGTAGCATTTATTTTTAGCTAATCTTAAATAACTATTATCCAGCCCCCCCCCCCCCCTCTCCCTAAGATATATAGAAGAGAGAACAAGAGAAACGGGAAGAGAGACGAGGAAAAGAATGAGAAAAGGATAGGGCCCCTTCCACACCCTCATCCAAATCGATTTGCTGAGTAAAACCGGTGCATCTCCCCCTCCACCCCGTTTAATTGATGAGGTTGCCCCATCACCGGCTGGACCCATGCTACATGTACACCGCTGATGTTTACAATGCCATATCAGTCATTGGTCACTCATGGTAATTTAGTTTTATGTGGGAAGTGAAGGAAAATGAAATACATGCTGTGTTGCAATGTCAATAAGATTAACGGCCTCCTTGCGGGTAGTCAAGAAATTGTGTTTAAAAAAAAAATGTTTAAAATGAAAAGTATCACCCCAACTGTATAGATAATACATGTAAATTACCAATATGGAGTACCGGTATTGGAGTTATTTTCTCTGTACCCTTTCAATTTTTTGACATTTCCTTGAATTTTAATAACAGATAGATGTCTTATTTTTTTCATGTTGTCTTTACAGTTCCCAACATGAACATAAGCCTATTTGTGCCATCATTTCTGGAAAGATTCTTAGAGGCTCACTTGGTCATGGCCTCAGTGAGTTATTAGAATTTAATCTTTATCTTTCAATGAATGCCTGTTGTTATGCATTAAGGATTGTCTCTGTGATAGAGATTGCATTGCTTGTGGTTGTGTTAAACATGTCTTTAAAATAGTATTCAATAGTATAATTATGATATTAATATCATTGACATGTACTGTAAGGTGCATAATGAAACTGCATCCCTTGGCACATGGTGACCTGGTTTTACTCTAGCAGTCCTTAACAATGGACAGAGTGTGATCAGGAATGTCACATCTTTACTGTGCCCATGATCATACATTTGTAAGAAGGCAACCACAGACAAAGATCTCATCTAAGCATCAGGAATAGATTTGAACCAATGAGCCTGTGCCTGAGAGTGAAGAGGACTGTCTATTTTACCACTGTGCCTTTAGTACCGGTATGTTTAATTATTCGTCACAAATTTGTGCTTTGTCCTTTATAAATCCCTCAAGGAACCATTCCTGTTATTCTTTTTATTTCAGGCATACCCAAAATCAGTTCTTGTCTTATTCTTTCTGAGTCAATGCTATTATTGTTATTACTGATTTAAATATTCCTATATTAAATTGATGAGCTAGACAAGAATAATATGAAATCCATTGTCTACTGGAACCAGGTGGCCCCTGTGTTAAAGGCTATGGCTATGAGAGAAACCAGTAGTCAGGGGGTTAACATGCAGTTTTATTGCATTTTCAGGGTAACAGCAACCTCAAACCCAAGGAAGGTGAGATAACATCAGAGCCTTGGCAGTGGCCCATCAACTACAGGGTAAATTACAATTAATTTTTATCATCATAGTTATCATTATAGTGATTATGACTTAAAGCACTTAGAAACAGAGTATTAAGCACTATACAAACGTGACTATTGTTGTTATTTCTTCTTCTTCTTCCAGTGTAAGTGCTGCTTCAAGGTGATGAAGATAAACGCACTGGTTGTGTGTGTATATGTGGAGACTTTAACATATCCTGTTATTCCACATTTCCACATTTTAAATTGTTGTTCTTGTTGTGCTGGTGCATATATACTTGTGTAAGTAAAAAAAATGTGCATATACCAGTTTGGTTTACTTTCTAATTTCACATTCCATATTACACATAGTCAGTTTTGTTTACAAGAAATGTGATGATGATGCATATGTATTTTGAATGAACATTGGTATATGAGATAATGAATCACTTTTGGTTACTTCTTAATTATGGACTGAGATAATTTGGAAATTGTGATATGAATGTGCTTAAGGTAAAAGCAAAGCTTGTTGTTTGTAGGCTCCCGAGAGTAATACCATAATTATAAACCTAACAAAGTTGTTGGAAAAAACAGGGAACATTTTAAAAATAAGTGTTATTAAAGTGAAATGCAATGGAGATCTCCTCATTTAATGAATACTTCTTCAGACTATGGACCACATGGTAAATGGTTTGAATCCCTGCCATGGCACTAATGTCCTTTGGCAAGATGTTAATCTAGATTTGCCAGGTCAATAGATACCCAGCAGGAAGAATTTTGTTGAACACTTGACCTCCTTAAAGATGCTCTGCTTCAGTCAAGGTAATAATATTATCCAGGGCTTTGTAACTAAAGGACAAGTGCTTTATAAATTACAAATTATTGTTAATATAATCATGTTTTTGCATGCATAGCGAATAAATCATACCAGACAGAATGATTCGTAGAGGCTCCCGATTCTTCCCACAAATATCTATTCCAAGTCAAACAGTGATTCTATTTTTCAATTTTCAGGGGCAGCGGTTTTCTGGGACTAATGAAACTGAGTACAGGGTGTACCTCCTGGGCAATCCAGTGATCTGGTGGGGCAACCTAGTTGTACTAGCCATATTCTGTCTGGCAGCAGTGGGCTGGCTCTTTATGATGCAGAGGGGCTGTGAGCTGTCACCACAGATACAAGGTGTGATTCTCCCTAATATTACTCATATTAACATACACTTGGTATTACATTGATATGGTTAAAGCCTGCTTATTTGTGTGAGAGGGTTTCTCTTTTCTCAAGAGACTGTTTGATATTTAAATGGACATGATTCACTTTCGGTGGATAATATCAATACATTTTAAATGGAATAAAAATATAAAAAATTTAATTTAATTTTTTTTTTTTTTTTTTTTTTTAACAATCCTGGTATGCTTAGTTGCTAGGTTTATGTATTTCTAGGTTTTTCAAAAAGAAAATTCTGAAAGAGATGGACTAAAAAATACTGTTTCCTGTTTTCTTTCTATAATCCTTATCTTTTTTGATTTTTCTTTTGGAGGTAGAGTAAATCTCTATTTGATTAGCAGTTGTTCAGTTACACTATAAATGAAAAATGACAAATGACAATCAGTTTTGTACCTTTGGGAGAAGAGCATATAACCAGTTCAATCTAACTATTGATCATCATTCAGACTCTGCTGCCAATGTGTATCCTTCATGTGGTTGGTTGCTCCTCGGTTGGGGACTTCACTACTTGCCGTTCTATCTGATGGGACGAGTTCTCTACTTCCATCATTACTTCCCTGCCATGGTCTTTAATAGTATGATTACAGGTAAGAGGGGTTCATTCATTAGATGAGAACGATTCTCAGATGAGGGGGTCTGACTTTATTAGTGAATAGAACAGTGGCCTTTATAATGGGAACGTCTAGGTTTAAGTTATTCCACAGCAGTGCATGTTTGCCCTTGGGTGAGGCTGTTATCCCATGTACCTAGTCCCTTTGATGAACTTGTGTTCTATTGAGCTTATAAGCAAACATGTGTATATTACATATATTTAACTCTCTGGTACATTCATGATACCATTATTCATTAAAAAGTACCTGTTGAATAGAATAGAATCGGGGCTTATTCACATGGATATTAAAGGAAGGCTTTAGGAAAAGGTCTGATCTTACTTCTATATTTACAGAGATGAAAAGTTCAACTCAGAGGGACTTTTATGGCAGAACTAATTGGAATGACATGGTGTGTGTGGAAAAATGGAAGAAACAAAAAAGTAGTTAAGTAACTAAGGCATTACATGTTATAACACGGGGTACCATACAGATGTATTAAAATATGAGCTGTCTCTTCTTTTTCATTGTTCAGCTTGATATGCAGAGATGCAGAGTAGGGGGTGGGCATAGTGGTTAAGGAATGTGGTTAAGGGGTAGTGATTCTGTTTTATCCATTATGTAGTTGTATCAATGATCAGTGAAATGGAAAAGATGAGAAATGATTGTTTTCTTGTACAGGAATCTTCCTGGACCATGTCCTGAAGGTGCTTGAGCTGAAGCTAGGAGGTCGCTTTCCTCACCTTCATCAAAGTGGAGTGGTGATCCTCCTTGCTGTTGTCATTCACAGGTAGGCTACACTAATATAGAATCTCTTGAAACAAAAACTAAAGCTACAAAAATAAGCATAAAACCACAAACAAACGAACACAAACATCACCTTCTAACAATCTTTCGAGTTTTATGGCGAAAACAAGAACCAAGTAATTGAATGCTGTAGACCTTTACAATTGTATCCAGTATTTTAAAAGATATTCACTTAATATAAGCACAATGCATATTGTAATCACTTCATGTTTTTTTCTTCAAAATATGAGATGGTTAATTTACCACATGGATTGCTTTCTTGAAATTCAATGCTCACACACCGTATATATTGAATATACAGTAGTATATCATCTTTACTTTTTAGTAGGATGATTTGATAAACAACCATTACAACTAGATGGTAGATATGATTGCCAGAGACTAATATCCTTGTGATTGACTGATTGTCTCTGTCTTTGATACCACTTGCAGCTTCTACCTGTTTTATCCGCTCTCCTACGGGATGGTTGGACCATTAGCAGACAAACCAGGAAGCCAGATGGCTGGCCTTCATTGGCTCTCAACCTGGGAATTCTAGTCGACACTTATCATCCATCACCACTATGTCTTCTTCAAATCATATGACCAGTACTAGCCATCACTTGCATCTTGGAGATGGACCCTGTTTCACAAAGCTATTATATTAAAGAGATATTGTGCTCACAGCCAATCTAATGCATTGATTTTGTAGCTTTAGTGTAACTTGTTATTGGTGACAAGTTTTGTGAAACAGGGTCTAGATGTTAAAAAAAATGTAACCCCGCAAGAGATGCTGTCTCCTATTTTTACTTCACAATTACTTCGTCAAATATTTATTAAGTAGTGCCATTCTTGCATCCTGTTGGGTAAAGTATATATCTGAAGACAAATTTTGACCGAAATGCAGTCCAGAATACGCAAATTATATATAATTTTAATTTTGCTTAAGTTACTCAATGAATATTAGTATAGATGGCCATTTGGCCTTTATTGCATATTGATGTTCAATATCATGTAGGTGCTAGTATTATAGTGTTTGTCTTTACGCTTCTTTACAACCATGAGTTGACTTTGACCTATGACACCGTCTATCAAAGAGGTTTAATTGAATTAGGAGATGTTTATAGATTTATTTTTATATTATGTGCATGTATCAACTAACATGTAAATTATGTGCTCCCAATTTTTATTGTGCTTAATCAGTGATGCAAATTTTATGCAATTTTTATGGAAAATCATGTAGTTTTTATGAAATAAATAGTCAATTTTGTATTAATCAAGGACTAGACAAGAAAAATAAACTTCAATCATGTGAGACTTGAAGATTGGTCATAAAATACTCCAATTGTTAGTTGGTATACATGAAGTGGGCTTTTGTGTTATAAGTGAATCTTTTTCTCAGTAGCTCAATTAAAACCTGTTTGGATACTTTGAGTCTTTCTTCTTGTTATTTTTGTTTAGTTTCTGAAGAATTGTATAATTGTATATATTCATGCTGTGTAGTTGATTTAGCCCTTTGTATGGGTTTTTTAAAACTGTATATTTTAATGGTGCTGGTAAAATATTCAATCTCCTTGGCTTGCTTTGATAATTTATATTTATAGATTTATTTGTATATACTTTGCCTTGCTGTATTCAGTGGGATGTTGTGTGCATCACATGTAATGTGTGTGGGACTGTAGATGTTAGACTTTAAGTCTGCTACATACTTTGTATTCCTTTTGTTCCTTTGTATCCTTTGCATGAGCTGTTTTCTTTTTGATGATGTACTATTTGTTTTTATAAGAGGGAAGTATTATTTACACAGAATGTTGTCTATGAATAATTTTTGAAGTCTCAGTGCCCTCTATAATCTGACCTTAACACATGGTTCTGGCTTAAGACAGTAGCGGTAATCCTCTTTCGTACAGTATTACATTGTTTCATGTAGCTATCAATGGCAGCACAGCTAAAGCCGGGGTAATAATCTCCAAGTTTGGAAGCGCTTAGTGATTGTAATAAGCGCTATATAAAAACTGAGTATTATTATTATTATTATTGTTATCAAGCTCTCTTCCTCTGGTATGCCCTAACCACAAAAAGAGTAAAGTCCTGCTGTTTGGACAGATACTTCTCAACTTCTGCATTGTGCTTGTTGGGATAGTTTTATTTTCTGCTGTTGCAACCAAGCTTCAAACTCCTTTACTTTCAATCAGTTCGAGTCAATCTGGGAACTTAAATTCTTGAAATGCTCAAGATCCAATCACCCTAAATTTGTAAGATTTTGGAAAAAATTAAGTTGATGTTCTCATTCTCTTTGGTATTCTTGTTCATTTTGTTGTTGTTGTTGGCCAGATGTTTCTCAGAATATCTTTTAGATAAATTGTAAATATTACCCTTGTGTTGGACTTCAATTTCTATGCATGTTTGTGTGTGCTTATGTTTTTATTTTCATTACTATCTCAAAACAACTCATTTAATATGTAGAATTATTTAAATAATTATTTTAGTTTGCCAAATTCTGCCATCATGGACATAATTAATATTTGTCCCACATGTATAGTGCTAGTGTTCAGCCAGGAGAATGCAGCCTTATCCATCCAGATAACTAGGGATAAAACTTGCCCCATCCTCTAATAAAATTGTTATTAGAGGAAATCTTGGAAATACAAAGAAATATTAGTGTTTGGTTATTTTTGGTCAGGTGTGTATTACATGCCTTTATTCTATGATTCCTAGACTGATCCATCTTTACATGATTTACGATTTACTTCTTATTTATTTTTAATGTTTATTTTTTACCTAACTGAGGATTAACTGAACTATTCTGTAAAATCACAATGCACACCACCTGCATAACGTGATGTTCCCCTGACAAAACAATATGAATGACATTCAATGACTTTCTTCCTAACAGACTTGATTTAATGTTTCCAGTTGAAACGTATCTCATGTTAGGAGTTTGCATAGGTCATTGGTGCTAATTATTTGCCAACTCTTAGCATGAAAATGCTTCCATTACATTTTGTATTTGAGTATAATTTATTCCATCTGTCCATGTCTTTCTAGTGATAGTTACCACTTATTTAATATCCATACTCTCAGTACTGAAATGATGTAGCCAACCTCAAGCAATCTGTGATAAAATTCATGTGGGCATGGTGAAAAAAATATTGTATTTATATAGTGTGTAAGTGGTCATGATAAATCATGTGTGGGGAAATGAAATATGTATATATTTTTGTTGGACGAATAGTAGCATTTCTTGAATAATAATGTGTATTCAGTTTGTGGTGTATGTATTTGGGTTTAACTATAATCAGGATCATTTGTAGTGAGTAGTTTCACATATATTATTATGCAGTTATAGTTTTATGTATATATTTTCTTGCATTTCAGTAAATATCCGCAAGTAACCCATTACAAGGGCAGGTGCTTGATTTAAACATTGCAGATGTAGAAAAAAAGAGTATTTTCTGTTATTCTAGTATGCATAGAAATCAGAAATTGGGCACAAAAAGTAGGATGTAGTGACTATGATTTTTGTATTGTGTATAATGAATTAGAAGATACTTCCTAAAAGGAAAAGAGATGAATTTTATTTTCAGATTTACGGACTCATTTGGATTTTGGGAACTATTTTGCTAAGAGAGGATTTAACGGTTGTGTTTATGACTGAATGATATTAATTTAGATTATGTGGTTCAGAAACAAATGAACAAGTGAACAAAATAATCAAATTCCAATTCTTTTGTTACCCTTTTCACCACAAGAATTTAATCTCAACTAAAGCTGTGTATGAGAGTACGTTGTAGTTATTGGTGCATGATTAAAATGATCAAAAGTGATATAAACACAAACAATTAAAAGCTGTGATTTCAGAAGTTTAAATTACAAATATAATATTCCAATTCAACTCTCACAATAGCCATGTATAAATATATGATTTCTATTGTAGTTATATAACACAAGTATACTATACTATATTATACAAGTAGGATTAAACTGGACATCTTTGAAACGAGGTAATAAAATGGTTGTACATCATAATACATTTTACATCAAATATACTCCATTTGATGAATGGGTCTCTGCCTTCTTATCATTTTTAAAGAGAAGTTACATTAGGTAGATTATATATTAGCTACACAATATTAGCATCAACTCATCGACAAGTTTTGTAAAAAAGCGTTGACTTTTGGTAAGTTGCACTTTGCAATAACTTTGTGTGACCTAATTAAATTTATTATAACATCAAGATAACCATCAAATTATCTTATAATGATATATAAAATAACATTGGCCTGTGAAAATATCATGAATTCATAAAGTATAACTACAAATATCCACTATGGATGCCATTTGTATGATTCGTTAGGACAAAAAAAAACTGAAGATTGTAATGTATGTATTCAGATATGCCTTATATTTACACATTGAATTTTCATGATAGTCATAATATATTTTTGTAATGTACACGTATTCATAACATTCATATTCATGCAGTTCATGAGGTTAAATTAAGGTTTATTAAGGTCATTATTATTCCACACAGAGTTGACTACATTTCAGTTTGTTTTTGCTGGATAAACAGTAATGAACACAAATATGCCTCTTTTTCTTCCAAAATATACAGAGCACTAGAGGGATATTTAAGAAAATAAAAAGTCCTGTACAAACATTTTGATAAATATGAATAAACATTTGTCGCATGTATTTATCAAGAATATGTCTCCTTTCATCACAAAATATGAGAAGTTAATTTGAAAAGTCAAATCACATCACTTTTGTCTTTAAAAAAATAAAAACTAAATTGAAAAGAAAAATCACATCATTTTTGTCTTTAAAAAAATAAAAACTTCTTAACATTGTTAATTTATACGTACATTGGTAAAAAGCTTTTTTAAAAGATATAAGATTATGATTTTAAAACAAGTGGTTGTTGAGGTTTTCCAACTAGTAGTATATTTGCAATAAGATTCATAGATGTGTATCAATGTTAATGGTATCATACAGGAAAGATTGGCTGAAAAGATTCATGATTATGCCCAGTTCCATATTTTTGTTTTGACGATTGTCGATTGATAAAATACATGGCTTAGAACTCATTAAAATTGCTTTTTTATATAGAAAGATATAATATGTGTTTGTGTAATATTTGACGACTTCGACTAGGCTGTTGACAATTTTATAGTAAATTATCTTAGTAAAATGAGTCATGATCGAGTAAATGGGAAGAAAACAGTTGTTTGATGTCATAAGTACTAACTGTCACTGTCTATTTTATTCACTTGGCAAATTGATATGAGTGATCATGTTTTATATTTCAATTTTGATGACTCTCATGCATGTCTTACATGTATTGATTGTCACTGGGAATATTCAAGATTTATATGGGTTGCCTTAAGTTCGTTTTTTTCCTATGGTATAATGGTACTTTGAAATGTCATCAATAACTCTATATGATCAGACATACAACAAATCGACACAGATTCATAATTATGGAGAAACATATAAATTGAACTTTTAGTTACTAATATACACACATTGTAATTAACAAATACCATTCCCCCCCCCCCCCCCAAGATGGTCAATAAGTGTAAAAAGTAGAAAATTAGATAGATTTAGGATGTAATAAAATGTGAACGAAAAAAAAAGAAACTTAAAAAGCAGCAAGAACAAGTATAAAAAAAGGCAAGAAGACTGACCAAAACACCAAAAGAGAAAACAAAAAAACATCTTGAAATATAATAAAGAATCTTATCATTCTGCTGCTGTTTTGTATACACCTGACCTATTATAGAAATATATAAACTAAAAAACAGACAACTAGACTTTAACTCATCTACTTGTGAGATATATATTTAACATTCTATTTACCAAAAAAATATGAAGTTATTCACAGATGTAAAGTATTAGTATATGTACATGTATTATCAATTAACATGTAAACATACATGATTAATAGCTTTGGCCCAAATTAACCAACATTGTTAATTATCAACTAGATTATGAAATACATAATAATCTGAAAATTCAGACTAGGCTATATACACAATAGGCAGAAAAATACTTTCATTTCAAATGTTCAAATATGCCATATATCATAAGCCCTCTGTAACGTAGAAAAATAGGTGTAGGTCACCCCGATTATATGATAACTAAATAAAAAAGGAGAAGATTTAATGATGGAAAAGTTATAGTAAGAGTAACATTGTTTGTTGGTGTGACAGCCCGCCCCCCCCCCCCTCCGAGAATGAACGGACCCCATGCGTGTTACCAAAATGTCCTTTTCGTAACAAAAGAAAAAGGTCGAGTCGTATTGACTTTACACACCGGACTTTTGCTGAAAAGGGGGGGGGGGGGGGGTCGCTTGGAACACGCATATGCATACCCTAAATAACACTGAGTGGGGGGGGGGGGGGGGGGTGTGACAGGCTTCTACCTAACAACCTGCTGGTTCATCTCACTGCCTCAAAAACGTGGACACAAAGGGAGTTACATGTAGATGTGCTGCTTGAAACACAGTCAGTATAGACATTTTTAATGTTTCGTGACTTTTGTGCGAAGTATCTGGTTGTAGTTCTGACTCTGTTGTGATGCAACTCTCACATTAATTGATTGTCATTCATGAGTATCCTACAGCTTCTCACACATGCTGTCCTCAATGAACTGATATGCTGCTGCCCATGCCTCCTGGACTTCTCCGCTGAAGACTGACTTGCCTAGGCCTTGTTTCAGGGTGAACATTAGGGCACTCTTGACAGCCTGTAAAGGAAATAGTAAAAAGTGAAAAAAAAATCGAAGTAAAAAATCGAATAGAGATAAACTATATGGACCAAATTACTGATAGAATTAACATGAAGAAAGAAATTTTCAATTTCATATAGTTAAGATAGGGTGAAGTTCAAATACCCGCGACGTTTCATATCGGTGTCTTTTTTTCTTCATTTCAGCTAGTTTTTTAATTTCCATTTATGGATATTGCAAGTCTTCCTCTGTCATTCTTTGGCTTCAATCATCAAGAGCAGATACCTTGAGCAAAAACTATTATTTTCAACACCACATTTCGGTAAACAGACATTGGGAGTGAAAAGTCTAAATTCACTGTCACTCCCTTGAAATAGATGCCTATTTCCTCATGAGTGTCAATAAATTATGTTAATCGTATGATGCATTCAGACCTTTGCAATTTCTTTCTCGGAAGATTTCCCAAGCGAATGCTCAAGTCTAGATGAAACACATGTACAATCAACTCACCAGGAAGAGTTCTTTCGTGACCCCGTAGCCAGAGTGCCTGGTTGCGAGCTGGTGGAGCATCGGAACCAAGAACTCCGGGTCGTCCAGGCCACCAACCACTTGACCCAGGGTGGTCATGAACCTTTCACCGTGACTGATCACCTCGTTCTCATTCAGGAGTTTCTTGTAGGGATACTTTTTCTTGCCGAAAGGGAAGAGCCTCCCGACCTTCGGATTGTCGCTGACCAGTCTAAGCAGACGATAGAAAAAGGGGAAAACACGTGTGAATGATTCAGGGGATATGTATCGTTTGCCACTAAATGAGTAAAAATTATATAAGGGAACAATCATGATACTGTTTCTTTGTTTTTTTACTTGCAAAAAAATAAATCTAAATTGTTATCATTAGTTATGATATTAGTGAGGCTGAGTAACCTTGTGGATAGGCGATCGCCTCGTACATGGAAGGTATTGTGTTCGATACCCAGCTAGTTCGTTTTTTTTGTTGTCATGATCCGCCAAACTTATACATACGAAGAAGACAATAGAGAGCGTGTATGTGTTTGTGGGTGTGTGCGCGTGTGTGTTTGAGTGATGGAGAGTGAGAGAGAAATGTAGTCATACGGTGAAATTTAATAAACTACTAAAAATTAAGAGCTCTATCCCACATCCACAATCTTATTCCTACATCCCACCGTGCGCTAGGACACAATGTTTAATATCGTCTTCAAGTTCTTGGGTCTTTTCAATCAATTATTTAAAGGACTAACTTACTTTGCAAACATGACCGCCCCATGTTTATCGGGAGCAGAAGCCATCATCTCCCACGTGCTCTCAACGAGTTCCCGCTGTTTCTTCGTCATCGTGTCGATATCCGTTGCCTTCTTACCGTCTGGTAACTTTGCAGACATTACGTCAACTATCAACTGGAAAACTGTCTCCCACGCCTGGCGGACGTCGTCCGTGAAATCCTGACCGAGCGCATCACTGATGGCGTACAGTAGCGCTTCCCCGGCAAACTGGTCAGAAAGATAAAATATTATGACAACGTCAACTAAGAGAACACAATAATAGCAACGACTTTAATTATAATATATTGTTAAGTTTGTATTATGAGACTAACTTTAAAAGGTTGAAAAGTTATCTATATTTGTGCATGCCAGCTTATAGTCTGAAAAGAAGAACCATAATATCATCACTGCCACTGCTATATTTCAGACGATATGCCCCATTTCTACTGAAGATACTGTTCCGTTGTCGAGGTTAATAATACCCGATCGATAATGGGCCTACGAGTTTTCTCCCAATTCGTTTTGTTCCGAAGTTACCTATCTTATTTGAATAAGTAAATGTTATCCATTTCTACTGCACTTCTTGGATAACTTACATCATAATAAAGTATATTGTTTCAGTCTCACAGTGTCTTGTTCTTCCCTTTCTTATTGTCGGGAGTATGTCATGCGACTATGGTTGAAAATGAGGTGTCGAAACATCCGTTTCTACCAAAGTTAAATTTGGCGGAATTTTGTTTTTGTTTAATGTGTTCAGGACGCAAATCTTGATTGATGTGGTCTTGCCCGGTTTTTTTCGTAAGTATTTTATTGACTGCTATTGTTTGAGCTAATCACATTCATGCTATCACATACCGGAATATGTTGCCTTGTGACACCAAACCCAGCGTGCCTCTTGGCGAGATCTTCAAACATAGGGATGAGAATCTCGTGATTCTCGAGATTCTCGATGGCATTGCCGACGGTAGCCATGAATTGACGGCCATGTTTCTTGACGTCATCGTTTTGGAGGAGTTGGTCGTAGGTCAGACCTTTCCCGCCAAAGGGAAAGAGCGAGCTGACGAGAGGATGGTCTGATGCTAGCCTGCAATCGAAAAAACAATTTTAAAGAAGATTGTATAATGATTTTAAAAAAGTATTAACCTGGTTGAATAAGTGATCGCGTAAGATGATTGTGGTTTACATTGAGGCTTGTTTTAAATGACAGCACTTTCATGGATTCAGGATTTATAGGTTAATAGATGTTATAACCTCGTATCTAAAAGTATTACAAAAGAGAATTTAGACTTCTGTTCTTCGGAGTAAAAAAGTTTAAGCAAAAGTTATTTTATAAAATCCTTACCGAAAAAAAGTTTGTATGATACCTTTGTAAATCATAACTTAAATAAATGTATATCGAGTCGGAGCTGCGTTAAATACCATTTTTATATCGACTCTTGAAAAAAACAAGAAGTTGGATTGGCTTAAGACTGATCGCATACAATCGTTTGTTGCATGCGATCGTAATCTGGGAGCAATGGAACGACATGGATCATTCAGGTCTGTGTCATTGTAAATTGGATAATGAAAGGAATGAAGCAAGTCAAGAAGATTCTTTCCATTACTTGGCAAACAGAACAGCTCCAAGTTGTTCGGGATTCTGACCCAGGACCTTCCATGTTCGTTTCAGTAGTTCAATATGGTTGGACGATATGGGTCCTTCAGGCAGTTCTTCCGACATCGTCTCAGAGATCAATTGGAAGATAGATGACCACGCACCTTTCACTTTGCTGGTGAACGACTGTCCTAGCCCCTCTTTGATGGCGTAAATCAATGCCTGCCCCACCGGCTGTGCAAGCAGAAGAAACAAATAGTAGTTACGAAAATATGCTATAGGAAACTACCAGGAAAGAATATTGTGTTTAGTATTAAAATCACAGGACTCTTGAAAGTAGCGTGGGTGGAGGAACAGAGACACATCCCCAATCGTACGATGAAAGTGGAGGGGAAAAGAACAAAGGAGAAACGGAATAGAACGCCAAAAGAAGACTCCCCAATGTGGTGGCAAACTAAATTCACAGTTACATGCACGGTGTACCTTAGTAAGATCGATGCCCCCGAACTTAAGTGTCCCCTCATTGCCAGTTCCGTTAAAACTTACTGTACAAGGTCATTAATGTATTGAAGGTATTATCTATTCGTTATTATAAGAAATGATCGATTGTCTGATTAAAATTTATGAATTTGCACTATTGCCTATCGAGAAAAAAATAGAGAGACGAACCTCAAAGTGCATTTTGGTGACGCCGTACTGAGTGTGCCTGAGTCCCAGGTCTTTCAAGGCGGACACGAGATTGTCCACGTTGTCGAGTGTGTCTACGGCCTGGCCGATGGTTTTCATCACCTTTGTTCCATGTTCTCTGACCATTCGATTCGAAAGCAGCTGACCGTAGCTCAAATTTTTATCCCCGAATGGGAATAGTCGGCCGACAATGGGGTTTTGTGTTGTTAGTCTGTGGTAGAAGGATAATATCGTGTCTATTAGCAATTTTGATTTGAAGGATTTCTCTGTATTATGCCAGAAATAGCTACAGAATATGGAAGCAAAACAAATAGAAAAGTATTAATCAGGACTGTAATAATATAGCTTTCTTTATTCTGATTTACGTCCAAAAGTATAAGGAATTATCATAAAAAATGAAAGCCCTGGACATCGTAAGTTAAAAAAATAAGTCAAGAAGAAACAAAATCGTTTTAGCGCAATTTCGGGTGTTCGTTTTCTTGCTCTTGATACACTTTCAGGTATTACAATACTAGACAACCCTGATAAATATTATTGATATAGTTTCAGCTATTTCACTTAAAAAAAAAAAAACTTTAGTGTTATTCATGAATTCCTCTGGGTCTTAAGATGTCTTTGATTATTGGGTCGACGAGACTTACCTTGCAAACATGACAGCGCCGTGTTTACCAGGGTCTGTTGATAGGATCTTCCAGGATTCTTTCACAAGCTGTTTGGTTTCCTGCGTTAGTATTGTATTCTCTGGCAAGATCTTGGACATGGTGTTGGTTATCACCGTGAATACAGCTTTCCAGGCACCCTCGACTTCTGTGGTGAATCGTTGACCCAGTCCTTTCTCGATGGCATGCATCAGTGCATCCCCAACGGGCTGTACATTAAAGAAATGCATGGCATGGTGAAGTTTCGTGGATAATAATTATGGAAGTCTGTATATCATTAAAATAGGTAAGTATACAAAAGTTACAGAAATGCAAGTGAATATGAATCTTGTTTTTAATCGATAAACAGCACCGTGCTTACAATCCAATTTCACGTACGGTAGAGTAAAGGCCAATTGAGTGTGAAAGAAATGTTGATACCTGACCGGTATATGAATGTTTTCCTCCGTTTCCTAGAGTTTAAGTAACCGATTTTCTAACTGCCTATAAATAAACCAAAATATGCATGATAAGAAACAGTGCTGTTTTGATTTTTGCCACAAGTATATATTATATATACATCTATAAATTAATTTTAAGCACTGTATTTTCACAGTAGCCAACGATAAAACAACTTTTAAGGTCTTATCACTCACTTTGAAGTTCTTCTTGGTTACACCGTACAGATGGTGTCTCTGTGCTAATTCTTCGAGGATAGGTACCAGTAGATCCAAGTCATCGAGACCCGCTACGGCATGACCCACGGTATCCATCACTCGTTTTCCGTGCGATTTTACTTGGGGATCGACAAGAAGTTGATCATAAGAAAGATTCTTCTTTCCGAAAGGAAATAGCCTGCCGACTGTGGGGTTATCTGTTACCAGCCTGTTGTAAGACATAATAATGTTAATAGTGATGAAGGAACAGTCTAATAACGCGTCTAGCAGAAGTTTTTAAACGATTAGGGAGACAGCAGGAAAATAGTGGTGTGTACATATCGACCACTTAGATCAATACACTTTCTGCGAAGTTTAATTTAGCTCAGTGCAATGGTTTCTAGCTCTTTATCAAAGTGTATACACGTTTTACTTTTGATGATTTCATAAAGTTGTACATGATATTCATTAAAATTTATGGATAAACACACAACATTTTGTTAAGTTTTTTTGTTTGATCAGTTTCACGGTTATTTTGGGGAAATTGAATGGTCATGCCTTTTGCAGGACAAGTCGTAACTGTACTGGTTTTATGAAGAAGTCTACTGTCGTTATATCATGTAAACGGTGTGACTGTGAAAAAATGTTACGTTGCACATACATACTTTGCGAACATGACGGCCCCATGTTGTTCTGGATTCGTAGACAGGGTCACCCAGGTCTCTCGAACAAGATTTATCTTAGCGTCGTCGAGGGATCCGTCTGGTAGTTCGGCGGACATCGTATCGACAATGACCTGCAGGACTGCAAGCCAAGACTTTTCGACATCGTTGTTGTAGTCGCTGTCAAGTCCCTGTTTGATGGCGTGCATCAGGGATTCTACAACAGGCTATGAGAAATGGGAATTTCCCGACAATTCAAATGGAATTCACCAACAAACAGCTATATATTCTGTATACGAAAATAACAGCTTTGATAAAAATTGGTATGACTTCAGAAGAAAAGACGGTCAATATTTCAACTTTGCTATATGAGACTCTATATCGAGAATGTCTTATTGCAGTTTTAGGCCTATTCATATAACTTCATGAATATAGTTCGTTTTGGTAATTTTGTAAGACAAAAGTAAACTAGAGATATGACTCATATATTAACATGCCTAATAATTAATATTCAAGTAATTTAGCTACCTGTAGGATAGAATTATAACAAGTTATAGAGAAACAACCAATAGTTGCCATTATTACCGAAAAGTGTTGCTTGGTGACACCATAAGATATATGTCTCGTCGCAAGTTCTTGTAACAGTGGCACGACCGATTCGAGATCATTGAGTCTATCCACGGCGCTTCCAACAGTCTGCATGACCTTGGTGCCGTGGGCGCGGACCCGCGGATCGACCAGGAGTTGGTCGTACGAAAGACCTTCATTACCGAATGGTAGCAGAGTACCCACTGCAGGATAATCTGTGACCAGCCTGGAAAAGAAATGATAGTACTATTATTATCATTTGATTATCCTGGTGCACCGCCACACAGCCAGTGATATAACTACGTCGCAATTTACTTGATTTGTAATTAGGTATACTTTGTACGCGTTAAGCATATTCAATTCAATTATTTTCGTAATCCTTGCTACGGCAATGCGCTATAATAGAATCTTAGTACAAAATCATAAAATAACTACAAATATGTAATCTAAATGATTTGATTGGAATTTCGCTTAAACAAGTACCGCCAAGGTTTATCCATGTGCTGGAAAATGATGGTCTTCATACGTTTGTTGGTAGCAACTTTATATCTCGTAATGCATAATACCCATCAGAGTTTATTTCATTGAATTAAATATAATTTGATAAAATCGATCTGGGAGCGGGAAGAAACCTACTTTGAAAACATTGTGGCTCCGTGTTTAGCTGGATTGCTGGATAACTTTGTCCAAGTCTTCTGTACCAGTCGTTTATGCTCAGCTGTAATGGACCCGTCTTCATTCAGTGGTTCAGACATTGTATCGGATATGATCTTAAAAACTGCTGTCCAAGCCAGTCTTAATTCTTCGTTAAAAGTATCTCCCAGTGCTTCTTTGATAGTTTCCAGAAGTACCTCTCCAACAGGCTTAAAAGGAAATAACATTTGATTTATGAGACTCGTTCATAATTTTGTGATGTGAAGATTATATGTTTGACGGCTGATATTTCATATTCATATAGCTACACCTCATTAGCCATTTTCCATCTGTAATAATAGTTTACACATGCTCGGACTTGACGGAGGGAGATTTAAGACGAGATAGCCTGGTAAAGAGAGAGGGAGGTTGATGGAGGAGAGCAAACTGATTTTAGAGAGCAAGGAGAGAGAGAGAGAGTGGGGGTAGAGGATCTTTAGGAAATTTAAGGATAACATAATGAACAAATTTCCAGATAACAACTGAATTGAAAAAACAAGTTTCACGATATCAAACACAATTGCCTTCTCTACAATGTCACACGTAGCGTAGTATTCATTATGCTACCCTTGCACTAATGGAGAGACTAATAACGCCAGACAGCAATGGTAATACCTCAAACAGTTGCTTGTTGACACCGTATCCCACGTGTCTCCCTCCAAGCTCCTTGAGGATGGGGACCAACAGATCAAGGTCATCTAGCCCATCCACAGCATCACCTACTTTCTCCATCACCTTCTTCCCGTGAGCCTGAACTTGGGCGTGCTTCAAGAGCTGTTCGTAGGACAGGTCTTCTTTCCCGAAGGGAAAGAGTTTGCCGACGTTGGGATGTCTGGTGAGTAGCCTGTGAGTTAATGTAAAAGAATTTCGTCAAATATAATATGATGAATGTAGGTTTGATTTTAAATTGACAAATTTAAAAACTATAATAATATTCCATTTGATATTCGCATATTCTCCATGATAACCTATATGAAATGCAATAAATACACAGGCCAAATCGTCATGCTTTCCTGTACTCTTACCAAAAATTGATGAAAGAGTCTATTCATAGTAGGCCTAATATCCATCCCTTTAAAATATGGATTCAATTTTAACTCAACAATATTAAAAAAACATTAATTTAGTTTGGGCAGCTACAATTTTCCAGGTCAAGAGTAATTAAATATACAATATAGTCGATACTAGTCTTGATAAAATATCAAGACGTTGCAAAAAAAAACACTTTTGTAACGAAATTTTACACATTCTCACTAGACTTTAAAAAACATTTTGTTTTTTAACTTGTGAAATAGTGAGTGAGTATCCAAGTGAAAGATTCAATTGCCTTTTCCCTCTTTACTTGTTTTCACCCTAGGTACTTACTTCGCAAACATCACAGCTCCATGCTTTGCTGGGTTCGGAGCTAGAACTTGCCACGTTCTTTTCACCAACTCCTTCTGCGCCGACGTCAAAGGGCCGCTGTCTGGAAGGACATCGGACATGGTGTTGGTAATGAGCTGGAAGACAGCCACCCAGGCACCCTGGATGTCTGGAGAGTAGGATGAACCAAGTCCTTCTTTGATGGCATGGATCAAAGCTGCACCTACAGCCTGGTTTAACGAAAGATGAAGAAGAGAGTAGTACTTCATATATTTTGAAAATTATATTTGCCTAAAGAAATGGTAAATCTTAATATTCCGTTCCGTCATTAAATATAAAATGTAGGTTAACATTGAAAACTTGGGGATATTACAGATTATTTGGGAAGAGAAATACTGGTCAATATCGGTCAATAACTCATTCTTGCCGTTTGATACATTATGGTATTCCGTTGCCAATAATTACTAATTAAAGTGTTGCCTTGTGACTTTGTAGCCTATATACCTCGTTGCTAGATCCCGCAAAAAAGAGGCATAAATGTTAACTCTTCCTCGCTTGGCAAAGTTACTTTTCATGCCTCTAGTTTTTGATAGACCCCTGAAAGGTATTGTATTTTTGTATAATATGCACCTTTTTAAAACTGTTAACCCACAACGGCAAAACAGAGTCAAAGAAAGGAATTATAAAGTGATGAATTTTATTCAAAATTGGAAGAGATTTAATGCAAAAGTTGATGGGGTAACTCAAGTTTATTCGGATCAGAAATTGCTTTTCCTAATTTCAGTGTTATATAAATCATGATCCTTAAAGTAAAAATTAGTAAAGGTTAGTATGGTTGCCCTTGTATTACTTACACTGAAGTGTTGTTTTGTGACTTTGTAGCCTATATGCCTCGTCGCCAGTTCCTGCAAAATTGGTACGAGGAGATCTAAATCGTCCAAGCCTTCTACAGCCGTTCCAACCGTCTCCATAACACGTTTACCATGTGCTTGTGCTTGGGGATCCTTCAGTAGCTGTTGGTATGAAAGATTTTTGCCACCGAATGGGAACAGATGACCTACATCAGGGTTCTCAGTTGTAAGTCTGTAAGATTGGAGAATTTCAAAGTAATCATTATGACGTAAAATTGCGATTTGCTTGACACTAAAACCCTATTTAACTAGCTGATGTCGGGTTCCAAATTACTCAACATTTCTTAAAGTTCAGAAGAGCCATATTCTATGGTTCTTTAAAATACTAATTTAAACTCATGTAGATAATTCATAACAAAGGAAAAATAATGATTCATCAACAAATGATTTAACTGGCTTGTAATACCACTTACTTTGCAAACATCACAGCTCCATGCTTCACTGGGTTAGGAGCTAGCACTTGCCATGTCTTTTTCACCAACTCCTTCTGCACCGACGTCAGAGGACCACTATCTGGAAGGACATCGGACATGGTGTCGGTAATGAGCTGGAAGACGGCCACCCAGGCACTCTGAATATCTGGAGAGTAGGATGAACCGAGTCCTTCTTTGATTGCATGGATCAGAGCTGCACCTACAGCCTGGTTTAATGAACAAAGTAAAGGATTTACTACCCGGGACAATCTGTAACAAGAGACTACAAAGAACTTGAAATGCGATCGAAAATATGTTAAAGAAATTAACCTGCGGCAAGTTCAATATCAAGAAGCACCGCTTTTCAAATGCACAGACATTGCAATGACACATTGCCTAGGGAACATGATGATTGTGGGCAATACAGCAGAGTATTGAACTTGCCCTTCGGTATGAAAGTATTTGTGATTGCGTTTTGATAGGATTCAAACCGAGAACAGCTAACGACTAAAACTAGATTCATATTAATTTGTAGATAGTAAAATTTCACATTTAATACATTAATATCTTCGTATTCAAAAGCCCAAAAAGGCTCAGGAAGTTTTTAAGGTGCTGTATCCGAGTATGAACCTTTTGAAGCTGTAACGCCAGAACGTCTATACAACAGAATGAAAGAAAGAAATATAAAATAGATGAATTTTAACCCAATTTTAAAAAATTCAATGTTGATTGAGGGACTAGGGTTTTATTCGAGTCAGAAGTGATGCTTGTACCTGGAGTGTTATACCAATTAGAATTCTTTATTTAAAGATTCGTCATAAGGTTCGTATAGTCGCTTTCATATTTCTTACACTGAAGTGTTGTTTAGTCACTTTGTAGCCTATATGTCTCGTCGCTAATTCCCGCAAAATTGGTACGAGGAGTTCTAGATCGTCCAAGCCATTTACAGCCGTTCCAACCGTCTCCATAACACGTTTACCGTGTGCTTGTGCTTGAGGATCCTTCAGTAGCTGTTGGTATGAAAGATTTTTGCCACCGAATGGGAACAAATGACCGACATCAGGGTTCTCAGTTGTAAGTCTGTGAAATCAGAGAGAGAGAGAGAGAGAGTCATACTATGTTTTATCCTTAAAATGCTTGAGGGAAGAACGGCATGCGTCTTAAAGCCGGGGTAATGTAACTTGAGCGCTAGGAGCGTCTAGTGTGACAGAAAGAAATGCTACAGAAGAACCCACCAGTGTTATTATTATTATTATTATTATATACTATTGATTTCACTTTGAACAATCGTATTTTCAGGACAATGGATACACTTTTCACCAAGACCAGCTTTGACTAGTTGAAGTCGAATAATACAGTCCTCGGTCATGACGACAGATCTTATAGCTCCAGATTATAATGGTCTCTTGAACAATCTTGTAGATATTCCGATACAAATTATTGTTAGATATTGTACTCTCGGTAAGAACTGTATGACCATGCCAGATGCGTGCTTTGTAAGGGACCTTTCACCATACAGTAAATGAGGAATATGACTTGAACTGTATCTTCTTTAAAAATTTTAACTCCATTTTGGAGAACTAAAAAAAAGGTGCTTTCAGGAGGGGAAACTGATATAGTTCGTGTAAAGACTACGACGTTGCCTAATTGGCTTGCAATACCACTTACTTTGCAAACATCACAGCTCCATGCTTCGCTGAGTTCGGAGCTAGAACTTGCCACGTTCTTTTCACCAACTCCTTCTGCGCCGACGTCAGAGGACCACTGTCTGGAAGGACATCGGACATGGTGTTGGTAATGAGCTGGAAGACGGCCACCCAGGCACTCTGGATATCTGGAGAGTAGGATGAACCAAGTCCTTCTTTGATGGCATGGATCAGCGCTGCACCTACGGCCTGGTTTAATGAACAAAGTAAAGGATTTACTACCCAGGACATTCTGTAACAAGAGACTATAAAGAACTTGAAATGCGATCAAAAATATGTTAAAGAAATTAACCCAAGGTAACTTAAATATTCATAGACACCGTTCTTTCAAATGCACAATCATTGCAATGACACGTTGCCTAGGACATGATTTTTATGAGCCATACAGCAGAGTATTGAAATTGCCCTTGAGTATGAAAGTATTTGTGATTGCGTTTTGATAGGATTCAAACAGAGAACAGCTTACGACTAAAACTAGATTCAGATTATATAGTATGTAGTAGATAGTAAAGTTCACATTGTTAATGAAATGCATTTTATACATTAATTTTTTTGTGAGCTCAAAAAGTATCAGAAAGTGTTTGAGGTGCTGTATCCGAGTATGAACCTTTTGAAATTGTAACGCTAAAACGTCTATACAACAGAATAAAAGATTTTTTTTTTTATAATGATTATTGAGGGACTGGGTTCTATTCGAGTCAGCAGTGATGCCTTGAAACTGGACTGTTATACAAATTAGAATTCTTTATGTAAAGCTTCGTCGTAAGGTTGGTATGGTCGCTTTCATATTTCTTACACTGAAGTGTTGTTTGGTCACTTTGTAGCCTACATGCCTCATTGCTAGTTCCCGCAAAATTGGTACGAGGAGATCTAAATCGTCCAAGCCATCTACAGCCGTTCCAACCGTCTCCATAACACGTTTACCGTGTGCTTGTGCTTGAGGATCCTTCAGTAGCTGTTGGTATGAAAGATTTTTGCCACCGAATGGGAATAGATGACCTACATCAGGGTTCTCAGTTGTAAGTCTGTGAAATCAGAAAGAGAGAGTGTGTGTGTGTGAGAGAGAGAGAGAGAGAAAGGAGAGTCAAACTATGTCTTATCCTTAAAATGCTTGATGGCTGAATGGCATGCGTCTTAAAGTCGGGGTAATGTAACTTGAGCGCTAGGAGCGTCTAGTGTGACAGAAAGAAATTCTACAGAAGAACCCACCAGTGTTATCATTATTATTATGATATACTATTGATTTCACTTTGAACAATCGTATTTTTCAGGACAACGGATACACTTTTCACCAAGACCAGCTTTGACTAGTTGAAGTCGAATAATACAGTCCTCGGTCACGACGACAGATCTTATAGCTCCCGATTATAATGGTCTCATGAACAATCTTGTAGATATTCCGATACAAATTATTGATTAGATATTGTACTGTCGGTAAGAACTGTGTGACCATGTCAGATGCGTGCTTTTTAAGGGACCTTTCACCATACAGTAAATGAGGAATATGACATGAACTGTATCTTCTTAAAAAATTGTAACTCCATTTTGGAGAACTGAAAAAAGGGTGCTTTCAGGAGGGGAAACCGATATAGTTCATGTAAAGGCTACAACGCTGCCAAGCTGGCTTGCAATACCACTTACTGTGCAAACATCACAGCTCCATGCTTCGCTGGGTTCGGAGCTAGCACTTGCCACGTTCTTTTCACCAACTCCTTTTGCGCCGACGTCAGAGGACCACTATTTGGAAGGACATCGGACATGGTGTCGGTAATGAGCTGGAAGACGGCCACCCAGGCACTCTGGATATCTGTAGAGTAGGATGAACCAAGTCCTTCTTTGATGGCATGAATCAGCGCTGCACCTACAGGCTGGTTCAACGAAAATTAAAGTGAAGATAAGAACTTCGTACATTTTGATTATTTTTATTTTTTTACTATATTTGCTTAAAGAAATCAAAAGTCTTAATATACCATTTCGTCATAATATATAGAATGCCGCTCAACATTTAAAATAAATGTGGGGGTATTACAAACAGATGATTTGGAAAGATAAAAATAGTTTAATAATGGTCAATAACCAATTCGTGCCGTTTGATAAATTAACATGTAAATGTACTTTTGTTGCCATTGTACCTTGAAGTGTTGCTTTGTGACTTTGTAGCCTACATGCCTCGTTGCCAGTTCCCGCAAAATAGGTACAAGGAGGTCTAAATCGTCCAGTCCATCTACAGCCGTTCCAACCGTCTCCATAACACGTTTACCGTGTGCTTGTGCTTGAGGATCCTTCAGTAGCTGTTGGTATGAAAGATTTTTGCCACCGAATGGGAACATATGACCTACATCAGGATTCTCAGTTGTAAGTCTGTAAGATCAGAGAAAATTTATCCTATAATGCAGTACGTCAACCTGAGACCAAAGTTAGTTTAAAATGGATTAGCAATGTCGAATCGTACAATGTTCACTCGTTGATTTTACATGTGCTTGCACTTTGCTTCTTGATAAGCCAATACAAGTCAGTGTTCAATTTCACTTACATTTTACGCTAACAAGAAATGTACAAGCCCAAAAGGAATGGTCGTAAACAAACCCGTTTAACAGTATCATCTAAATTTCGTTTCCTCATAATTTTAGTAAAAAACAGTAAAATCTCTGTCAAACTGTTAGGTCGTGATGATAATTACCATCGTCATTCGTTAATATGAAAACAATTCATGCCGATATTTCAACAATAACGCAAAATATGAAATTTAAGCAGGGATATAATTTACCCGAATAATTGGCAAGAGTTTGTGACTTTGCGAAGATATTTTGCGTATCATAATGTGAGATATAAAATGCTTTTCTGCCTTGAATAATGTGTACATGGATACTAACTTTGCAAACATGACGGCTCCATGTTTTGTCGGGTTCGTGGCAAGTTTCTTCCAAGTGGTTTTGACCAGTCTTTTCTGTTCGCGCGTCAAAGGTCCTCCCTCCTCCGTGGAGCTAGGTAGTATTTCAGACATGGTGTTTACAATTATAGAGAAGACGGCCATCCAGGCTTCTTTGGTTTCATTGTCAAAGGTATTCCCTATACCCTTCTCTATTGCGTAGAGCAGTGCTTTCCCAACAGGCTGAAAGTGAATAAAATATATCTATTTATCACTACATGCGGCGAGAATATGATTTGCATTTAATTAATTTTTACTATTCGTTAATCACTACATTTAATTTTAATGATTACCCCTAAGGCCACAACGAAGAGGAACTTTTTGTATGAGATGCAGCATGTTACATCATTTTATTATTATTTTACCAATCTGTATAGGTCAGTTGTTTAGCTGTAGTACTATCGTTATAGAAAAGGGGGACTTTGTCACATCCATCACTTTAATTGTGTTCGTCGACAGTGATTTTCTGGATTTATCATCAATGTGAAAGCTAACAACAGACAAACCTCAAAGTGCGTCCTGTTGACATTGTACTCGATATGTCTTCTCGCCAGATCTTGGAGAATGGGAACGAGGACATCGAGATCGTTCAAGCCATCTACAGCATGTCCGACGGTCTGCATCACCTTCTTGCCATGTGCCTTGACTGTGTCGTCCCAAAGCAATTGGTGGTAGGATAGACCCTTGTTTCCGAAGGGAAAGAGATGACCCACGTCAGGATGATCTGTGAGCAATCTGAGATTACAAGAGAAGAAGACACACTTGTTATTAAAATTAACTAACTTTTATTTAAAAAAAAAAAATGTATTTTGTGCAAATTTATTTCAGTCAGCTAGGAGGTAACTTTCAAAGAATCTAAGAATTTAATTAATAATAATAATAATATTTAGCTTTTATATAGCGCTTAATACAGTGTCTCTAAGCACTTCACAAATATACTATTATCTCGCTATTCACGAAAAGAGATATTGGAAATTGACGATGTATCTCTTTCATATCATTTTACGAACCTAGCGAACATGACGGCGCCGTGCCTTCCCGGATCTTTCTCGAGCATCTTCCATGTTCTCTGCACTATTTCCTTCTGGTTCCTTGTTATAAGACCATCCTCGGCAACAGCAACGAGCTGCTCGGACATGGTGTCTTCGATGAGCTGCCAGAAGGTAAGCCAAGCGTTCTTAGTGTTGTCGTTGAAGGAACTTCCCAGTGTTTCCTTGAGTGAATTTATCAAGGCTCTTCCTACTGCCTGTGATAGTTAGATGTTTTGAACAAGGTTGAGATAAATTTGTCTTATCGTTCTCTACGTGAAAATTAATAGTCATAATCCTCTATATCATAACACCCTATGGTCTGACACCTGTATATTCCGTCATAGACTCCAACCCTGGAAACTCTCATAACGTCCCCGCTGTTTTCCAGTACTGTATAAAAGGTGGTATATGCCAAGCAGCATAACACCGTACAAATGGAGAATCAGTTGTAAAAAAATTACAATAGCTGTATAATATTCAGATGTATTCAAAAGGTACAGCTGAATGTAAATTGTTTAAGAATAATTTGTTGAAATACAATCTTGTTGGAACTTACTGCAAAATGTTCTTTGGTAACTCCGTACGCGACGTGTCTCTTGCCGAGGTCTCTGAAAAGTGGAAGGAGTTTGTCCAGGTTATCTAACACTCGGATGGCATCACTAATTGTCTGCATAACTCGAAGACCATGAGCCTTAACCTTGTCATCCATGAGGAGACTCTGGTATGACTTGTTGAGTCCACCAAACGGGAAGAGCCTTCCTATATGTGGGTGCTCAGTAACTAACCTGGATGAAACACAAATATTTCATTCTCAATTAGTTGCAGACTCTCGTGAACCTGAAATGACGGTTACGTTAAGGTAGCGACTTATTCAGCATAGGATGGAGCCGGCGAATGCCCCACCATTGTTGAAAGGAAAATGAAAACAACAAATACAGCTGGCAGAGGGTTAACGGCCAGCGTAGTAGCTGAGATAAATTCAGCCATCCTTTCCGAGAGCATTTTACACCTCTTGTTTATCATTTTTATGGATAAGCAACTGAACATGCATGATGAAGATCGTTATTAAATTACGAGCTAAGTCAGAGAGCGATGTACATGGTGGAATTGTCAACACGCCGATATACACAAATGAGAAATACGTATTCATGTCATTGATCTATTTCTTTTAATTCATGGAGAGGGAACAAGGGAGATATGTATACCAGTTATGATGATATTGTGAACTAGCGATCGACAATCAATTAACTTGCCATATATTTATAAATGTGCCACTTTAATCGTGAACTGGTATTCCAATGCCTTCCGCGTCTCACTCTCCTTGTTTACTGATCCCCATCCACATTTCCATATTCATATAAAGTATTTCCTCCTTTATCATAAGCATTAGTCTCTTTGATGGGTAAACATATCATTGTTCTGTTGAATGATGGCCCAATGGATGGACCTGGAAAGGATAACATTTCGTAAGGTTTTTTGCCTAATTTTTTGGGGTACTACCTATCAGAATAAAATGAATATGAGTTTAGTACCACACAAATGTGGAATTTGAATATATTATATATGTAATTTTGGTCATCATAAAATGAAGGTACACCACATAATTGATATTATTGCTATCTTGATCTAGTTCGGGTAAAAGCAAATCAAATTAAATCCTTTCACAGCAAACCATGGGAATGCGTAAAAATACAAATAACTTTCTACTCAAACAGCTAAACACAAAAACTTTGTTTCTGTATACATTAGGTTTTTAAATATTAAACCATATTAAAACAGTGAACAGTAGAAAAGAACCTGTAATCATAATGTACAATGAGGATTCCATTGGAGAAAGCTGTTATTACTTTACATACATGACATAAAACACTAGAACAAAATTGGCCAATGGCTATGGAATGCGACAATCTACGAAGACGCGGAAATGTCTTCTATCAAGGAGAATCAATTCATTTATTCCCATGAAATCAAGTCGTATACGTCGTAAAATCGGCTGCGTAAATATAAAAAAAATATATAACATTCATTACCCCGCACGTAAAGAAGAGCAAGTCTTGGTGTTTTTTATGAAATACTTTTCCTTTGAAAACTTTTAAGGAGGAAGTTATCATTCTTTTAAGTGAATTAATTTGTTTAACAGATGTAAGGACATTGCATGATATAATCTTGATGTGAGGGCTCAGAATAAGTTCATCACATTAGCATTTTGTTCATCACGCTGATGAATCATTAGTCAGAGCGCCCTTTGGACCCGTTCTTAAAGATAACGCTTATATGATGCTGCTCAATCTGAACAGGGAAATTCCTCTCAGAGTTTGTTTAATGAAATCAGCACCAATGTGTGAATTCGACCATTGCTTGGTATGGCAATGTTTTTTGGTATTGAGATAATGGTAGAGAGAAGGCTGTGGCTTGACTGTACGATTTAACCAACTGCCCAATGCATTTCACTTTTAATAGGTTGATTGACCATTATTGTTTAATTTTTATGAGGCGAGGAGAACGGGGTCACACAAAAAAAATCTGGCGATCTATCATACTGGCCATTCAATTGTATCGACACAAGTCACGCAAGAATTAACACATGATTTCAGACTTAGACAGTGGATTATGTACGTACAGTATATACATACATATACATGAATAATGGCAATTAGATTTAAGACAACAACACTGGATTCTAGGAGGCAAATTTGCAATTGAATGAATGTCTTTTTGGCAATTTTCTGATCAAGTGCGACAGTTCTGTATATTTACCATCCTTATAATTTTGAAAGCACCATTTATACGCAGACTACATCCTCTCTGTGTCTCTGCCCTCCCCCTCTCTGTCTCTTTCTCTCCGTCTCTGCATTTCAAATTCTCGTAGTAGCCTTTCTCGCCCCTCTCGCTCATTCTCCTCTCTTTTAATCACTCTCTCTCTCTCTCTTTAAAAATTGTCTGGAAAACAGATTTTAAAATGGCGCCTGGTATAACAAAAACTAAAATACATTATGTGAAGCAAATGAAAAGTAATTCCAACTCACTTTGCGAACATGACGGCGCCACATTTTGCTTTTTCTGGCGCCACACTCCTCCAGGAACCCTTGATGAGATTCTTCTGTTCGGTGGTCAATCCACCAGCGGGAAGTAGAGGCGACATGGTATCAGCGACAACTGAGTAGACAGCTGTCCATGCAGCCTCTAGCTCGGGTGTGAATCTGCTTCCGAGACCTTGTCGTAGAGCGTGTATCAGAGCTCCCCCTACAGGCTGTGAGAGACAGATGAGAAAAATAAACACCGATTAAAATGAATTCAGTCAATGCAAAGCTGTTACATGTTTTGAAGTTTTCAAACTTTTTCAATTTCTATCTTGCTTACTCGTCTTCGTCAACTCTTTTCCTCATTTATCTGCACAAAACACAGGCATGTGATTATCCTTTGTTTGCGTTGGTAGCTTAAAACGTCAAACCAAATTATGTCTAGCTAGTAGTATACCATTATAGGCGCCCGCAAGTAGTGAAACGCTTACTTCCGAGTTTGGCTGGCTGTATTTTGAATGCCAAATACGCAATGGTAAGCCGGGAGTTAATACGAACCTATTATACACTATTAACGCTCTAGAAAATTTCAAGTGAATATCATGAAATTTGGGTAACTCGTATCTTGTTGCGTGTAAATCAATGACCCCTTCGCCATCATAGCAATGCAGACCTATGTCCTACCTATTTCTTGTTGAATAAAAATTATTATTGATCCTCTGCATGGGTTCGTATTTTAAACTCTTATCTTGAGTATAGACCGAATTCCTCGTGTGGGAGGTTGTCGTTGATAAACACTTTAGTGATGTAAATAATAACCGTTCAAGATAAAGCTTAAAGTAGTTATCAGAAAAAATTCCTCGAATCCGCATGACGCACTTAAAACATTTTAAATGGAATGTGTCTCTTAAAAATCGTCCATCATAAAATAGCCCTAAAGGGGTTATGCCAAACACTTAGCACCACAAAGGCTTATGATCTCGAACAATAACACAATTTTTGTCACCCATTCAGGCTCCATTCATTCAGAAAATTCTCTTCTTTTCTTGTCCTGTAATAGTTATAAGCCCTGACCCTAGGCCATCGCTACGAAAGTGAGAAAATCCATCATAGTTTGCGGTTTCTTGAATATTGTCAAAGTTTTCAAATGTGGTGAGATTTCTCATGTGTTTTACGAACATTTTCTGCTTTGCCTTTTGGATCCCTTAAAAAAACACACACCGGATATTAGGCCCTTGTTTGGGATTTATTTTTTAATAGAACTCTCAATATGTGAGGTTGATGATTGATGTGGGGTAATTTTTCCAGCCTTTGAGCTCATATATTTCGATGGAAGGCAGTGCGTAGATATTGTATGATATCGCGCATCTATTCTAGGAAAATGAAACTTGTTTGTCACTACAGATTAACGTTTCCACTATTTTGCACAATAATAAAAAAATAATGAAATAATTTTACAATAGATAGGAATCTGATACAAACTTAAAAGTGTAGCCTACCTTGAAATGTTGCTTTGTGACGTTGTATCCCACGTGACGCTTGGCTAGATCCTGCAGTATCGGGATCAATAGTTCCAAGTCGTCCAGTCCAGATACGGCCACCCCTATCGTGTCGATGATCCGCTTTCCATGGGCACCAAGATCCTTGTTGGCGAGGAGCTGGTCATAACTGAGGTTCATGCTCCCAAATGGGAAAAGTTTGCCGACATGTGGATTGTCTGTGATCAACCTGTAGTAGAATAGATAGTGTTTCAAAGTTGTGACAAAACATATAATGCCAGTTTTACATTCACTATGCGTTTGTAGTGAACCATAAATACTAATGATAAGACTGAATGTATACCACGCTTAATACAAGCAGAACATCATTTTTCCGCCATCGGAATGAGAACTTTAAAAAAATTTAGAGCATGTCAAATGCTACACACGTTGTGGTTGGATTCTGCCATTTTATTGATCATGAATTCATTTGGAGTCATTGATGTCACTCAAGACATACATGAGCATGAATAATAATCGTATCAACGAGGAGAAGGATTCTGTTGATGATTCTTACTTGGCAAACATTACTGATCCGTGTTTTGTAGGATCCTGGCCGATTGTCTTCCAGGATTTCTGCACGAGGCTCTTGTGTGTTGCCGTGATGGGTCCATCAGGGACTACCTCAGCCATGGGGTCAGTGACAACTTTGAAGAGGACAGCCCATGCATCTCGGACATCAGACGTAAATGAGGAAGGACCAACGCCAAGTCTTACCGCGTGCAGGAACGCTTCACCAGTTGGCTATATAAGAATGAGGAAATTGTTAGATAATTAAATATATATATAAAAATAGAAGATACATACAATAAGGAGAAAGCAACGGAATCTATTGGGAAACTTATGCTCAAATATCCCACATAAAAGAGTGATTGTTAATTATGGAAACTGCCTCCTGTTTGGTAATTTTGATACTAAGGAATGAAGAGACACTTACAACGAAGTACCGCTTCTGGACATTGTATCCGACATGTCTCTGCGCCAGATCCTTGAGAGTTGGCATAAGTAAGTTGAGATCATTGAGACCATTGATCGCTTGACCGACAGTCTCAAAGACGCGTCTTCCATGAGCCTTGACGTCCCGATTTCGTAGCAGCTGCTCGTAGGAGAAACCTTTCCCGCCAAACGGAAATACTTTACCAACCTCTGGATAAGAAGTTGTTAATCTGAATATATAAAAGGAGATACCTTAAAATGAAGGAAGTCAAACATAATAACTGATATCCTAGAAGGAGATTTAGACCATTACCTTATTATTTATATTCGTTATTTCTTCAAGCGAGTGAGAGAGAGAGAGAGAGAAAGAGAGAGAGAGAGAGAGAGAGAGAGATGTAGAGGAGAATTAGGTACCCCCTTTACCAAAATTGGCAAGGAAGATACTCAATTCGGGAAATTAAATAAAAAGGGAATACCCAAATAAGATACCGTATTTTATTATAACGAAAGCGGGATTTTTTCTCCTGAGAACACCACGTGTCATAATTGTTACAATAAAACGATGTAACAAAAAAGAATCTTCAAAAAAACAAAAATTGAAGGGGGAAAATGATACCAAGAACATTCTACTCACTTGGCAAACATGACGGATCCATGTCTTTCTGGATCTTTAGATAACTTCTTCCATGTGTCCTGGATCAAGCGCTTCTGCGTTGTAGACATGACCTCCTTAGGTCCCTCTGGAAGCATGTCGGACATGGTATCCACAACCAGCTTGAACACTGCCAGCCACGCCCTTTCCACTTCTTCGCTGAACGATCGGCCAAGTCCCTCCTGGATGGCATGCATCAAGGCTTCACCGACGGGCTAGGAAGTCAAGCCAAGATGTTATTCATTATAGTTGAAAACCCTGTAACAGAATATATCACGACTGAGGGGAAAGTCTATCATCCAGGAAATACAAACTCTTTTTGTCTTCACTTAGGAATTAATAAAAACTATGCATGTCGATTAAGCCATGGACCTTACCATCATGAACAGGTTGTGTATCATTAATGGTAACAATTCCAAACTTATGCATCCACATCATGGTCTTACCTCGAAATGCTGTCTGGTGACACTGTACCCCTCGTGTCTCCTGGCCAGATCACGAAGGATAGGCACCAGGATATCGAGATCGTCGAGGCTTCCGACTGTCTGTCCGATGGTCTCCATCACCCGCTTGCCATGAGCTCTCAAGGTCGGGTTCTGCACGAGCTGACTGTAAGAGAGATTCTCGCCGAATGGAAACATTTGAGCAACTGCAGGATGGACCGATATTAGTCTGTAAAAAACAGGGTAAGTGGAGATGGATCAAGGGTCAGTGCTGTTTCAGAGAAGGGTGTCTTCTACATCCATCATGTCTATAAAATGCTGTCCATCGGACTCAAATGGTGCATGTATCATAAATGGAACATTATTATTTTTACCCCATTTCCATGACATACAAAAACGTATGCAGTCTCGTAACCCCATAAATCTCGAGGTTGACAAATACCAAACTTGGCAAAATGATCATGGATTAGGAGATCGAAGTTCAGTGAGCATGGTCGAGATGTATATTGTTTTTAAAATATCCGTATTACGTACTTAATATGTAACATAAAGTAAAGGGGTTCTCAAGGAGGTATATGACTTATCTATCGCGGTATAGTACTTTGCGTAGTCAGTCGGGACAAGGTTTACTGTCTCCATCATAGTTATGCTCTTTACGTGAAGCTCTTTCACATACTTGGCAAACATGGCTGCTCCGTGTTGTTCTGTATCAAGAGAGAGCACACCCCAGGTCTTTTGTACTAGCTCCTGCTCCCTGGCCGTCAGAGGTCCACCGGATAGCTTCGTTGACATCGTATCAGACACGATGTTATAGACGGCAGCCCATGCAGCTTTCACCTCGGGTGTGAATCCAGCACCCAAGGCTTCTTCTATGGTGAATAGAAGGGCTCCACCAACAGCCTAAACCAAATATTAAGCGAACGTTAATTTCAGACAAATGTATCATGAAAATCATTGGATTTTGTTTGTAGGTGTAAGAAAGGATTGTTGATAGCGGGAATCTTATAAAATCCGTGAGAAGAGGTAGGCAAAGGATTTCACCCATTCTTTTGCAAAATAATATTACTTTCAAGTCGCTACAATTTGTTTTCAACATGGACGTGTTATGTGATTAAAAAGTATTTTCAGCTGTGCGAAATAATATGAAGGTTATTACATTTCTACAGGAGATATCAAAACGTAAGTCATTCGAATATCTTTACAGGTCTCGTACATGTCTTTACAAAATCAAGTCTGTGTAGCTTAACGAAGTCCATGATAAATTTATAGTTATTGGATTTAATCCCTGCTTAATCCTAAAAAAATATTAACTTGACATTCTTACATGATCATACTTTATTATCCATAAAAATAAAGACTCGAGCAACATTCCTCAACACGCTAAATTATCCCACACCACACATGCCGGATAGAAAGCAAAATGTTTCACTTTGCTATCTATTCAAGAATGTAAGACATCTCCGAGTGCTAATAAACACAGTATTAGATTTCACGCCATATAGGCCCATTGACAGATATATGAAATTTAAATCAAACCATATTCAAAACGAGAAAACCAACTGTTTGGTCACATCCTTACAATAATGTGTGTCTTCTTGGCGTTGTAAGCATTGTGTCTCTGACCGAGGTCTTCGAGGATCTGAATGACGAGCTCCATGTCGTCCAGGTCTTCGACCACGGATCCAAGGGTTTCTATGACCCTCTTACCATGCACACGGACATCGGGGTCGACAAGCAGTTCTCCGTAAGTCAGATTCTTTCCACCAAAAGGAAATAACTTTCCAATGTCTGGATGATCAGTTGTCAATCTATGGCAAACATTTAGAAAGATTAATGATTCAATGATAAAAGGTAGTACACTGATTAAATGCTGAAAAAATCCAGAAGATTACGTTACATTATAAGGGAGTTTACAGATACAATCTGCGCATGGGCAGATAAAGGTCATTTGTACCAAAAAGGTAAAACCCACAGAGAATTATACTGGATATGCGCTCATGAAAGTTATGTAATATTATTCATTTATGCACCAACGGTACATTCTATGATACGCAGGTGGAAGTATTCTTTTCAAGAGGGCAAACAAAAGGTATTCATGAAGCACATATAGGACTTTGGCAGTTATTATTCTGATATGCTCAAAGTGGAACTTCTCCTTGTGTAAAAGATCTGTGGATATTTGGGTTCATTTGTACCATGTGCTATCTGTAAACTCCCTTATTAATGTCTCAACGTTTCATTTAATCTCATCAAGTTTGGGAAACTTACATAAATCATATGCTACTTATTTTTTTGTTTACGAACAGAGGACATTTTTCATTTATAGAAATGCAACTAAACATGTTTAAAGGGACTTGGTAACATTGTCTGAATGAGAGAAAATGGTGATGAGATAGTGAGTTCAATGCTAGATGTAAAAGATAAAATGAAAGTTTGAGTGAAAACAGACCATTATTAATGATGATGACAATTGAGAAAAACTGATCTGATCGATTCCTTAATTCTCCCAACTATATATATATATATATATATATATATATATAAATCGTCGCAAAGCAATGAATTGGCTCTAAATACCATTCCAGATATTTAAGTGTTGAAAGATTTTTAAAAAATTGTTTTAAGTCTTTATATTCATGGAAACGATTAGGAAAATTCAAAAATGGTTGGGAGAATTTATTTTTAGAGCTCGTTGCACAGTGACGCCTTCAAAGAAAACCATAAATATCTTTGTGGTTTGAGAATATTTAAAGAAATTTTTGCATGTTAGACTGTTAGAGGGTTAGTATATACAGTAGAAGGAATACTAACATTTTGTACAAAAATTACGCGGTTTTTTTGTCAACCTTCCACAATGTTACCGAGTAAAGGATACGTCCAGTATGAATTTCTGATGAAAGTTAATAAAAATGAGGGAAATTATGGAGTGTCAAGTCTTTTAGCCCGGATGCTGTGACAGCTAGGATACAATTTATTACCCACAACACGGACAACAACACAAAACAATCTTCATTCCTCTCTGATACTTCCTTGCAGAACAGAACAGAGTATCAAAAAATGGAATCGGATATCATCCATCAAGATGAATGACGGCGTCATAAATTTTCACCAGAGAAGGTTTGATAAACTCATTTTTTATATTTTAAGCAACGGTATAACAAGTACCCACTCCATTCAAATTTGATTAAGAATCCACCATGTCCTTCACCATCGAAATCTTACATGCTTTCAGTCAATTTAGACACCATCCGCGATAATTGTTCAAAGGCGAAAAAGAACAAGAAGGTTCCTAGGAAACCCTCTTTTCGACTCGTTCCTTCACAGAGCCTTGGCCATCAACGTCAACTAAGTGCGGGAAATACGATTACCACCTCTTTTATCAAGAAATTCACCGCGACATCCATTTAAAAGGTCATACGACCATGGAATCATCGTGGAGTTGTGTGATAACTCCTTTGTCTGACTTTTACCATACACACTCTAAATACAATTACAGTGCACAGAATCGCTTGTTAACTGGTATTTTCGTCATTATTTCCATATCCTCCTAGTGATGGAAATCCAAGGCTCTTAAAATATCGGTGTTGGCACAATGAATACATAGATTTGCAACGCATAGTAGTAATTATTGACGATCGCTGTGATTAAAGCGATACATGATCCAAGGATTTAAGAGTTGGACAGTGCGTTTAGCATTTACAGATGTATGGTGTATACTGAAAACTAGATTTGTTCAATCTCTTAAAGATGTTAATCAGTCACACCTGCCGCGTTCAAACATAATTATCTAAAGAATGATTTGTTTAACGAATATCGAGTATGCACAAATCCCAACATGGAAGAGTTTAATGGGCCTGGAAGCCGGTGATGCTCTTTTTGTTTTCAACGAAATATGTTTGGAAATGTAACCACAAATTTAAGTACCACTATCTTCCATTTTGGTGTAATCTTGCTGTTCTATATCAATTGTTTTGCTGTTGCCAATCATAGGATATCGGAATGAAGAGACACCCAGCAGCACACACCCCCCCCCCCCCCCCCCCCCCGGTGGAAAAGGTCTCTTGGAGGTGGCTGAAGAATTTCTGCGTTAACAAATACATTTGATCATTAACAAAGTAGGGCTAGTCTAGCTGTCAACCATTTAGAAATTGCCCGTCTTCCCTTTCATTGAACATAATTATTTTGAGTGCGTGTGAAATGTGCCCACACAAGCAGCTACTAAGTCCCATTCATGTCAGTGGCGTCTATACGTCTCTCTCCCTCTTTCTCTCTCCAGCCACCCTCTCTTTCTTTCTCCGCTCTTGACTTTTTATTTAATGTTATACAGGGACCGCGAGTGAAGCATGTTGATACTAGTTGGGTACAGGTGATACACCAAGCGACACTGTATAAAGCATAAAGTATGTGAACCAAATATATTTGGAAAATTTCGCTTGTAGTAGAGGATGTTTAACATTGATATCATTATCTTAAAATCTATCATGAAATTACATGCGTACAAATTATAATCGCAGGCATACGTACAGAAATCGGTTTGTGGGATCGCAGTAGTCAAATGCATTTTCATGAAAATTATATTTGAATGAATAACGTGAGTCATAAAGAATTATAACTCTTTACATGTGATACACATGATGATACATATATAGCTTGCATGTAGACTTCCCAAAATAAATTCGACAAATACAACATTCAGTTATGTAAATGCACCTACATGTGTTGGATATCATTGTGTCGTTTCATTGTTAATAATGCTTTTAAACTGGTGTTGATGAGCTAAAATATCAATACAAATGTGCGATGCTCTTTGAGTTAGGGCTATAGCAAAAAATATATTAAAAAAAAGAGAAACACCCCTTAAATTATTTATACAATAACCCACTTTTTTCACGAGAAAATTCTCCAACTAGGCTACAGAAGCGAAAAAAGACTCACATGCAGTTCCAGATTTATATCAATGTTGATATCATCTGATAAAAGATTTAATGATTTCTGTTCAGATTTTCATCACCCAAAACGAAATATATGCCTCCCACGTCTGTTGAAAGTTTTACGGCAAATTGTATAAGCTATAAATATACACAATTTTGGAGGCTTAGCTTCAATGTTTCTCCAGGGGATTACGGCTCTACCGGGTTTTTTAACTGGAAAATTTGTTAACTTTCCTGTTATTTCGTTGAGAAAATAAGGTCGAAGTGCAGCCATGTTATATTAATTTAGATCATCGAGACTGAGAGAAGGGGAGAGGTGAAAAAAAAACTTGTGAGCGTTTTCGTTGTTATTATGCAAGTGTGGAAAAGCATTAGAGAAAAAATGTTCCCTGAAAAGCATGGCTCTTCAAATGCCTTCATATTCTAAGTATGACAACAGCTTAAAAATGTGGGCCATATTTTGATGCCACATGTTTGTGTGGTCCCATATTTCTGTGTACAGTGCTTGTTACTTTTACCAGGCTGGGCCAAGTGATATTGATTTCTTTAGTTTATTGATGGAAAGTGGAATTACGTACATTCCGTTACATGGTTTGCGTGTCAATTGAAATAACTTAAAACTAAACAAGAACATACTGGTTGCATAAACATTATGCGGCTCTTGACTTCTGCATATACTGAGTAAAAGTGTGCATTTTCAGACGTAATGTTCGTTTACCTTCTCACAGACAGTACTGTCAAAATTAAGACCAATAACAATTGCAACAACATTAAAATTAACAGTTTGATAAAATGTATTAACTTTTGGCAAAACAGTCCCAAAAATACCAGGGACAAAACGTCGATCGGAAACATAATTACACTAGTGGAATATGGGTGCCATGGGAACACCTGCACCTAATTTATCTCTTCTCGGAAAGTCGCCCATCTCGGTTAAAGATAAATTTGAGTTCTGGTAAAAAAAACAAAAAAAACGAATTTTTAGAGAATCAAACGAAACTTACACTGAATGTTCGAGATTACAAATAAATGTCATTTGCCTAAAAATTTAGGTAGAAAATGTATACTGGCTGAGTAATGAGCATAGAAAGATAAGGAAATCAAGGTACTGAGTAGGCCCAACACCATTTTGTATAGTCCCATATACATCTTTCTGTGTACAGTGCTTGTTAGTTTACCAAGAATGGGCCAGATTTAATATGATTTTGATGACTCCAGAACCTTGCAGTACACACCAATACTTACATGCTACATGATCAACTTTGTCTGATCCATTCCACACCTTTTCTTTCACAATGCAATCGCATGCCCAGAACTCAACACTATCTTTAAACAGTTGGATGGTGGTTCTCAGTCAGGACTATTAAATTACTTACTTGGCAAACATGATAGAACCATAGAGCTCTGTATTCTTTTCTAGAGTCTTCCAAGTATTCTCTACCAGGGTCTTCTGTCTCTCATCCAGGCCAGCGGTCATTGGTGCCGATGATGATGATGATGTGTCAACCCTTGGTTCTTGAATCAAAGAGGCGCTCGAACCCTGAAACCCAAGGTTCTCCAGTCCCCTGTCACCTTCCATTCCGAGCACGACTGAACGAGAAGAATTGTTCAGAAGTGGCATTTTCTGTAGGATAAAATTCAAAACTTATTTAGAGAGTAGATGAGTCCATCCATCGTTCCATTCTGGTGTTTTGTTTTTTTTTCTTTAAAAAAATGAAATAGATCCATCGGTGTGATTTTAAGGCCCCCTTTAAACAATTCATCTTGTAATTACCGCACCTCCAAACCGAATGAGTCAATCTTTGAATATCACATTATAGGGCCTGGTAAAACTTAACTCCCACAATTAACTAATTGGTTTCAATGATACAATGTAAGAATTATGCATTTTCACCACGAGAAAACTCCTACATGCACGGTCGATGTCAGAAAGTTTAATGCACGTGAAAGCGGCCAATTTCATCAAATAAAGGTTTCACAAAATAGAATAGATTAAATGCACATAACACAGGAAAATGTTATCCTCCCGTCTCCAATGACTTCTGTGACTGTATCAGTTTGTATGACTGCTGAATAAGGTTGAGGAGCCTTACCAATCAAGGAAATAAACACCAGACCTAACATGAGATACCCGACATGCAGTTTACCCTACTTTACTATTAATTTCTGGTCCACCGTCGCATTCTTCGCTCATTTTCACTAAAGTGTGTGGAAAAATCATATGATGGAATTATGTGGCTTCAACTGAGAGATAAGCGGCAAAACGATTCATTTTATATTTGCATATGTTACCTACCCCAGAGAACTCGAGCAGAGGTGGACATGCAGAAGAGTTTTTTGATAAGTTGTTTTCAGGATTGTACAAGTATAAAGATCTGGGTAAAATCCAGATATGTGGTGACTTTAATGCCAGAACCGGAGGTTTACAAGACTTTATTGAAGGCATAGACCCAATGAGACAGAGAAAGACTATAGACTTTGAAGTAAATTCTCAAGGTAGACTGTTTGCAGATTTTTGTGTAACCTCAAATTTTTGCTGTCTGAATGGTCGATATACAAATGATAATTTTACCTGTGTGTCCTACAAAGGAAAATCAGTTGTGGACTATTGCATTGTACCTTACCATGACATAAATTTGTATTTCAATTTTGATGTTTTGTTAGTTGCTGATCTACTAGACAAACACTCAATCCCAGTGGTGGGTTCAGTGCCAGATCACTCAATACTATGTTGGCATTTTTACAGAAAAACAGTGTGTAGAAATAGTGATAACCAGATGCACTCTAAACCCAGTTTTCAAAATTTATCCAAGCGATACCAACTGAATGATATTAATGATTCCTTTATGTCCGATGAAGAAAGTAAAAATGCAGTAAGTGAGCTTATAAGTAAACTTAACTGTGGTCTATCATCGCAGGAACATTTGGACGATGTGTATTATGGCTTTGAAAAAGTAATCCAAAAATGTGTTCATAAATGTTGTAGGGAAAGGAAAACTAGTAGACCCCAAAAAGGTCTTCCCCATTCACCTAAGGTCTGGTGGAATGATAATCTGCAATCGTTATGGAATTGTGTTAAATGTAAACAAAAGGAATGGTTGAAGTGCAAGAATACTGAGGGTAAAAAAGTGATGTTTATTGATTACAAAAATGCACATAAGATTTTTGATAAAGCGGTCAGAAAAGCTAAGAGAGCTTACCAGTATAAAAAAATCAATGCTCTTGATGCAATGGTAAATAAAGATTCTTGTTCATTTTGGAAAGAGATTGGTCGAATAGGGTCAGATGAAGAAAAGAAGTACCAAAATATACCAATGGAAATAATAAATGATGATGGAGAAATAAGTGAAGACTATGATAATGTTATGAGTAAATGGGAAAATGATTTCCATTCTCTGTTTAAAGATAATGGCAGTGGTTTCGATGATGGGTTCTTATCACATGTTAACACACAGTTGAAAATCCTAGAGTGTAATGTTCAAGAATCTGATACTAGAGGAAATGATTTAAACCTTCCTATTGAATTAACAGAGGTGACTGCAGCTGTAAAGAGGGCAAAATTAAACAAAGCTGCCGGAATAGATGGTATCGTTTCGGAGATGGTAAAAAACAATGCTTCAATACAATTCCTTCATGCCCTCCTCTCCTTTTGTTTTGAACGTGGTATTTCCCCTACAGCTTGGCAAAAAGGCATAATCCATCCAATTTTAAAACCTGGAATGGATGAACGTGAACCATTAAGCTATAGAGGTATAACTCTGATATCGGTGATATGTAAGATTTATTGTGATATCATAAGAGAAAGACTAACTCATTTCCTTGAAAAAGAATGTATTATTAAGGAAGAACAGAATGGATTCCGTAAGAAAAGGAGTTGTCTCGACCACCTGTACAGTCTTTACTCTATGATTGAAAACAGAAAGCTTTGTAAAAAAGACACTTTTGTTTGTTTTATAGATGCAAAAAAAGCTTTTGATCGAGTTAATAGATCTTTGCTATGGTACAAGTTGAGATTAATTGGTGTTCATGGTAAGCTTTACAATTGTATACAGGCTCTTTACCGGGACACTACGTGTACTGTGAATGTTAATGGTAATCATACTAGTTTTTTTAAAGTAGAGTCAGGGGTCAAACAGGGTTGCCTTTTGTCTCCCGTTCTTTTTAACATTTTCATTAATGATTTAGTTGACAATGTCATGCTATGTAATGGGGGGATTCAAGTACTAGATACAAATATTGACATGCTTATGTATGCAGATGATATTGTGGTACTTGCTGAAAATGAAAATGACCTTCAACGTATGTTAGACAATATTGGCGCTTGGGCTCGCAAGTGGAGGATTGAATTTAATGCCTCAAAAACCCAAATTGTACATTTTAGACAGAAGTCCCAAGCTAAAACCTCAGCACTATTCAATTGTAATGGAGAAAAGCTTGATATTGTGGACTCCTACAAATACCTTGGGCTGTGGTTTGATGAATTCCTTAGCTTTCAGAAGGGTACCAGAATGCTAGCTCAGTCTGCATCCAGAGCATTGGGTGTTGTTATAAGTAAATTCAAATTGATTGGAGGCTCTTTATTCAAGACATATAAAAAACTTTATGATGCCATGATTTTACCCATACTACAATATGCAAGTGGTATCTGGGGTGTGGATGAATATTCTGTTATAAATAGTGTCTTTTTCAGAACATGCCGTTTTTACTTAGGAGTGGGGAAATATACACCTAACAATGCAGTGTTAGGGGAGATGGGTTGGGACCCACCATTCTATCACCAAATTCAATCGGTTGTTAGATTATGGAGTAACTTAAGTAAACTCAATAGTGACCGCTACCCAAGTAAAATCTTTTCTTGGTCTAAATCTCTAGCAAACAATGGAGTCAAAAACTGGTGTTTCAGAGTCAAAGAGCTTTTTTCAAAATTACAATGTGTACATGTTTTACCTTTAGCTAATCTTGTTAGTACAGACAATTTTGTAAAAACTGTGTCATCGTCATGTAAATTATTTATCGAGAATAGATGGAGAAATTCAATTTTTGACGATAAAAGGAAGAAAGCTCATGCTAAAAATAAACTTAGAACTTATCGAAATTTTAAACAATCTTTGAACACGTCAAAATATGTAATAGAATGTCAAAATAGATCAAACAGACGTGCTTTGGCTTTGTTTAGATGCGGTTGTGCCCCTATAGCTCTTGAAACTGGGCGTTATCAAAATGTCCCATATGAAGAAAGATACTGTGTTTTTTGTAATTCTAGTAACATAGAAGATGAGTTCCACTGTTTTATGATTTGTTCTGCATATAATGACATCAGATCACAACTTCTTTATGATATAATAGAACATGACCATACGTTTTCAGATCTTTCCACATACCAACAATTTATTTACCTAATTTCAGCTGACTCACTAAGCAGTTTAATAGCCAGTTTTGCAAACCAAATCCTAACAACTCGCCAAGAACTTTTGTACTACTTAAATGAATAATTTTTTTCCTTTTTTTTTTCCCCTGTGATTGTAATTATGTTATACTTATATTTGTACTATGTTATCATGTCAAATTGTTTATGACTGTTATTTTTGATGTATCACTCATAGGCCTTTTTAGGCCGGCCGTCTGATGACGGGTGTGATTTTTTAATAAAGAAAAAAAAAAAAAAACTAAACTAACATTAAAGACACATTTAAGGATGTGGCATTCGAGGAGGAATCCCTTTAACTACATGTACATCCCATTCACAATGTCTTTATCATCATTCACTGAAGCTACATATCCACCTTCCTCTGTAATGAACACATTTTCGAACAAACAGCATCCCCTAACAGCGATTTCCCCCAAGTGATCAACAACAACAAAAAATCCTCCACCTGAGATTAATAGGTTTTCTTTTCACATAATGTGGTCTTTTACCAATCTGTTGTGCATAATGTGCCTTCTATATATCTCAGTTTTCTTTTGACTACAGTGATTTAAGTATCCTTTTTCTTTAATAACAAAATGACTGGAAAATGAAGTGCAGGCACAATATTATTACATTTGTAGTGGAATTTAGATAAATAAAGCGAGGGTATAATGTTAGAGAGGAGGACAGTGGGAAGAGAAAAGATGTATATATATATATAAATAAATAGAGAGAGAGAGAGAGAGAGAGAGAGAAAGAGAGAGAAAGAAAGAAAGAAAGAAAGATAGACAGAGAGAGGTAGATATAGAGGGAGAATGATAGGGAGGAGGGAGGGATGATAGTAAAGTATATAGAAATATAGGGAAAGGGTTAGAAAGGAAGGAAGATGGAGAAAGACTTTGGAAGGAAAGAGAGAATGAGACGGACAAAGGCTAGAGAAAGAGAGAGAGAAAGAGCCATATAGAGAGACACACAGAGAGGGGGTGGGGGAGAGCACCGGAGAGGTATTGTAGAGAAATACGTATAGCATAACTCTGTTTCGTTGTGGAAAAAAAATGATTGTGGATTTCCTGGAAGTCAAGATAATTATTTCGATCAAGTCAGACTAATCGATATGAATCTCTGCCCCTAGTGATAGTACATTCTCATCGGGACATAGGTATACATAATTATATTGACATAGTTCTCATGAAATTGTGTTTTAAAGGTAAGTTGCACCGTTGTCAAAGGAATTATACCGTATCCATGAGCAGACAATAACCTTTAAAGCATATAGAATGTCTTGGTTCTCTGTAGATATTGCCTAAAGATTTCTGAAAGTGTAATCTTTCAAAGTTTTGTTTTCTTCTGGTTTTAATAAAACGTTAAAACAGTTATGTTAATAGTAAACGACATAGGCTTTAAACCTGTCAAGTTCAAACAAATTAGTAGACTTAACGTGATTACATTTTTATCTATGGGAAGGGTCGTATGTTTAATATTTTGAGTGAACAATGACTACAAAATCCATTTTTAGACAAACTATCTTACAGAGGGATTGTTTGTTTTTTGTTTAATATTAACCTGTTTATTATTTGGTATGTCGATGTCCCGAACACTAGTTTTTCAATAAATATTTTGTCTTCCCTCACAAATAATTTTCTTGACAAGAAACTATTCCAATCATCCTTTCCCATAAAGGGCAACATATGTTTTCGAACATTGTTTCCATTTTCAACACGGTCAATTATCATATAGGTAGAGAAATACTTGGGTTGAATACGTCATTTTCATAATTTCATTATTGTGGACGTAACAGTATATCTTAAATTACACTCCTCTGGCAATGAGACAGACCTTTTCCCACCGATTTGTTTTCTCTTCTTCTAACTAAAGGCCTAAAATCTTTTCCCCCCACAGGAATTGGTGATGCCACGCACTGATTAGAAATATATCATAGTGCTGCTATTATAGTAAAAAAAATTCTAATCCCTTAATTAACGGGGGCGGCAACTGCCCCAATTTCCCCGAGAATTAATGCTTCTGGATATGCTTGGTATATACTACCGTCCGGCTGACATTTGAGTAGCAGCAAATGTCACTTCTTTCCGAATAAAGATGACACTAAAGTGCTTTTAAGCGGCAAAAAGAAAGGAATGTTCGCTCGTGTGACTTTCCACGCAGCGAGCGTGTACTTATCGCACAGGATCAAAGAATACCTGACTAAATCATCGGTATTTCAGCCTCAAACGCGGAAAATAATCGTTCACCTTGTTCACGGTGCCCTTTTCAATGTATTCCGTCACCCTTAAGTGTTGGCACTAGATTGTCAAAAAGTAGAATGCCCTTTGTACGATACTTTTATCAAGAAAGGTTAAACTTACGAATGTATTTTATCACTAATTGACAGATGTACAATCGGAAAAATTCGCAAAACCGACCTAAATCACTGGCAAATCCACACTTAAAGTGTCAAAAACATTCATTTCTGTTCTGCCTCCTAAATCTACATGTTTTCTCCAGGGGGCAGGGCACCGCCATTTACACGGGAAATATTGATGTAGAGTTAATCTGCTATGTCAACACGACTTTATGCCTACCATAGTGTTCCCGATGTCAGGAAAATAATAACAATGCTTGTTGAATAGGTGTGCTTTTTGACTGGTGAGGTGATGGTGTCACGCGATATACGGATACCCCAAAGGCGCCTTATAAGCCGAGAGAGTGTGGGGAGTGTCGTGGTTCGGTAGCTTAGATCTATACAATTTTGCAGAAGTTCAAAGCTTAATTTACTGTTGTTTATATAATTGCTATCATAGCTGTTAATTATTTACACTGTTGGTTTAAGATAAATCGAGAAGATTGACATACATAAATATAATTAGATTTCAAAACATTTTTTCATTTTTGTTTAATAGTGAGAATTGTGATGCTGTATACCGTGGCATTGATTGTAATTCAAGAATGTCGTTAAATAGGATGTTTCTGTTGTTGTTAAAGTTAAAGCTAACAGAACCATACGAAACGTGGGAATGACGTATTCAGTAAGACTGACATATAAAGATAGCAATTGAAATAGACCAGTATAGGCATATCACAAGAAATGGCAATTTAATTGTATGAAGATTAAAATATCTAACACAATACAACAAAAGACTAAAAATATGCCTTCCTTGTGTAAACATTGCATACCGGTAAATATACACACGCACATGTACACAAAGAGGAACGTAGCATGTATTTGCAAATAGATTCCTGTTGACTGTTGATGCATGGTTGTATTGACCACCTCCACCTGTATTGGTATATAAAACATATTGCGGAACTCTGAACACATACACATATGAATATATTTAAGTGGCACACCGTATACCGACCGAGATTGAATGCTCAACCTAGATGGTGAAATGAGATTATGTCCGAAAATACTAAAAAATGCCTGACACATTTCAAAAGTGCATCCATATAAAACATCTCAATACCCTTTTAGGGGGCGGAGAAAAATAGGACCTTGGTATGAACCATAACAATTTTGGGGAAAGTACATTTCGCACGTTTGGCGCCATTTCAGTTCGATTATTTCTATCCTTCTGTGGAATGCAGGTCAGTCTAAGTACCCAGGCTCTGCGTGCTTGGAAGATGAGAGTGTTTCTATCTTATGATCGAGAGGAAAGCAAAATCAATTTAGGACCCATAATTGGAGTTTTTATTTACCACCGTCTTTCCCCCCTACTCCCCTCGACGTGACACCGTCTAACAACTCCTTGTTTTACGGGGGCTGTGAGAGACGGAGGTGGAGGCTTGCAAGAATGAATTTAAAATGGAAAAAATAGAATATAAAAAATGTCACCGAAAAGTCATTGAATGAAAATGATAAGCTTTTCAGGGAAATCAGATATGAGTATGTGTATATTAAATGACTGAGAAAGAGAGAGAGAGAGGGGGAGAGAATGGGAGAGAAAAGAGTTAGACATGTAGAAGAGAGAAAGGGAAGTGAAGAGAGAGAGAGAGAAGGAGATTTAATGAGAGAAGCAAAAGAACGAAAGCAGAAAACAAAATATGATGATGATATAGTGAAAAAGGAGGAATCCGAAATATTCGAAGAAGACCACAAAAGGTATAAGGTTTCCTTAGGAGTAAGAATACGATAAAAAAAAAAGTGAAAATAATAAGTGGATGAGTGGAAGAATTTGGGAGTTATCATTTCAATATAGTATATCAATGAAGAGAATGGCGTTTGGAATATTGGGTGGTGCACACGAAAGGAATCAAAATGATAGAAAAGAATGGGGTCAGATTAGAATCTAAATGTTTTAGAGGAGGTAGTCATAGAATCTACAAAAATATCAGTGGGGACTTAAAGGGATATGGATTGAGATACAGAGAGAAAGAGAGAGAGAGAGAGAGAGAGAGAGAGGCTGGATGATGGGGGAAAGAGTTGAATATAAAAGTGAGGAAGATGCACAGACGCTAAAAGCCAATCGCAAACGCTTGCCGTTAGGTATCAATATAGTATAACCCCAAAATTAATTAAGAGAGCAGAAAGGCAGTCATGATTAAAGTAAACTATCCTCGTTGATTGGCAGGGTAGACGGAATAAATGCTTAAAGGGGATCTAGGTCAACTACTGTCCATTATTAAGGATCCACCCTTTCTTGATGATTAGCTCAATATAAGCGTCAACTTGGTTATAAAGGCATTCGATTCCTAGTATTGGCCTCAAGGATAGTAAGACTGGGGTGGGGTGGACATTTTTTTGAGAGAGAATAATGGACAGAATGATTTGATCATACTCATCGCGTATTCGACCATCAAGACATCGATTTTCAAATATATGTCATTACTACTTGAATTCTCAAATGGCGAATTGTAACGGTCCTTCAACACAGAATCAAAAAATGATTTCGGGGAACACCGAACGTGGACATTCTTCAATGATTAAAGTTCTCAAATACAAAATAAACACGATCGCGAAATCTTCTAGAAATCAATATAAGGGCAATGTCGTAACCCTATTGTATGTCTCATACAAATCATGTTCGGATTAGGTTATATTTCATTGTAATGTTGTTGTTTCCTTTTTCGGGGGGGGGGGGGAGAGAAGGGTTAGAATTGTTGGTATGTCCCCCGAAATGATTACATCACAGTTGGGTAATTTGATGTATAATGCCTGCCAAACAGCCATTTATATATATTTTCGTCTGTCCTTGGATATTATCATCAGCGTGAACATAAATTTGGCAAACGACCGAGGGCCTATGAGATAAATAAGACAAAAATATATTCAAATGACCGGTAATATTCTTACTAAATTCCGTCTCGCGAACCATCAGAAGAGAGGAGAGCCTGAGTGAACGAACTTTCCGGGCTCGTGTGCCTTTTCGAGGGAAAGAGAGGGTGAGGTAGGGAGAGAATAAAAAATGAAAGGAGAGAGGAGAGGGGGGGGGGGGGGGAGTCAGAGGAATTATATGACCCCCTGCCAGACCAACGTATTTCACACACCAAGTGAAACCTGTGCCCCACCCCATGACCCAAACTATTGTCTGGCGATGCGGGATGGAGAGGAGTATGGTATATGTCCACACCCTTCAAAAATGTTATTTCCTGTTTTCAAAATGCCAATAATGATCATTTAATTTTGTTTAGATGGGTGACAACAGGTGGAGGTAAATGAATAGTTATCTTACCCCTGATGTATCCTTGGGGTACCAATTCTCTGTCTGGATGCCAATGGTAGAAACCTGAGAGGGGTGCTTTATTCCGTCAAGTGCATCCACGTCCACGGATGGAGCTACATTAGGAGCAGCTACGTTATTATTCTCCACCACAAGCCCATTGCTGCGTTTCCCATCTGATGGTGTTGGTTGAAGCCTAACCTCGTCCAGTGAGGTATCAAATGATGCGGATGCTGTTCCGTTCACATCAGGAGGAACGGGTATCTGTTGATGTTGAGAGTGATGCGATCCGCCGTTCGCGGGCTTAGACTGACAGCAACCCATGGTGACAGGTGGGACGGACGCGTGTCCGTCTGGTTCGGGGGTTTAGCTTACGCACTTATGTAAGGATGGTGGTCAACCTTTTCTATGCTGACATGTTAGTCCACGTATGACGACATGATGAGAGGATATCTGAAATAAAAAAATTGGAAAGAGGGAAAGGTCATTAAATAGTGTAACATATTTTTTATTACTTCATTTTTGTGCAATATTCTTTATTTTGAAGCTTATACTGAGACTTTACATAGATACAGGTCCTTACATCTCCTCATGGTAAAAAAAAATCCCGAAAAAAGTTCTGTAATGACATTACATCTATTCTCATCATAAATATACGCTAGTTCACATTATAAACCATACCTTTAAATCTCCCTACGACAGACATGCTTTTTATTGTAGGATCAAACCAGGAGCCTGATACACGTGCATGCTTTTACACACTGCTTTAAAACATTGAGAGTGCACATGCTTTTGATTTATTCGTATATAATTGACGCAAGAGTTGCAGAATGTGCTAGCACATAATGAATTTACAATACCCCTAGGCTACATTAAGGAAGACTAATGAGACAATATCATTGAAATCATCGGTTTAAAGGAAAAGAACCCTCTGATAATAAGTCGATTTTATAAAGTAGAAACGGAAGCAGATCAGTGAAAGTTTGAGGAAAATCAATAAAGGAGAAGCAAGTTATGAATTTTTGAAGGTGATAACCAATTAAACGCAAACCGGCAACTCTATGACATGTATTTTGAGCAGCTCTTCCTTTTATACAAATTTATTCATTGTATATGTGTTTTATTTTCTCTTCACAACCCTCTATGAAAAGGATTTATGTTTTCATCAACACTTATAGAAATGGAAATTTTCCTGAATTTCTAGTATAACAACAAACTTGACAAAATGGGAAACGTTTTGAAAGACACGTCACAAGAGCTACTAATTTGCATTTTGATTGATTACAATTTTCAAAATTAACAACTTATTATCATTCTTTCTTCAAACTTTACTAGTTTATCTGATTATTTCACTTTTAATAATACTTAACAAATGGATTAGGTGGACTTCCACTTTAACTTAAAATATTACATGGGTTTATAACCGTATGAGTATATTGTATTATATATTCTATGTCTATATTTAGGCCAACTTGTGAAATTTGTATGAGTTATTTATTCTCCAAGCATGCAAATGTCAACTCAGATTGGAGTTGAATTTAAGATGTATTCTACTCTAAATGTGGGATGACTGCAATTTCGAGCAAGAAGAAAAAATTCCTTCATTTTATACCTTAACTTTATTACTCCTGTATATTACTCCTTTCAAATTATCCATATGATCACATGATAATGTAAAGCCATACGCATCTTCCTTCCGCCTTGACCATATAGATATATGCATATTTTTTATTATTACCCCTTATCTTATTCATCTGATGGTATCAGTCCCTACTACCAATCTTAATGAGGTAGGAGGATACCCCCATGGGAGATCTTCCTCCCAGGGAACTCCATAATTTTGGACTGATGGATACGATGATAATATTGAATGGTATTGTGTGCGGGGCCGAAGAACACTATTCCAATCAAGCCGATATTCCAATTTCTACAAATGGACGACAATGATTGCCATGCAGGGAATGGAAAGGATGTTTCAGACAAGCTCATTTTCCACTTATATTAAGGTGGAATGTCTTTTCCTCATTATGTTATAATTCCGACTCGGATTTGGGGCAATGTAATTACAGTGAATAATCAGAATAGAATGTTCAAAGCATTTCCTCGTTCGGTATCCTCAATTGTTCTAAAAAGTATAGGATGTAGAATTCATAATAGTATACAATGGATTTCTAGCTCAAGTTTTCATCCTTATGAATGGTAGTTAGTACCGTTATGCTTGTATAAATTATGTTTTATTATTATGAACGATCCCTTTTTTGCTGGCATATTTCTTTACTATCGGGGCATCTTTTTTTCTGGAAAATATAGGCGACTCCAAACATAAAGGTGCTGAAACTGTAACATATGGGAATTTGATCGATACTGTGTTAACACCATACTTGGAGGGTTACGTGCAGTGCGTGCATTGTATGGTTTTGGTGAAGCTCTATTCGAGAGTACACGTCAAATTATCATCAACATTGTTAGAGACAAATCAAAATAACAAGAAAACAATAATATCAAGAGAGAGTAAGCAAGAAAGAGAGAGAGAGAGAGAGCGAGCGAGCGAAAGATGGAGAAGGGGGGGGGGGGGTGGCGTCAATGGGGTTGCTGCAGAAACGTGTCGACAGAAGTTTATCAAAATCTTTGTCTTAAAATATGTCAAATCACCTGCAACTTTTTTGTTGAAAAGTACAGAGTAGAGTAATTGCAATATGGTTCGTGGATTTGACATTGGCTATTGACTTATGGGAGTGATCATAGTTCAAACTATTATTCACACTCCGCTTAATCAAGGTCATGGCCACTACTATATACTATTCATCTTTTTATACATGAATGATATTTATCCTTAAATTCCTTTGGAACTTAAAATGACAGATTTATATTTCTGGTATTATTCTCCCCTTCATATGTCGGGCTGGAGATTAAAATTCCTTTCGTTCAAGGTCGCGGACGAAATCGTGACTTTTGTCAAATTTGAGCGCGGGATGATTTACGGGGATTAACTCCTGAAATAATACAAAACACGGTCCATCAGCGCCGACAGAGAATAGTGTGTTTTTGATCTAGTTTCGTAAAAATTATATATTCAGTCGGATATTGTACCAATAAAAGATAAATTTTGTCCTTTAATAAAAATATTTCTTTCAAACTTTTCAATTACACCTGTTGACCCAATTATCATTGCCAAGATAGTCTATAAACCATTCAACTGCAAGAAGGGGGCAATGATGTTGTTTGATTGGGTTTTAAAGCGATTCAGTAAAAATTGACTATTTATGCCTTAAACGTGTGTTTTGGGCCTTTTATACCAATAAAATTTCGACGCTTATCGCAGCAAAAAGCATGCAACTCAGCCTTTGGCTGCGATATGTTGATGAATGAATACCCTAACTTACCATACGATTAGCAGTAATCTACAAGGTTCCAAATACTGGTATGAGATGCACAATGGTACTTCTGTTTTCTTTATGGAAATTGCACATCTTTTGCCATTTGTAATCACACAAGTCATATATCAATTATGGAAAGCTTCGTCAATTGTCATGTGCGATTGGCCAAGTAGAGCTACAGTGATTTTACAAGAAGTACGATTCACATCGACAAGTTGATTTATACAATTTAATTTCAGCGTCTGTTAGCTGCATATTGTGCTGCTCATGCTAAAACATCGACGGTATTTCATACTCGATAAAGCAACAATCTATATAAATATCCTTTATAGGCACATCTAGATTAGGGAATGTCACCGTTCGTTTAAGAAGGTGCTTTTAGTCGCAGATGCCATGTTTTTAAGTTCGCATATTTATAAAAAAATCCCGACTTAGATGGCCATTACGTGAAACCAATTTCAAATAAAAAAAACAACATTGAATTCGAAGCAAATCAAGCGTAAAATAAGCTTTTGCAATAGAGCAAATGCTCTCCTGTGATTTTCCTGTTGTTTGAATTTTCTTACTGAAATACATGAAAGCCTCTTCGTACCTGGAGTACACATCGATGTCTGTTCAATTGGTTTGTCATCAAAATTCTCTTGCAAAATACCATTCATCACCATTGTTTTCGTTGCTTCATGGATCGCAGAATGTTCAATACCAATATCCAATATCAAAATGTACGCAAAACAATATTGACTGGATGGCTGCATATCGAACACTCTCATTTCGATTTTCGTTTTTTTTTTTTTAGGTTCCGGGAAATGATTGATGAACGGATATTGAGTTAGCTCTGCACTATGACTTTAATTATATTGAATCTGTAAAATTCGAAAGGGAAAACGGGTCAGCTTCCATACATTTGATTTTCCATAGCCACTTATTGGCAACGATCGGGGTTTTGAAACATACCTCCATCCTATGCATGACATGTGCTTTTTGAGGCAGTCATGTTGGTTTGCATTGGACATGTCGGATAGAGTGTGGAGGTGCGTGTGGCTACTGCTATCGAGAGTAAGGTTAAATTATGGGAATATTTTTCTGCTTTAACTTGGCACGTCAGTTGAAGATATATGAATTTATCCAATGCGCTAATCCTAAGGTTAAAATCGATGAGATCGATACGTGAAAGTTCTTTATACCGTTAAGTTGATCTGATTTGATTAAGAAATGAATTTAGTACTCCAATGTAGACCATGCTTGATATAGTAATTCTATTATATCTATAAAATACAGAAGGCTAATTATTTCCATGAAATTCTATAATGTTTCTAGATTAATAGCTTAAAACTCAGCAGTAGAAATATCATAAGCACTTGGCCAAATCATATTTTTATTGTTATGTAAGACGGATTCAAATGTAGTCCCATAATATCTATGAAATATAGTAGTTATTTCTATGAAAAATGTTACCGTTAGTTCTGCACAACAACTAAAATCTCAACAGCAAATGGTCATAATCACATGGCTTAGTTTTACATCTTATTATGATGGTTACGTAATATGGGCTCGCCATTGTGTTCAGCTGTAGTCGATATTACCTATCAAGTAGAGCAGACTGATCATAGAGGGGTCAGCAAGACAAATAGTATGACGACACAAGAAAAGAATGATAATGTTTGTCTGGAGCAAACATGGACGTGTGTAACAACCCACCAGCTGAGTTTTAATCCTTTAAGTATATTGTAAAAGGCTTCTTGAAATCTCTCCATCACACCATGTTTTTAAATCAGGTGTCTTCTTTGAAATTGATTGGGTATCTTGCGATAAGAACCATTGATATTAAACATCTCTTAACAATTTTGAGTACGAATATTGCCCGATAAATACTTCAATTACGAGACGTCATACGAAAGAAGACATGGTAAATCATAATAAATTGTAAACTCTTTATAACTCCTTTCATACTGGTTTGTTATACAGTGCGTCCCAGCAAAAACGAAACCGAGTATTATTGATGTTTCATCATAACTTTATCACAATTATAATTAATAAATGTCACATATTTGTAAAGCTTAGATCCTCATCTTTCATTTGATTCAACTCATGTAATTCATATTTCACACACGAGTGATTGCAAACAAATTGAAGAAAGAGTACCAAAAAGTCATTTGGCGAACGGTACCTGAATTTCAAGAAGAAAATCACATTACCAGAAAGTTCATTTTCTACCCTTTCATGTGACACCTCAATCAGGGAAAAAATAGTCAAGAATAACAAAATCCTGTTTGTTTAAAGTAATGCTCGCATTTTCATAATTTTTATCAAACGATTTCGTTTTCACTGGCTGTCTGCCGTAGCAACATGAACAACAAACTCCGTTTCGTTGACGATCAGCCATGCATGAAGTATTTCGTCTTCTTAGTTGTTAGGGCAGACAGCCAGTGGAACATATTCGTTTAATACAATTATGGAAATGCAAGCATTACTCTAAACAAACAGAACTTTGTTATTCCTGACTCATTTTTCCTACTTGAGGTGATGTATGAAAGGGCAGAAAATGAACCTTTTAGAAATGTGATTCCGTTCGCCTAATGACATTTTTAGGTATCGTTTCTTCAAAGTGTTTTTAATCACTCATGCATGAAATATGCATCATATGAGTTGCATCGAATGAAATAGGAGGATCTAAGCTTTACAAATATGTGTCCTTTATTAATTATAATTTTTATTAAATTATGATAAAACATCAATAATTCTCGGTTTCGTTTTTTCTAGGACGTAACATCTCCTCACATTTCCATGTAAATAGTTAGGCTACTGCACTGTATTGTATTTCTTTGAGACCACATTTACCTACTATAAATTAATACAAACAATAACATTAAACAAAGACAAAATCTTTGAATATCTTTTTGTATATAAAGCAGATATACAAAGCGACTTAAAGGTGCTATGTCCCTTTTGCAGCCAACCTCAAATTCTGTAGAACTTTGCAGGAATTATGAATATGTCACGTATGTCCTATCTGTGAAATTTAAACGTTAGCAGTGTCCTCATATTCAAATTATGCAAGGAAACCCGTTTACTTGCTAGACTTCACTGTCAGACACTATTGAGTGACTGACTGGCTTTTTTCTTCGTTGGTAATAACATACATGAAAAGAGTTGTAAAGGGTAAATGAGCATTTGTCTACATCAATAACCCACTTCTTGTGATGGCCAAGATTAAACTGATTGAATCTTTGCGCAGCATAAAACGTATGACCATTCGGTACAGTTGTCTGAAAATCAAGACTATTACTTTTGGGCTCTATAGCCCTAAAGTCGATTTGACAACTAATAGTCATTATTTTCCCACTTGAAGACAGTTTCAAGCCCCACTTTTTTTAGGGAAGTTCTAAATTAGTATTATCTTTCAAATGCAGTTGGAATTTAACTTTTTCATTTTTTGGCCTGCAAATGGGACATAGTACCTTTAAGGAGGTATTCGGGGCTATACAGACGTAACCGCATATTCATGGGCTGCCAAAGTCAGTCCTTTCCGTTTGGAAGCATGCCAATGCCAAGGGTCACTATCAAACTGATAATTCTGATCAATTTAAGCAAGATTCCTGCAAATTGAGACACCAAGTTCTCATCTCCAATGAAAAATTGATCCTGCAACAGAGAGGGGGGGGGGGGGGGGGGGGAAGAGGGAGGAGGGGGACACATCTTACCAAAACTCTTCATTGGCGAATATAGTTTTTTACATCTCAAACAAAATGTTCCACTTTCGGTAGCAATTTTGATAAGATGTAAGAGGACCCCCCCCCCCCTTTCACGTGTTTTTCATAGAAAATGTAGTTTTTCTTATGCCTTTCTATATTCATAGCTCATTCCCATCGTTTTTCCCTCAAATCAAGCAATATTATGTATCAGCAGAATTGTCGAATCTCTACCACAAAAATGAATACACTCACTGCTCTGTGATGTTTATCATAAATCTCTACAAGACTCGTTATATGAGTCGTGACTGGTAACATGGACCTACATGCATGTACATAGTGCAGCGCACGTAATCTTGCTCCAGCGCTGAACATATTGAACTAGTTTCTGATTTCGATTTTGTCGATTCTCAAGATATTGCGAATGCCAGGATTGTATTTTGTAATTTTTGTTCAGTGAAATAACAGGTGCAAAATGTTGCTTTTCATTTTGTATGAATGAAAGTAAATGCGATTAAGGGTGTCTAGGAAGTGCTGGTGTGTGAATGTAGAGAGCTAGTAGGCCCATCTCGGTGCTCCTGTAAATCTAGGACAATGTACTGTTGTGACCTTTAAGTGCAAAGCTTGTTGTTGGGGTTATCGAGTATTGGGGGAAAAGACGGAAGAGTTAAAATGGCAACACATAAACGAGATGAATGGCGATATGAAGTGTAAGAGAGAGAGAGAGAGAGAGAGAGAGAGGGGGGGGGGGTAGGAAGACGATAATGGAGATAACACAGAACAAAATTAATGAGAAATATCACTTTCTATCGACTATTTGACATCTCTCTTGATTCATTTAGTAGACATAGTTTCAGTTGTATGGGTGTGTTTATTCTTACATCTACTGCAACTCATTTCTACATATCCTAAAGGTGTTTCATTGTCATGAATTTACATTTAATGGGTATTGCCATTTCGTGATGCTTTTATGTTTTCACTGATCTGAATCTATGACAAGAATCGCATAAAATAGATGAAAAGAAGCTACATTTCAATAACACAATGTATTAATGTGTAATTACCATTCTTAACGACGGATTTTTCGAGAATGCACAAAGGATTGCACTTACATACTCTTATATGAATGTTTTACATTATAATGTGAATGTAACAACGGATTCAATCAAAAGAAATAAATCTTTACCAATCCTGGAAATCGAGGGAATCATAAACAACTTGATTTTAAGCCATAGAAATAGATATTATGTTTAATCTGTAATAATAACATCTTTCTGAATCGTGTTATCTATTTTGATAAAATCTACTTGAAAACTAATTTCCGTTTCCATATCAACGCTGAAAATTGATTGTCAAATTTATTTGGCATCTGAATTGCGTTTTTTATATCCTCTGATGAACGTGACCTCTCTAATAAATAAAAAACAAGCAAGCGACAATTGTTCCTTTAAAGTCTCTTTTACTTCCTTTCATTTGACTGGCTATAGAGAACTTCAGACATTGTCCAATTTATCCAGACACCACTTTGCTTCGGGCGACACATATCAGGAATGCTTGTTGCTATCTGGTAAATCAGAACAAATTATCTTCGCGTTGAGCAAATTCGTTTCAATTCACATCAATAAAGGGCTCATCTCCACTGGATCTTTATAGAGATGGGTATCATATCTATAAAGAGGTTGTGCTGTATTGTCCTCGATCTCGACAGAATATTTTCAAGTTGAATCATCCACAATACACCCAAATCCCTCTTTAGAGCCTCATGATTGTAATGCATTTGAAAAAGAGGAAAGATGGCTCCACAGTAAACAGATAGCCAGAATCGGAGAGAATATTAGGGTTTTGTATATAAACGATGGCAGAGAACTGTGCTTTTACCATTAGTAGATTCTATTGTGGTTTTTTTAAAAGTTGTCAGACTTTTGTGCTAGATAAACCGAACGGTCTTGACAATGGTGTTGGTGTATCTAGATATTAATACTGTTGACATTTTTAGGGTAAATCCTCTCGAGGGTTGGGGGTGCAGCCCTGTGTGCCAAAGACCCATTGGACGGTAACGGAACGTATTTATTGTGCAGCCCATAATTACCCGAGACCATATACCATTACGTGCTATTACAAAAAGAGAGATATTTGTATGAAAGAGGGTAAATATCTATGGTCACACCCTGTTATCAATTTTTACAAAATAGAATCGTGAGATACACACCTATCTAATATGCAATCCAGTTATTGAAATCGTAAAAAATATTTTATAGATTAAGTGACCACAGATGGGATATTATTTCTCAAATAATAGCCCTTTTGTAAAATGCGTTGAGCAGAAAATTATATACCTTATCGCACATTTGAAAGTTTTAATTAAAGATAACTGTTAAATAAACTGCTTGTGTCGTGTTGTATTCTACCATAGTTTTGGATACCGTGTTTGTAATACAGAAACGTAAGAGAACAAATGCAACATAATGGAGAATGGCCTATATCATGGTACCTGAGTTTGTTTAATTGTTCAATTGTTGTGGATTCTTTGTTTATTTTAAAAGTAGGGCTCCAATATTGTGTAAATAAACTGATCATCCTGTCTAAAACTGAAACTGAATATATATTTTGCTTATAATTTCAATTAGTGCAAACTTTGATGTAGGCATCTAGACCTTCCTAACAAAAAACAAAACAAATTATGAATATGTTTAATATCATACCCATGGTCTACCCGACCTATCAGGCTATAAAGAACAAACTGTGTTTGTTGATCATTGAAATATCAATTGCTTGAGAACAGATAGACCTATCATTTTAACCGTCGAGCAAGATTGAATAATAGCCAGTGGGTGATACAGGTCAGCAAAGAGAATTTTTTCCATGAGTTTACGATTTATTCATTATGACACAAATCACCTCGGGCATTTCTCACTCAGGAATTTATCTTGACAAAAAAGATCAAAATAGAAAGCGTCGGTAATATAGCTATTAGTACCTCGTTATCTTTTATGAATTGTCGAAAGGGATAAATTCCCAATGGTCACAAATTCGAACCATACCTTCGAAGTCCCTAATATGAGCTGACAGAGTTCAAGGGTAATGTGAAAAGTTATCAAGAATGATCGAGCTAATTGAAGCCTGATCCATAAAGTCCAGATGAAAGGGCGAATTCCATTTTTGTCTCTGAATGACAGAATTCGGTTCTTTCATCTCTGACGATTTTATTGAATTTTCTTTCCCATAGGTTGTTACTTCAATCTGCAATACGACTCCACTACTTTAGATTTACCGGTATCTCTCTCCATTGACTGTCGTCATACGCAGTTCTGTACAAAGCTGCTCTAATAAAATATGTACAGGAACTATTAGACTGATACTATTCACCTGGAAATGAGATTAAGTTTGAGTATTCTGTGCTATCTTTAGTCCTGGATATAACACAATTGACTGTCCTGATCAATTTACATATAACGAATTTAATATCTCATGTCTGTAGAACATGAAACGGCACATCGCCGGCCAGGCATACATGAAGTTAATTTTGCGATATATATGCAGCGAGCTGTCCTTGAATGAGTTAAAGCATTAAAGGAGACCCAAGCTCTACAAAATCTACTTTGTCAATCCCTCCATTTAATGTTTGCCTTATCACGAATATCTTGTAATTTCCTTTTTCTTTTTCTCTAATTAGTCTAGTATAGTAATGATGCAATCTTGTTTAAAAAAAAAATCGTCGTTTAAATTGTATAATGAACGTGAAAAGTAAAGAAACAACTTCTTTAAACAAACAAAAATATGGCTGTGTAAACGCAGGAAGAAATGATTACTGCTAGCTTCCTACTTCTATTTGATTTGATTTATTGTTTTCTGCGTTTCGTTTACAATAATAATCAGCAACAATATGATTTTTTTTTAAGATAGGGTTGGATTTTTTCAAATCACAAAGAACACAATTTATGAAACAAAATGATGGGAACGATTGCGATAGCAAATGCAGAAGAGCTGCAGCATCATCGTGTGCTTGAAGTGCATGCAGCTCTTTAGCTTACGATTATAGTGACAGAAAAATATGATAATGTTAAACAGGCAAAAAACAACAGGAATGCAATGGTAAAAAATGACAAAAAACTCATAAAAGCTGACTAGCTTCAAGAGCCAGAGAGATAGAGAGAGAGGGATATTTTTAAAATCGGATAAAACAGTTGACCTTGAAGTAGTTGGACGTTCGCTTTTACTTTTTAATTGTTTTTAATCGCAATGATAACAAGAAACGAAGATGATCATTTTTATATTCTTACTGCAGTTTTCTAAACTGCACAGCAACTGGTGCAGTTTTAGACATAGTGAAATCATGAGTTGATAAGTGCTCATTCAAAGAATAGTTCTGCAGGTTTTCATTGTGAAAGAAAAAGAAGAAGAACAAGAGGAAGATGAAGAAGAAGTAAAAGAAAAAGACGTGTTCTGTTACACCAATACAATATACAAACATCATGACTATATTTGCGTAATCCCCACCAGTATGAAAGCAGTGCACCACAGTGTGAATGTAGTTTGTAATACTATGGTCACGCAAGTCTGTAGTGAGTACACTCGGTCATTCTTATTGTGGTCAGAGTGTCACACTGTGGTGTGTGCAATATGTTACATTATGGATGTTCATCGCATCACATTGTGGTGTATACACTGTTATTCGCTCTGTGGTCGAACACTGAACTGTTTACACTCTGTATTTCTCTCTGTCGTCAAGGTGTTATACTGTGGTGTATATATTCTGTCCCTCATTATTGGATAACAAAGTGTCACACTGAGATGTATACACTGTTTGGTTCTCTTTGAGTGTCACATTGTGGTGAGAACACATTATAATTCGTTATGTGGTCATAATGTTACACTGTGGTGTGTACACGCCATGCTTTTCTTTGTGGTCAGAATGTTGTGTGAACACTCTATGGTAGTATCTGCTACCAGAGTATCACATGTATGTACTTTGAGATTTACTGTGTTTAAAGTGTCACACTGTGGTGTGCACAGTTTATGAGTTCTCTGTGATCAGAGTGTTGTGTGTACACTCTGCGGTACCATCTGTGGTCAAAGTGTCACACTGCGGTGTGTACACTCTATGAGTTCTCTGTGTTCAGAGTGTTGTGTGAATACTCTGTGGTACCATCTGTGATCAGAGTGTTGTGTGTACACTCTGTAATTTTCTCTGTGGTCAAAGTGTCACATTGTGGTGTCTATACTCTGAGATTTTCTCTGTTTTTTAAGTGCCACACTGTGGTGCGTACACTACGTGATTTTCTCTGTGGTCAGAGTGTTTTATGTACACTCTGTGGTTCCATCTGTGATCAGAGTGTCACACTGTCGTGTGTACACTATGAAATGTTCGCTGTGGCCAAAGCGTTACACTTTGGTGTGTACACTATGGGATTCCCTCTGTGTTCCAAGTGAGTCGCACTGTGGGAGATCGCACTTTGTCCCACAATGTTGAGTACACCCTGATTCATTATGGAGCCTATAGCATTTCCAGGTGTCAAATCTCTCTCTCTGTTTCCACAGTGCAACACTGTTTCACCATTTTTACAAAAGTTTGCAATTTTCCAAAGTTTTACTGCGTTCTTTCTGGCACGGATATTTCACGTATTTTTTTCTTTCTATGATTTTACAGATTTTAGTTGTGTGTGTAAGGTTCTTCCATTGTGTTGGAAAGATATCCAGGGTCAAAGATCGAGGACAATAACGTGAGAGTTCAAATATATTCATTATCGATTCTACAATGAGAAAGTTTAAAGGATGATGAATAGTCGGCCTTATGTCCAGATGTTGGTGGTATTTGCTCAAAACAGATGCGGACGAGCTTCTAGCACCTTCTATTATTAAGGCTTAAATCATTAACACCAACTTAGACCAAGGTACGTGTAGAATGAAACGATTCACATTGATATCAAGTTAATATAAATTTCTGCACGTACTATGGTACGTGCAAAATAGTCCCTAAAAATCTATGACTGATATCAACTACTTATTATTGGTACAGACAAAATGCACATCCAACTGAAATGAGACAAAAAGGTTTGCGAGTGTCTCACGTTCAGTTTGTTTGGAAATAAACGCGTTTTGCATTTTCTTCGAGTTTAGAAATATGAACTAAATTATGTCTCCGATTCCCTGAGGTGCTTGTAATGATCTATTCTCTGATTTCTCTCCATAATCATAACATATAAAGGCAGCATGATTCAGAATGGAAACGTTTGATATAGTTTGGCCTATATTTATGTGATCATGCATTCCTTTGTTTTCTTTTCGCCTCCTCCTCCTCCTACTCCTCCTCCTCCTCCTCCTCATCCTCCTCCTCCTCCTCCTCCTCCTCCTCAACCCCTCCTTCTTCTCCTCATCGATTTGTTCTTATAATTTTGTATACACGCTTTTTATATATGATTTTATTTGATAATGGGGGAGGGGAGGGGTGCGGGATTGATGTCCCTTCCCAGAAATTCCTCGTGTTTTGATAGACAAAAGAGACGTTTAGATTTTGTTTTAATGTACCTTCATGCTTAATAGATTTAAATGTATCATAACCCCCCCCCCCAACAATCAAGAAACAGCCGACGTTGATACCTACAATAATTATCCAATATTTAGATTATTCACCAACACATTCAACATGAGTTTTTGCACAGAGGAAGAATGGGGGGGGGGGGGTGCAAATATGTAAATGAGTTTTAATCTATCGAATACAAGTCATAAACATTCCGGTCGTCAAAGCTAAACAATCCTTTGTGACATAGGAATTGGCACGAAAAAAGGCATGGCTGTATTATATGATAACTATTATACTTTGCGGTTTTCAAAAGGCGTGCCCTATCACTTGTAACTTTAAAGGTACTGTTTGAAACTTAAAAAGGAAAAAACAAAAGTGGTTGAATTGCGCCTAATCTATCTAAAAATCGCTGAAAAACAGGAATTTGTTGTTGTTAAAAGACAAGGGCAAATCTACTGTTAAAATAAAAAGTTTTCGCATAATACTCAGGGATCAAATACATGTCCTAGTGCAGCATTAATTTTGTACCTCTTATTTCATGGAACATCGTTAAAAATTAGCTTCAAAATGTTAGCAGTCTGGTTTTTTAAATTCAACAAATTCAATCCATTTTGTTACCGCCTATGGAAAAAAACTGTGCAAAGAATTTTAATCTCTTTCGCTCAAATTTCGATAATAAAATTATAATCAGCAGGAAAGTCCAGCTGGGCCCTCGGTTCTGGATACTCTTAATAGTAGTTTATACAAACATGAAACTCCATAGTACAAACGAGGGGAATTGTGTGAATTTGACAAAAGATGAAATATTTTCTTCCACCTAGTTTCTGTTTTTATCTTCGCTATTTGCCTGCGTCAGCTTTCATCTCTCATCATGCAGAACTATTCAATGAGAAACCTGGCAGAGATCAGATAATAGCATAATAGTCGAATTATTTGCCGCTTCGCCTCCACCAATCTATTGAATTTTTTTCATGACACAACCACCGCGGTAGGAAATATTATAGTTGGTAGGTGGTGGAGCAGAACCTTGCTTAGGATATTTGAGTGTCAAAACAAATATTTTGTAGGAAATAAATGTGTTTACCAAGACAATTCGAAAGAACATTATTCTGCATAAATGACGTATAATGCTGCAGGTCGCATAATGGTTATTATTTCATAAAAGTATCAAGCAGTCAATTTGAAAGTATGAGTGACTAAAAGGCTGGTTGACTTTTTGAAAGTCATCATTTCAATCTGGTTCTTTGACCTTTACATCCATGTAACAAGGCGTGGCTTTCCGGCATATATTCATGCTTAGAATACTGATAACAGGTGGTGATTTATGAGATGGTATCCTTATCTATAAAGTCTGCACTTTTGTAGACACTTTTATCTTGAAGCTACAGTTAGATTAAAACGCGATGTAATTAATAAATGAATTCTGTATCATTGACTGTACAGTTTCTAACGAATCAGGTTTTAAAAAGGAAATTATCAGTAGAATGAACGTACATGGTTTGTTTTACGTTTTATGAATACAATATTGATCCATGCTAGTGACGCTGAAAATGATTAAAATAGCCAGCTTTTGAATACATGTTCAGTGTAAAAACCAAATTCTACTTAGAATATACAAGTAAACTCTATTTTCTCATGCATGTAGTTATAATCTAACGCTAATTAGCCCATCATTATGAAAGAAGGAATTTGGCACAGAAAACTCTAAAGATCCATAAAATAACTTTGTAAATTGTTGCTCGCTTTCATTTCTTTCATGCGAGAACATATAAATCATCCACGTGTGAAATTCAATATTTTTCAAAGCGTTTATTAATCATCACATTTTGTTTCTCTGCGCTTCATATCATATTACAGTGCTCTGGGAAAAGGTAATATGGAATAAATCAAACTACAAAGCATGATTTATAACCTGTGGCTTTTTATGGCTCCGCTATTCATGCCTTTCGTTAATGAACCAAAAGTAATTTTCTACTATGATGCACAACCACAGTTTAGTAACGCATGTACTTATGTCTTTTGATATCTATTGAAGGTATAAGCTATACATAACCTGCGAAATTTGTTTTCAAGAAAATTATATTGGATTAGTAATGTTGATGTTTGGCAATAGCTGTTTTCTTTATATAGTTGAGATTACTTTGACGAATTCTTTGACGGAAAGGTATCAGGCTTGAAAAAAATTAACATAACTTCGTATATCATGTTACAATAGTTCTCTGTTTGATTCAAATAATCTTTACTTTTCGTGCTATAACAGATCGTGTGCATGTATATATAGCTGTGCAAAAGATGGCTACATCATTTAAAGAATTGGCACTCGATTAGATATTCTCATTTCTTATCAATCTTCTGTTCTCCCACGTCCAATCCATTGCATCCATGTTGGTGGCCCAACCTTGTTGAGGCCTAGTCCTAAATCGAGGTCTGACATGACCCTTGTCATACTGGCAAACCCTAAAATTCGCCCCGATAATAGAATTGTCCTCTCATTGTCTACCAAGTTCATCACGGTCAGGTTCAAGGTGCATTAAGGTATTAAATAGGACTTGTCCTTCAGATAATACTTTTAGATAATACCAAAAAACAACAACAAAAGACTCAATCCCGATGTATGGCCGTTGAAAATGAGGCGTCATTTTGTTGACGTATAGGACTGCGTCGATGACTGGCACGACCGCCTTTGACGCGCCTTGCGACAGTGAACAAAACAACGATTTTAATTACTGTCGTTTGCACTGGTTTCCTTTACGGGCTTCATTAGCGCAGGTAATAAAGCAATCGCAGTGACGCCTTGTGTACAACTAGTATTTACAAATACGTGTTTGCGTCGTTGCACAATATTTTGTTGACGTAGAACTGCGTCAGGGACTGCATGCAAGGCCTTTCTGCACCTTGGGAGAGTGGAGTCCAATGAAGAATAAATGCACAATAAACGAAGCAATCATTGATTTGAATTGTAGGCGTTTGCACTGATTGCCCTCTTAGGCTTGATTACAGGTATTAACGCAATCGAAATAGTACTTCGTTCATTCATTTAGCAGTATTGACGCCCAAGTTCAAATCCCTTCACTACATGTCCTGAGACAGTGGATGCGTTACTATATTATGAAGTGATCATCCAGTCAGACAAGAATTTTGATTAGCCAGCCATGTTTAGAAGAACTAAAATGATGTACTTTTCGTGATCATGTCTTGGACATGGCCTGGGACCACCTCATCGATACCAGCTTAGAGCCAGAGTTCATCTATCATCTCCCAAGAGGTAGTAAGTGGATGTCCTCAGACCAATAATTCATAAATAGTTCATCGTCTTTGATGTAGTTCGTGTAGTTTTGGAGGAATCTTTCCGCTCTTAATCTCACAGGGGACACGAAATTTCAATAAAATTTGCGACGAAGCCTCGATAATGCCGAAGCTCCATAAAGTACAAGAGCAATAATTTTCTTTGTTCAAAAGACAGATATATAATCATGTCAATTACTTCAAAGATTGATGAATAAGCTTTATACTACACAGGGAGCTAGCTGAGTTTATCAAGGTGTACACTGTAGGCTGTATTTAACCCAATTATCAGGTTTTTTGCTAGTATGATTGAAATATGATAGAAATCAACTGAATAACGTTTCACGATCGAAGCAAAATAGATCATTGTGTGAATTAAAAACTACTAAACGTATAACCAATCACACCCAGATACTTTCAAGACTTACCTACATTTGATCTCAACTTTTGTTTAGTACAAGAGACCCTACATTTTGTTTTAAAGAAAATAAAACAAATTCTTTAAAGACTGGACAGGCTCGTATTTACTAAATCATATTCGAAATTGGCAGTACATAATCTACCAGCCGAGGAAATATGTATCCCTTTCAGAGTAAAAATGTTCCGACAAGACTTATACTTCATATTCGGCACACATTGTTAAAAAAGTTAGTTGTTGAATTGTTACAGCATGGTGCTCATGCATTATATAAATCTTATTAAAAGTTAAGGAAGCTGATTGATACGTCATGACCCCTGGTATCTAGGTTTACTATGATGGGGAATGCTGGAAAAGGAAACCAATTTAACAAGATTTTAAATGTATTTGTTTGGGGAAGGGATCTCGATAAAAGCCTAGCTCTGTTCCATACAACATTTTCTCACAAGGCGATCGTTCTAAATAGGGTATTTCCCAACTGGGTCGCCCAGTTTCTTATGGTCTGTGCTTAAGAAGCGCGTGCTGAAACGATAAAGTACTGGATTTGCAAACCCAACTAGAAAAACACATCTTACAAGTGGCAAAAGCGACTGTCAAGTAAAGAATCACATGGAATACCAATTCTGATTGCGTGCACGTTCTTCCTCTTTGGTTTCTAGTTTATCCTTGAGGAGCGTTTAAGCCGTAATACTCAGTGAAATCACACACACAAATAATGACACTTGTTGACCATTTTGCGTGTACTTGCCACGTCGAATCATCCAAAGATGTGAAGTACTCAGGCAAGAGAGTTTGGTATAAATGTGGATTATTCTGAGACCCATTAAAGGTAATCGCATTTGTCATTAAGTAATTCAATAGAGTATCTTGAAGGTCACATCAGGATATCCCAAGTCATTCGACACAAAAGAAGACCTGTACCATCAGAAATCAAGGCACCATTTAGAAAGAAACCTCACGAAGGGCCACACACCTAAACGATTTTTAAAAATCGTGTAGATCTGATTTAAAGGTTTTATGTTTTGTTTGCAGGCCAAACAAATGAAAAGGGTAAATTCTGAAAGACATTACTAATTTAGAACTTCCCTCAAAACGAAAGAGCTTGAAAATGCCTTTTAGCGGGAAAATAAAGACCATTAGTTGTCGAATCGACTTAAGTGATTGCAACCATCTAAGTAATAGTCTGATTTTCAGACCCTTTTACCAAATGGTCGTACGTTTTGTGCTGCACAAAGATTCAATCAGCTTAATTTTGGCCATTACAAGTGACAATGAAAATGACAATGACAATTTCAATGACAAGTAGTGGGTTATAGATGTAAACAAATGCTCATGTACCTTTTACAGCTCATTTTATGTATGTTATTACCAAAGAAAAAAAGACGTCAGGTCAGTCACTCAATAGTGTCTGACAGTGAAGTCTAGAAGATAAAAGGGTTTCCTTGCATAACTTGAATACTAGGACACTGCTAATATCTAAATTTCACAGATAGGACATACTTGACATATTCATAATTCCTGCAAAGTTCTACAAATTTGATGTTGGCTGCAAACGGGGCATAGTATCTTTAATGTATGGTTAACTTAAATTGGAGTTGTGAAGGAAGTAGTATGGCTGATTTCAGGTCATTAGTAGGTTGTTTATAAGAGGAACTGAAAATAGTATAATGCGTGGTTGCTTTCAACCAACGTCACCTCATCTTTCTATTGTAACGCCATATTCTGTCAACTTGTTATGTTCATGTCATATTTATAATGTGTGTTATGAAAGAAAGACAAATACAAATTGATCTTGAACTTAATGGCCCTGTCACACCTTGACGATTTAGCCAGCGTTTGCTGTCGTATGAAAAATTCGGCGAAATACGTCAATATAATGTCTAGCGTGCCCAAAACTTATTTCGAACCTATATGAGTAAACGTGCTTTGAATATCGAACTTATCTCCAACGCATATTGACGTAATTATGTAGACGTATTTGACGTGTTACGGAAGACCACAGAACTAACTGAACGTGTTTATTGGCAGCGTTTAAAAGTTTATTGAAACGTTCTATTTAAGTCATTATTACATTATGTATACGTCCATCTCGTTACGAATACGATAATGTATACCCCCAAAACATCGATAGTTCAGCGTAGGCCAGCGTTTTAGAGAAATGTTGATACGTCGGCATACGCTGGCTAAATTGTCAAGGTATTACAGGGCCATCAACAGTATCCCATTAATATCTATTTTTAAAGAAGACATGTTGCCTTTAAAAAATTCATCATAACTATATTCGAAATGCCAATCACGATAAAAGCGCTTGAATTTGGTCCTATTCATGATGCGTAATGTACCGTACCATACACCCGTTGACTCTCCTTTACTTCCTCTCAACAAAACCGAATTCTGTCGGCAGCCACACAAAGGAAGAGATTACACAGGATTGCTCCTGAATGAGCATGATGTAGAAGAAGAAAAAAAGAATAGTAAGTAGGTGGAAAACATGGGAAATTTTACACGTATCATGGTGACGAGACAGAATGACGCAGCATGATTTATGATCATCATCTCCATGCCTAGATCTTTGAGATGTTCAGAATGCAAAGGCATGTTTACAGACTTCAAGTGACAAGAGAAAGATACAATGCATTTGAATACGTATTATTCGGGTTAAAGGATGGTGAGATAGATCTCATGAGTTCCATTACAATTTAATATCATGTCTTTAAAAAAAAATAGTTATTGCCTTGATTATCAAATAAATGTAAGTTTGTAATCGAATTACGCACATGAACCATTGCTCAAAGGATGTCTGAGTTACTGAGAAGCAGGATATAAGTGCATCGAAATAAATAGGCGGGTTCAAGTTTAAAGCCCCACTTAAACTCTCCCAGTCGTAAGTCATGGGAACCACATATAATATGGATACATTTAGAACATATGGATGTGAAATAAATTGTGCCCGTACCACAAAATGTGATAGAAATTGTGATTTAATTTTCATTGCGGCGTTATAAGTTAAATGCTTTTTAAAGGTACTATGTCCCTTTTGCAGCCAACCTCAAATTCTGTAGAACTTTGCAAGAATTATGAATATGTCATGTATGTCCTATCTGTGAAATTTAAAGGTTAGCAGTGTCCTCATATTCAAATTATGCAAGGAAACCTGTTTACTTGCTAGACTTCACTGTCAGACACCATTGAGTGACTGACTGGCATTTTTTCTTCTTTGGTAATAACATACATGAAAAGAGTTGTAAAGGGTACATGAGCATTTGTCTATATCAATAACCCACTTCTTGTGATGGCCAAGATTAAACTGATTGAATCTTTGCGCAGCATAAAACGTATGACCATTCGGTACAATTGTCTGAAAATCAAGACTATTACTTTTGGGCTCTATAGCCCTAAAGTCGATTTGACAACTAATAGTCGTTATTTTCCCACTTGAAGACATTTTCAAGCCCCACCTTTTTTAGGGAAGTTCTAAATTAGTATTATCTTTCAAATGCAGTTGGAATTTAACTTTTTTAATTTTTTTGGCCTGCAAATGGGACATAGTACCTTTAAGTCCGTCACTAAATACAGGTTTTATATAGCTTGCTATGCTTGTGAAACATGTTAACATTAATGGTTCTGATACAGTTTGTACAATTCCATTTGCAAGCTGGTAAATCACGCGAACGAATAGACATCTTGAGATGAGACTGAATAAATAAATATGTTGTTACTTCAACAGATAAGGATGAGGAAGCAGGGGTGACATCGTCAAGACACTGGTAACGATTCTCCATATTGGGTTTAAGATAACACCTTGGTTCAGGTTTACCTACACCCTCATTAACCAGGTCTGATGTTTGCAGAGAGAGGTTTGTAATGAATCAACATGCCATTAAACAAAATCGAGTTCTCAATAGCGCTGTAAATACGGGTGAACACTACTGCGGCAAAGCTTGCTTGTATCTCTTTATGCAGCAGGGTCCAACGTTTGACCTACTTTAAACAATGCAGACAATTTACACGTTTGATGATATGAAAGGTATGCTTCTAATTCATAATGGAGAAATTATGGCTATAGGATTGGAAGCTTCAGAGAAGGCAAGATAAAATCAAACGGTGATGCCCTATTTGTCTCTCATTAGAGTGTCGATTCCGTTCAAAATGTTGTCCTTTCAAATCAACAATTTTTTTAAATGATAGTGAAGTAAGATATAACATCAGAAATTGAATGCTATAATCATGATAATGGTATTGATAATTATGATGTGTGCTTTTGTATTTGTTGTTGAGTATGTTTTTTCCTCATAATTCTTAATCACGACATCAATATTGTTAACCCACCTGAGGGTATATCTTTCTTGGGTAACAGCAACTGAATAAGGCATGGTTGCTTGCAATACTGATGTAGTTTAAGCACCACTTAGCACATTTTCTAACTGCTTTTACAATTATTACCCTAGTCATGATTTACTCACAAACATTCTATACCCTATAGCCACGCCATTTTGGAACATTCTTAAAACATATTATTACCTTGTGGGCGTACATCGCAAAATCAATCACAACTGTACAATTAATTTCAAGACAAGTTTTGAATTTATGTGTATTTATGTTTATGAAAAGCTCTGCCAAAATATATAATCACCATGTGGGCGTACATGGCAAAATAAATCACAATGGCACAGTTAAATATGACGATACTCAATACTACCTTCGTGTAAGCATGCATGCTTGGATGCCAAATACTCAAATTATGATATTATCCGGTATCATTGGATTATAAGGTTTATTATATATTTTTTAATTCTTTAATCTCTTTTTTCTCTGTTATAGTAACTAATGTCGTCTATTTTTCGAAATTAAAAACTCCTGGTATGGCATGTACATGATGTACGTTATGCAAATCTACAAATATAGCATTGAGGTATCTAAATATTTGATATGTGAAAATGAATAACGTTTGGAGTAAAACTGAAACAACAATTACTAATTACTAAACGACGTTATATAGTGCCGGTCTGGGAGTCGAGCCCTCAACCAATAGATTAAGATTCAAGTGAATGGACCACTATATCACGACACCTCCACATCATTATCATTATTCATTATTTTGCAGCCACCTGGCTCATGAGAGAGGAAAGTTAACTTTGGACATCATGGTCTTTGTGATGTAATGCCTCTGGAAAGCCTTGCAAAAACATTAGACGCCCATTCAACCAATCAAAACCAATGTCTCTGATGAATCTTATTAAAAGGTCGGTCTTGATTGGTCATTAAATGATGGGTTTCTAAGAGTTTGTTACAAATGATAACATATCCTCAGTTTTGCAAGCCATGACCTGGACAAAATGCATGTCAAATTATGTAATGGTTTGTTGGGGGAAAAACTACTATCAGTGTATAAATACCCACTTAAAAATCATTAGAGGTGAAAAGCCCATTCAGAAAATTGTTTATTAGCGATTGGTATGGACGATGGACAGATCAAAAAAATACCATAGATTGCCTGAAGTTCATCAAAACAACGGAAGATTGATTTACACAACTTCCAAGGATACGTATTTATAGACAGATGAGAAGCATCGATCGTGCGAATCAAAAGAATATGAATGATAATGTATTTCGAACAATAACAAAATAAACACACAAAACGTGTACCGAAAATATCTAAAAATTCTCTTTTTAAAAAATGTGTCATTGGCGACAACTTTGTGTATAATTTTCATACATTAGAAGGGTAGTGGGGATCAATACTATATTTTCGTTTCATCGGAGAATGAATAACAGACATTGTGCAAGTTGGGCTAAATACACACTGCATTTACAACAAAATATTATAAATACACTGTTATAGGCGTTTAATATTCTTAGTTGACATGATTGCATTAATGATTCATCTTTTGTATTTAAACATAAACTTTTAGTGAACAGTCAGTCAATAGGAATGTTGAATAGGCCTATTGACGAAGTAAACGGTTTTTCTTTTCCTGTAACAAATATTATGCTCATGAATTTTACAAATTAAATTTTACCAATGAATAATCTCAAAACATCAGTTTTAATAAACAAAACCTAATAATCTACCACTTTCCACTAAATGATATTCAGAAATTAGAAAAAGATTTTGTCTAATTAGCTGTTACAAAAATCATATAGCTTACTGGTGGTGCTTATTGATATTGAAACCAACTTCGTTTGATGGTGTCATAAAGTTCACGTTCATATAAATACCACTTTTTGGTTCGGTGAAAAGTCATTCAATTTATTATTGAAAACAAAAACGTGGACAAAAAAAAAGAGGAATGTGACATAAAGCTGTTTACACGTGCATGTTGCAAATCATGCATAGGTGTATTTAAATTGAAGAGTTACATGTTTTTGAAGAGACGTTGCCGCTACACTCCCTGTCTGATAAACGAATAACATATTGGGCTATATTTTGTTAATGTAATGATAATGATAGCATGACTTGTGGTGATTGTTCACCTCGCACCGTATACCAAGATGGCACTAATAGAAAATGGCCTAAAATCTAGTAGCGAGCGAGCAAATCATGAGACGTTCATTTCTTTTTATCGCTCACAGCTCATGGTGATTATGCATCTAATTTTGTTATTAAAACAGTATACATCTTAGGCAGTTTTTAACGTTCGAATATGAGGTGCATGGTTCCCCGACTATGCGCAGCTGCAACCCTTCCTACCCCGTCTCGGAGGCTTACGCTGTAACAGAAGGCATTAAGGATGCTCGCCAGACACAACAAAATGTAGAAAACACAATACAAGTATACTTTTGTAAGTTTTGAAGAACTTTCAATCTCGAAATTGTAGATATACATTATATATGTTCCCTTATACGCGATCTCTTATTCTACGAATGAATTAGCAACGGTATCATGAAAATTGGTTGATGCACCAAAATCAACAAGTATCATCCAAAACTAAGTTTAAGTCTTACCTTGGAAATAAGTCCATCCAAAATATGTCCACACGAAGTTCAAAGACTATAGATGTACTGCTTCTCTCCCACGTATTAATTAACACCAATGGTAAGGCAAAGAGAGGGGTGGGAGGGGGCAGGCACTGTGCGTCTTTGTTTGTAGAATTAATATGAACGAGTCCTCTAAAAGATTAACTTAATTCATTCAGCGATCATGGAAAACAGGATTTGAAGATCCCGGTATCATTCGGCACAAACAAACATCGCTTTTACATGCCCTTATCCGTGGTACAAGAGTGATCTAGAGGATTGTCCTCGATCTAACCCTCTCGAGTGATAGTATGACCGCTTTGGATCTGGGAATTACACCAAACAGCGACGGGAGAGTCCCAGATGTTAAGTGAATCTGAAGGGGCGCGAGACTAGGTCGCAAACAACACCAAAAGACCGACGGACAAGCTCTGATGAGTCCAAAAGAATACAAGGTAAACACTACCCCTAGTCAATCGGGACACATCAAGATAGAGGAAGCAGAACAAGATAGGAGAAAGATAGACTCAGACGGAAGATCACAGAGTCAACACTCCAAAATGTGGATCAATGAAAGAATTTGAATGTGGGCTAAAGACTAGAGAGTTTGGCCCCACCCATTTGAACCACCATTAGTATTATGATTGGTTGGTTCAGTATGCAACATGTGCATACTGCATTTGCCAGGATCGATTTGGAGCCCGTGTTTATCACAGCTCCATGTTTTTGCTACCCAGGCACGTGATAATAAATCATTGGCAGTGGTGTCGGTTCAGGAAGATATTGGCACGTTTATTTTATTCTCTTGAACTTCAACAAAAGACCATGCAGGCAATCCTGCAACCAAAAACAGTTTAAGTGATATTACCAACCAGTCACGTAATGATGACTGTGGTTGAATCGAGAAAAAATACAGTGATAGATTTTGTGAAAAAATACTATTTTCATTTTTCTTAATATGGCATTTTATTAAATTTGAGATCGACTGTCATTGGGGATAATTGATATACCCCCTGCTCCCCACAGTAACATAGCTCCGCGGAGCAGAGTGCCCCCCCCCCGATGCCCCCCTCCTAAATTGAATGGCAAGAGAGCATGACTATGCTTGTTTGGGGGCAGGATGTGGGGGCAACATTAGTTCCACGTTGACAAAACTTTGACGCTCACCCCATCAGATAACAAGAATATTTGCACATGTTTCTAAGGACCAACATGATTGCCCTCGGTGTGACTGTTTCATAACTCATTTATGTAATTTGTTTTGATTCATAAAGTGGATGTTGCTAATTATCAGCTGCTTTTGAAAGAGCATATTGTTGGTTAGAATTACCTATGCATCACAAATTACAAATGGGATATCTTGTTCAACTCAGTGGCGGATCCAGTGGGACACGAAGGGCATGTGCTCATATTCCACCCCCCCCCCTTAAAAAAGAGGGGAAAATAGAAGAAACATGGGCTGATGACCTTTTCCCCCTTTTTGGTAGTCGGACGATTTTGTATACTGCATTTTAGAATTCATGTTCCCCTGCATGGATCCAAACCCTAGATCCGCCAAATTATATAGAAATGTGGAAACTATATTTGCGTCGAACTGTATCTAATATAATACAAATATTAAATTATGTCAATAAGAACATTCCTCAACAGTATCTCTCTCTCTCTCTCTCTTTCTCTCTCATTCTTGCACTTCCTTGCCCTTCTCCCATCCCCTTTCTCTATTTATCTTTTCATTTCATCATCGCCGTTGTACCGTCTAAGTTGTCTTTTGTGCCCAACACCTGATATTGGGGTTGTAATGTATTTTTTGTCCTCTACGTTCAGAGGGTAAAATAACTTGTGATATTCTTGTTTTCAAGATTTGTAATCTTTCAATATTTTGCCCCAACTCATTCTTAAACCAAGCTTCACTTGTATTCATTGTCAAGATGTTTGTAATGTTATTGTTGTGCATTTGTATTTCATGTGGTTTTAATGCGTGAATAGATTGAATTGAATTGAATTGAAAAGATAGAATGAACAATAAAGGTTGACTGATGCGATAGGTTGCACTCATAATCATACATTGTGTTTACATACGTGAAAAAATGTAGATGCAAACAAAATGACGACCCCCGCCACTTCTGTTTGTTCCTTTCGGTATTGCAACGAAACTGATGTACATGTATATTATGGCAGATATCCAAATCGGTTGCGCGGTTGCCAAAATCAAGTAAAATGATAATTATTTACCTATAACAGTTCTGGTAATGTGGGATAAACAGACAGTGAGAAAATGAACATGAAATCTGAATTGTGCATGAACCTATCACATAAAGTTGCTTAGAAGCATTTTGTACATGTTGTAAGTTTCAAGAAAATTACGATTTTTGTGCATTAAAAATAACAGTTTTCATTGCTGGTTTTTAAAATGTTTTCCAATTGATTTTGCCAGTTAATTGCAAATTAAATTTGCAAAGAAAAATGTATACTCAGTATTCGTTTTCCGTGCTTACTTTTCTGCCATAACTTTATAGTAAATTGCGTATCCGGGGCAATTTTAAATATATTCTGTCCCTTCTCCCGGGCCCTACCACCCAGAGCGGATTCCGCCCCGGATTTAAAATAATGGATACCTTACTACCCCAAATGTTGTTTTTGCTAGGTCTATGTTCAAAGAAGTTGGATTGAAGAATGCGAATTTTCTCAACAAGGACATGTCAAGCATTCCCTCTCCCACCATACAGTATGCTCTATCTCTATTGTGTTGAAAAAGTTTAAAACTCATTTAAATCTGATCAGAAAAACCCTGTCCTCATTTTACCATCCAACGTTTTATCACAGCCCCAGAGGTTTCAAACGAGACCCCCCTCCCCCCCCCCAAAAAAAAAAGAAGAAAGAAAGTCCCTGCCAATAAATGTCTCTTCACTACAAATTTGGTATATTTCTTTCAAGACCTTGCGAAATGAAGCATAACGAGTTGATAAAAACGAACCATTTGATGCCCCTAAGCAAACTACATATTTTGTATAGAAATGGGCCCTGGAGGTGATGATGGTCTGATAACGTCCAAAGCTATTAGTCATTTTCATGGAAAATATTAAAATCCGCTTAAATGTAAACGTTTCCCGAGGCATAACTGACATGTTTTTCTCGATCTTAGCATACCCGCACCCACTTTTATCTCAGAATTAATCACTCGAAGAGATCTGATATATAGCTTGGTGAAGTATATCATAATACAAAATTAAAGAGAAAATAGCCTATTACAATATGGTACGAATCATCCTATCATTATAGTACTACTACATATTAAATCATATACACTATATCTAATGATAATCATGACCATATCACACAATACATTATCATGTATTATGAATCAAATCATATCATAGTACATGTATTTCATATCATATCATATCATATCATATCATATCTTTATAATAATAATAATGGTTCATTTATTTCAACAACAAAATCTGTGGATATAATTATGACACATCAGAGCTAAAATTTATAGATATCATCGTCGATGTATTGATAAATAATACTAAAATGCGACCCTATACCGTTGTTTATATATCTTCTCCATTACAGACCATAGAAGAAGAACAAATGCCACTTAGTATGATGATACCCTATTTCCTCATTTCATACAGCTAGAGGGAGTGTTTATTCAGTCACGAACGTTGTCAAGGTGAACTTTGATACGAAACAAACTTTTAAAGTTTTGCGCCAAAATCGACTATCCGACTTGATTGTTTTTCCTCAAAAACGTGTTTGTCTAACTTCAACTGCGAGAGAAAACAAAAAACAGAGCCAGTGATTTGACCTGAGTTTGAATACACCGGCAGTCATTATCTCCTTCGTCTCATATGTCCCAAAAATGTATTTTCATTTTGCCAAAGTCATTGGTCCCTTTGAAGTAAACAAGTATAACCAGGAATAAGAATGGAATGAAAATCCACGGCAGCTTTCTGTACCTCTATTTGCTAACGTGCTACATGTTTGTGTTTTGCTAATCCCTGAAAAATGACTATTTACGTTCATTTTCTTGTCATGGATGTACATTTTCCTTCAACGTTTGTGGATGTTCGAATTGCCCGTTCAAAGATACAGTTTCATGCACTTTTTGATAAAAAATGCACATTGAAGATTTCATATGATCGTTAATGTCAAAGCTAAATCGCATTTCCAACATTTCGATTATCCCACTCCGCTGTCATTTGGTTACGAAGAAATATCAACAAAATTAAACTCAAGAAACTATTTTGTCTCGGAAGTAAACAAGACATTTGATAATTTGATCAACTTATGGCTCCAAGACTGGTCCATTATTATTATTTTTTTCTTTCAAGAATGACCGTTTATGTTTTCTCTGGTATTTTGTTATTCCGGGGCGATTGGGGGGGGGGGGGGGGGGGTCTAACCTTTAGCCCTATCGTCAATGTCCCAAATGAGTGTTTGACGAGGTATTCAAAGCATGTTAAGTAGATTGTATCTTTCATTAGACAACGAATTATAGCCCCGCGGTCTATATGGAGTCTTTACCAACGATAGGTATCACTAGTCTTACGTAACAGTGTTGTCATTATGTAAGATTCGATCTCCATAATATAGCAGCAGTTCTAGGAATAGGATTTTACTGGTTTTTCGGCACCTTTTGACAGTATCTACAATTATTGGATACTTGTTTACTTCTGTTTATTGTATCTCTCAAACACTTTAATCTTGTTGCAGTCACAAACCACGGATTTATATAGCTCTTGCCCTTATGTCATTTCTGATGAAGACTTGGGTGCATTCGTGATTTTTCCTTTTCTTCTTCTTCCTTTCTTTTTTGTTTTGTGTTTCTTCTTCTCTTTCTTTTTTCGCTCCCCCCCCCCCCCCCCCCCAGTCTTCTTCTTCCTTTCATGTTATCTTTAATCCAGGTCATAATGGGCTCCTATCCGGCTACGGTCCGACAATGCACACTGTGCCTGGGGATTTGTCTGGTAAAGGCAGTGAAAGGGAATAAGTGTTAGAAACTAAACACATTGACAAATATTCGTATCGATTTCTTCGAGTGGTTCCACACAGAAAATCGCCTTGTATTTGCACACATGTCGATCAGCGTCTCTCGAATGACAACCATGAATATATTCTTTTTCCTGGCGTTTTCGGAATTATCTTTAAAAAAATAAGAGAGATTATAATATTGATGAAGTGTTATTGTAAAAATTAAATTATACGAATATGAATGTAAAAAGTTTGGCCAATTGACAAATCTAACGTTTGAACCAAAGTATGTATCATGTATATTTCACGAGGGGGAACACAGTCAAGCTACCCTGATCTCTGATCTTCTATGCCAATAGGCTATATCGTTACTTTTTAGCGATAACCAGGTGTTAATTTTATTTGATTTTGTGCTATGTTTGCCGCACAACATAGTTTTAAATCTATTAAAACATTTACTATGTGCATTAACAAGTCGTAAAATCATAAACCTTAACACCTTCCTGATGCTGAGTGCACAGACGTATTCTTATTAAACATCCTAATTAGTATCAAATCGACTTAACAAACATTGTAAACCAAAAATGTGTTTAGTTACTGAATCATTAACACATTTCTGCGTTACCGAGGCAAAGTTGCGTGGACGGTACACAACACTGCCGTACATTTTGCGAGATGCAGATCTTGACCTGATTGATGGGAGCCGAACTAATAATTTTGCGTAATTAACAAATTATTGGGAGAGGATAAAACATAAAATATTCAGCAGCTAGTTATCAAGGTATTCACGTTTCATCGAGACTGTTGTTAAGGCCATTTATGCTATATCTTATAGCGTATCGGAGATCTTATGTTACTTACAAGAGAGGGGCAAAGCGACCGAGCGGTATAGCGTTTCGAATTTTGAACACTGATAATCAGTTTTCTATTCATGATTTCTTCCTCAAATGGCGCACAACATTTACAAAAACTGTTTCAACTGTTAAAGGCAACCGACACTTAAGATTTCTTTCAAATTGTGAACCTATGAAAATGCCATATTCGCTTTATCCTTTATTCAGGGCGTATTATTTTGACAAAAGGCTGACAAAATTTATATAATAAGGAGCAAGGCAAAGAGAATTTAATAATTCACAAAAGTTGAAGTATTAATAATTAAAAACTATGATATTTAGGCGGAAATCACGAGATGCTCAAGCAACATGAGCGAGGGAGCAAAGTGACAGAGCTTCAGAAAATGTTCGTATTTCGAATTTAAAAAAAATGGTGACCCGATTCGATAACTTTAGTTGTTTTAGTTTTTTGGGTCCCCAAAGATAATGCCACATTTTGTTGTTTCGGTCAATAGAGGGCTTCCCAGTGAAAATAAAAAGTCACACTTGCAGGAGAAGCTCTTGGAAATAACGTTTATACTGAAGGAAATCAGTAGTAAGTAGTATAATGGCAGTGTAAAAAGAAAATTATGTAACACATGATTGTTCCAGACTGATTTTCGGTCCCCCTCCTCTTGACACCAATATCCCTGGCTGGACACACGCTACGCATCTGGAACCTGTCATAATAACATTTAAATGTGAACCGTGATTTGTCTCGGGGTAAACTAAAATACCCTATAAATAATGAAGTTGGAATAATTTTTCTTAACCCCTTTTTTCTTCATGAAACAATTGTGACAATATTGATTTATTCTTGATAAATCAAGTTTTTATCTTTTCAAAACTTCATTGATCAGATAAAAGTTTTAGAAATATTGTTCGATAAAGTTCTGGAGAATATATCGTAATAAATATTACCATCAATACAGAAAAAGAGATAAGAAACTGAAAATTATTCTAAATTTATGGGCAACATAATTTATGTGAAAAGTAATTAAAGGTGATGTGGCTAGGGTAATTTGTCCAAGACTCGACGACAACGGTGTATAAAAAAATAAATAAAAAAAACACACTAACAAACAAACTATGCTCGGAGAAGATAGGGTCAAAAGTTGGAAGCCAAGGCAAACAATTTGCAATTTTTAGTCTGGTCCATTTTATTATGTTTAAAAATACGTGGAATACATTTACTTTCTATATAAACTTCCTTTTCAAGTAAAAAATTGTCATTTTGTTATTACATGTGTAAATGAAAAGGTCGATAACCTATATGTTATTTTAACTACGTCTTAATCGTCTCTTGCCTCGACTTTTTAAACTTTCTAAAATTTAGCGAGAGAGCCAATAGCCTTTGTCAGGCAAAAACAGTCAGACCTTTTTAATTTCGACAAGCCTCTCGTGTTGTACTGTTACTGTTTGATTTTCGATAGAGTTTTCATGTTTTGGACGATGAAGGATATAATAACAGCTAGAATCTGGACTTATAAAGCGCTTATCACGAAATACCGTAAATATAGACTCCGTTAATCATATTCACTCACGAACAATGTGTACAATCTCCACTCCCTGGGGATTATTCCCACCATAATAATGGACACCGTGATAGCATGATTGTGTCAATTGATAACACATAGGTTTTCACCATCCTTCCGGGTTCCCCTTTTCTCCTGGATAAACATGGTGCGGCAAAATATAGATAAATGCTTGCCAAAGGACATAAGTGCCGTGTCGGGGATCGAACGACCTTTTGCATTACAAGTAGGATATGAAAAAATTTACACATATGACCACTTAGTCTTCGTCAATTTACAAGCCTCTGTTTGTGAAATATATACCCACTGGCCTTTTTTATTGTATTTGTTTTCTTTAGGGTATATTAGGCTGGACAAGAAAATAATAAAGGCGACCTTCTTGCGCAAATATGAGTTTAAGATTTCCCGCATGTTGGGTAGTTTATCACTATCAGTCTGGGAATTAGGGGGGGGGGGGCTTTGGCCGCTAGCCCTTCCCTCTTTTCCCGTTTGCCAATGCTAATTCTATTCACATTTTCAACTAAAAAGATCAACCCTTATATTTATACAAGTTTACTTTACTGAGGTCAAACGCCTTATAGAACATTTAAAAATGTGCTTATTTTTCTTCGTTGTTGATGTTGTATGTAGAGAGTTGTAAAAGCTTGGTTCTGTGGTTCAGCAAAATAGCAGAAAATGCCGTATTAGCAACTTGACCTTGAGATCATAATAGATAATTATGAGAGTGTAGTGACCAAATGTCACGATTTTAACTTTTATATGTATAATAATGTTTTATGCATTGAATTGTACATGTTTAATAAGTATTGCTTTTTTACTGTCAAGATGGCGGCTAGGGAGAATTAATTTCCCTTGCGTAGTCCGCTGTCTGGCTTTTCAGACGTGTCCCAACCGGCTCTGTCTGGCTTGTTGTGCAGAATTGTTATTGTTACGTACAGCGCGTATACATGCATATTAATTTTGTGCGCTTGTTTTGACCAATCGCGCTACACCAGCGATTGGGGCTTTTTCTGATATTTCCATGTGGAAATCAGAGGGAATATTTATATCGGCACACACAGGTCGATACTGTGTTTTCGTTTACTGTGCCGGTCGAATTTTCGTCCAACATGGACTCGCCGACTTGGTCCCCGGACCTCTCCCGGGTGACTTTTCATTTGTGGAGAGACTTGTATCGCTTTTACTAGCACATACTTGGATTTGTCTTTTCCACTGACACTTATCGTTGTAGTGACACGATGAACGCCATCGTCACCACCTCGCCATCATCTGCTTCGTTGTAGTGACACGATGAACGACATCGTCACCACCTCGTCATTATCTATTGTGTTGTGTTGACACGATGAACGCCATCGTCATCACCTCGATCACCTCATCATCATCATCGCCTCATTATCTTTTCGACTGCTATCATCCATTGTGCTGTGCTGACACGATGAACGCCATCGTCATCACCTCACCGTCATCCGTTGTGCTGTGCTGGCTCGCTGATTATCGTCACATCATTGACATTATCTTCACGACCATCATCGCATCCATCGATTGATCGTCTCATCACTTTCATCAACAAGACCAACGTCTTCATCGTTTCTGTCATCATCGTCGTCTTCAATCCGTCATCGTCGCTGTCTTCGTCATCGTTTCGTCGCCTTCATCAGCATCGTCATCACCTGACCTCGGTAATGCTGATTTGGCTTGATCGTTTATTTTCATTGAACGCTTTGCTGAACTAATTAACGATCCCTTTTATTGGATTTTTGATGATTGACATTTGTTGTTTTTGATGCCTGATTATATTTTCTTGCATTCGATTTTGAACGTGACTGAGATTATACCTCCGGGTTGGTTCCCTCGAGATGATTCCGTTTACTATGATCACTGTTATTTGTATGTTAATTATTTGCTTTCTGAGGGCGTTCTTCCCTCCGGAAACACATGATTATTATGTGTACACGACCGTTATTATACGACCAGATGATTTTTGTTGATTATCTTTAATAAATTCATTGTTATTAATATTATATAACCTGATTGTTTGATAGTGTAGTTTATTCCTCGTGAGATCGTGAAGTTAAAAAGTACGACTCCCGTCAGGGGAGTTCTACAACTACAAGAGCGTTACAATTTTGACATGGGATCTCTCCGCAATTTTACTATGGCGCCCTCTACGGGAAAAGCTTATAAGGTCAAGCGCATGCGCTTATCTTTTTCATCAAGCAACATGGAGGCCTATCAGAATTACGAAGGACATGCTACAAAGCGTCAAAGAACAGATACAGGAGGAAGGGGAATACAATCTGGAGCAAGGGTATAACTTTAATTTGCAATCAAGTGCTTATATGATCAATAATATAACTTGTCTGTGATGAAATGATTGGTTGCAATGACATTTTTAGTTGTGACCTGACAGCTAGCAGCTCAAGCTCAAGCCAAACGCCGACAGGCTTGTGCAGCAGTGTTGCCGCTTGCATGCTCAGCTCAGCTCACCTCGATCTTCAGCTTGTGTTGTGGCCTGCGGCCTTGGCTTGGCTTGGATGGATGTACGCGTGTGGAATGTCGTGCGAATGTTATTCAGCTTTTAAATGTTTTGAAAGGCTGTACTCTCCTCGTGCCTGTGATACTTCTCATGTGTAAATGCTAAGCAAATTCATATTAAAAAATATATTCACAAAATTGACTTTAAAAAAAAATCAGACGATTGATTAGTCTGAACCACACCAGCAGGAAATTGTATAGGTGCTGTAGGCCTAGCCTGTACCGGCTGTAGAACTAAATAAATGAGTGAAAAACTGACCAGATATTTGGACATGAAAAATGTGGGCCTACATGTACTGTACAGTAGAGTAAAGGAGCCCGTTTTCGGCCACTTAAGACAAAATCCTATTTTTAGGACTCTTTACTTCCTATTTATTATCATTTCTTGTTCAAATCATGAAGCAAATATTATTATTATTTAAACAAAAAAAGAATCCCAGAAAAAAATCACGAATTGCCATGACAATATTCATTTCAATTTTCACTGTTTTGGAGCCAGTTATCGGCCGAGCGTTTCAGTTTACGGCCGCATGTACAAAGTCAATTGGAAGCGCTCGCGCGCGCCGTGCGTTTCCGTGCTGATGTACAGCACAAGCGGGCGGAGCAGGTATCCCACGCCGGAGCTCCCTGGTGCTCGCCTGGCCGAAGACAGGCACAGCGGTGATCGGAAGTTGGAATCTGAATTAGACAGACATATCGTGTGTGCGTGGCAGGGTCTGGCTGCATTGATTTAATACATGCGATGAGATACTTTTGAGCTTGCGACTAACACAAAATCGGGCTCTTAATCTGAAAAATACTTGAAATAAAGCTGATTTTATGGTACCCATATTTCTTACATACATGTACACGCGTAAGAAACTCGATTTTTCAGATTTGGGTAGCGGGACCGGCGATTACGTCGCTAAAATGTGATATTTTAGGATATATTTTCCATTGCAAATATGGTTCTTCAGTGACACTGGCATGGTATGGTATGTGTGGGATATGTGTTATGCTATTATGCGATGTATTTTAGAGTGATTTTACCTTGCATCCAACCAATCGGCCGAAAACGGGAGCTGGCCGATTACCGGCTCCTTTACTCTATGTCAAATCGTCCTTACTCTCAATTTTCTTTCGACAGTGGATAGATGACGTGCATGGGTCAGAATGTGGGTGATTTTGAACCAGTGAAGTAAATTTGCACTGAGAAAATAACACACCAATTTTCAGAAAATCATATTTTTATTTTGGGCAGTAGACTCTCGGGTCAAGTGGCCATTTTTTACACTCCAGAATCATGGTAGACATTTCTCAATTTTTTTCTTCGGTTTGGTACTTTGGGGGCCGTTTCTCGGAACCGTCATAACTACAAGATCAACGACATCTCGCCACTGTCGCGCAACTTGTCAGCTAAGTGTTTCACGAAGCCGTCTTTGCCAAGATGAGCGACAACTTCCGCGACAAGCGAGTTGTCACTGCTCCGAACCTGTCATATCTTTTTAATCGCTGTAAAGCGCCATCACAAGTCAATTTGTTGCCATTCCATGGGCCGCGAAATGGACGATTAGTTTCACTATCACTTTGAGAAAAATATAGACGAGTTCGGTACGTAATTCTCTGGGATGCGAAATACAAATATACAAAAGTGAGAATACAAATTATACAGAAACTTTAAAAAGCTGAATATAAACATTAAATCACAAATCATTAAACTATAACATATAAATAAGAGAGGTTAGAATGTTACACACCGTTTTCCATAGTCGATACATAGTCTTTTCTTAGGATACCGTCATACATGTACCTTTGGGGCCTATGTGCATTATTATTCCCTCTCTAATTACTTCTTCCAAATTATATTTTCAATATCAAATCAATTATATAACGAGTATTTATGAGACTCTGGAATAAAAACTGGCTGAGAAAAGACATTTTGCCTAAAATTTCTCGTCACAATAAACAAAAAAGTACGTATTGATAAACTATCACATTACGGTATCCTTCAACTAACTTTTGATTCGACTGTTGAAAAAAAACACTCATCGGTTTTTCTTCAATTTAAGAATCTTTACAGAAATATGCAAATCATTTGATGATGTAAATATGATAATGACACTATTTATTATTTATTTTAGGAGAATTTATATGTATATATTTCTTTTTGAACAATTTTAGCCCCAAAACTTGTTTTGGGTTATTTTTCATAAATCAAATGGATCGTGACAAAGACTATGTTCTTGAGCTGCTAGTATCGCGATATATCGATATCATGTCTGTCATGGCTTTGTGAAACGGTTTATCCGCTTCATGACATCTCCGTAGGTCGGCGACAAAGATATGACTGTCATGGAGTTGGTTTCGAGAAACGGCCCCCAGGTGGTCATTTCTAGGCTAATATTTATCGGCAATGGGCTCTATTTTTCTCTTCTTACACTTGTATGTTATTTTTTACTTACATTAAACATGAAAAGACCGAAAACATTATAATAAAAAAGATATATTCTTCCAGCCTGCCATATCCAAACTGTTGGCTGATTAGTGCCAACTCACTGCAAGAAGCTAAGTTTCAGATTTCTGTACGTGTGAAGCGCATCTAGTCTACATGTAGTGCTGCAACTTATGCATTTCCAAACCATCATTTGTGTGCCTAGCTTTCTGCAGGTTCTGATGATGCGTGCACAGAAAAACAAGATGGGGAAAAAAGAAGAGTTCATGTATGTACACTGAAGAGTGAGGAGGAAGTTTGTGATTCATGACATTTTTATTTTGTGATCTTTGCTCCTTATAAGGTATAGAATTTATCCCTTCTGTAACATTAAAAAAAAAATGTACTTATTTATTTATGTTGAGATGATGTATCATTGCTCTACTGTTCCTAAGGTGGTGCTACAGTAACAATGTGCACTTCTATAATGCATTTATTGACAGGATTTATTTGACGATCAGCACAAGCCTCTGCCATCATGCGTTGTCCATGTAAGCAATCTCTCTGAGAATGTTAGCGATGCTGATCTGGTTGAAGCCCTGCAGCCCTTTGGACCAATTAGGTATGATTCTGGGCCTCCAATTTGATGCCTTTTTTTAATTGTTACATTTTTGTTAGAAAAAAATTGTGTGTGTTTTTATTGAATTGAAAAAAAGAAGAAGAAAGATAATTTTGATTGTTGCTTGCATTACTGTTGAGCCCTTTGTTTACTTACAGTGTCCACATTTGTTCTCTTTCAGAGGATTTTTATTTTTTTTCTTTTTTAGCTTGCAAAAACGTTTACATTTTTTTCTGCCGAACATCCGAACCAAGCCTTTGCGTTTGGTTGGGTTGGGTTGGGTTGGGTTCGGAAGTGCCATGTTCGGCGAACTTCCGTTCGGTTCGGTGGTTCGACTACAGCACTATCTTTAAGTCATTTTGTATTCCAAGGCAGCACTGTTATGAACAAGGACTTGTGAGCAATAAGTGACTGATGGTGCAATGCTTTGATGTTTGTTTCACAGCTTTGTCCATCGTATTCAGAAGGGTCAAGCACTAGTGGAGTTTGAAGAAATGAAGAGCTCCAAAAGTTGTGTTGAATTCACACAGGTGAGTCATAAATTTTGTCTTCATCTTCATGATTTCGCTTTTTCCTCTTCAGGAAGTTCAATGTTAGATTTGGATGATTAAAAAGAAGTAATGATTGCTTTAAGCTATTGTGTTTGTTGGTTTAAAGTGATAGGTAACAATAATTGAATTTTATAGAAAGAAGATACCTGTACTGTATACGTTAAAAAGAATTACAAAAATGGATGCCAAGACTACATAATATCACTGTATTTTCTCCTTCCAAGTTTAGCATAATGGTTATACAGCATTCCTCTGTATGATGATTTTTGTCTCGCCTGCGTAGCAAAAAGCGAGACATAGGCGCCGCTGTTCCGGTGACGGCGACGGCGGCGTCAATTGATATAATTTTTAAAGTATAAGTTCTTAGTCAATGAAACTTTGACTATAGGGTAATCAAGTATCCCCAATCATGTGAGTAGAATTTCAGATCACAAAGTCAAGGTCAAAGGTCATTTCAGGTCGACAGACTTGGACTATATTGTAGTATCATCATCGAAAACTTAACGTAAGGTTAAGTTATTGAATTTTTGATATAATTTTGAAAGTATAGGTTCTTAGTCAATGAAACTTGGACTATAGGATTATCAAGTCTCCCCAATCATGTGAGTAGAATTTTAGGTCACTAAGTTAAGGTCAAAGGTCATTTAAGATGTACAAACTTAGACTTTGTTGTGGCATCAACATCAAGATTTTCTTTATTCGTTATTTTTCAACCGATTTTGATTCTGATTGTTTCATATGATAGGGCTAGGAGGGGGATTTAAAATATCTACACAGAATCGTGAAATTCATTGTCTATGCTAATTTATGTAAATTTATTCGAAATCACAAAAAAAAACTTTTTCTCCTTCATTTCTTGACCGATTTTGATTTGGTTTGCTTTATATCGTAGAGCTAACTTTGGTACACTAAACTTCTACACAGAATTTGGAAATTGTTCTCCATTAATTAATTATGGTAATTTATGCAAATTTATTCCAAAAATAACAAAAATTGCTTCTTTTCCCTCATTTCTTGACTGATTTGGTTTGCCTTATCTGGTAGAGCTAAATTTGGAACACTAAACTTCTACACAGAATTGTGAGATTTTGCTCCATTGATTATTTATGGTACTTTATGCAAATGAAATGAAATTGTGTCCCTTCCAGGGCCTCAAATTTTTATTTTTTGACCAGTTCAAAAGTGTACCACAAAAAATTTACGATATTTGTTGTTGCGAGATGCAGATGAGCGCTACGTCATAGACGTTCTGGTTTATCATATTGAATTGCGTTATTCAGGCGAGACCGCCGAGAGCGTTTCCCTTCTTATCATTAAAGTATTCTATGTAATTTTGATGTAGGCTCATCCAGATAACATCATCAATGTTGGAGGAAAGCCAGCTTTCTTTGACTACTCCAACAGTGCCAGGATCATCCGACCTGGGTGAGAACTTTTTTTGTTTTTACAGTATACTCATCATCCGTATTTGCATTACTGATTTTAATGGAGTGTGAGAAATGACAAAAATTATATTCATATGGTGTTGTTTTTATGCGTACTTCAGATATATGCGATATGTGGGATGTCCTTGATATGCTTCTACATGTAGGTCTGCAATGTGAACATATTGTGTAATTTCTAAACAGGCTTACACTAAACACTCATGTAATTTGCGGTCATACAAAATGACATGTTGTTGAAAATTATGTTAGCAAATTATAAATGTTATATTTGTGTAATAATTAATTGTCAAACTACAGGTGTGTATTTAGTGAATTTCTAGTGAAAACACTCTTTTGAGGTCTATTTCTTTGTGTTCCACTTTCTCTTTTATCATCTTCTGTTTGTATGTCAAGTAGCAGAATCAAATAGTTTGTACAGGGAACCTCCTAACAAAATCTTGGTACACTCATATTTCAATTATCTGTTTAGAAATATGGATGAATGGGATCTGCAATATGAAACAAATAATTCATTGATATTTTTACCTCTAATACAGAGAAAATGACAGCGAAGCAAACAATGTACTTCTCATGACAGTGGTTAGGCCAAAGTATAGAATCACCACGGTAAGTTTGAATTATAAACCCTTCGTGGGTGAATGTAATGCAAATTTTAATCTAAAATTAAAAGAAGCGAAGCATACATGTTTAGGTTTAAGTTTACTTCAAGATATGTAACACTGGATGGGAGAATCAAGTAAACCTCTTTTGTTGAAACTTGATTGTAATTATTTCTTATATGTTATGGCAGTCACATATGCCAGGTAAGGATAAAGTGTACTTAATCTCTTTGACAATGATATTTTTTCTCTATGTCCATCTGCTCTTGTGGAAAGTGTATTAGGTTCATTTCGTGCATTCAGTATTGTTATTCTACTCATAGGACATTTGCATCCCTTTTGAAGGACCAAGCACTTCCAATGTTTCACAGTACATGTATGTGTCTGGAATGGGTAAATTAAGATACTTGTCATGTGCCTTTCTGTTTCACGAACAGTTTTTATAATTTCTGTTTTACCACTTGTGTCTTCTTCTTCAGGATGTCATTCATACCATCTGCAAAGGATTTGGAAATGTCCTCCGCATTGTCATCTTCAAGAAGAATGGAGTCCAAGCCATGGTGGAATATCCTTTTTACTAAATTCTGCTACCTTTCTTATATTTCTCGATTTCCCCCTCTCCTCCCATCCCCAAATAGCACAGGAAAAAAAAAGAAAAGTCAGAAGTAATTTTTATACATGCCTGTGCAAGCATGAATGAACAATCTTAACATTAAATTGTGTGTGATCAGTTAGCCTAGACTTTGCAAGTTTGGTTTATAGCACCTTTATCGGTTTTCATTCCTGTACATGTCCTGTCAAATAAACAGGTCAGGTATAGCAGCTTAGGGAAAGGTATAATTAATCGCCCGGTGTACATGTACCTAATTATAACCTTTCTTGTCAGCACATACATACTATTGTACATGTAGTTGGCAAACTGTCAATTTTAATTTGGTTCAGACCATGTTGTAGTACTTGACTTTTTTTTTTTCCATTGTTTTGATTGATTATTTTTTTCTTCAAATGACTCCAAATTAGCAGATTGTCTCGGGATTCCTCTGCCTTTTATTCAGTTAGTAATTTTGTATCAACTCTCATTTTTTCTTCTGATCCTCAGTATGTATTTGATAACTAATAGTGCTGGTGAAGCAATAACTTTCCTTAATTCCTTGAGCACGTTTGACACCGTCCAGAGTGCCACTCATGCCAAGCAGAACCTGCATAACTGTGACATCTACTCTGGTTGCTGCACTCTCAAGATCGACTTTGCAAGGGTATGTATGTGATTCTGCCATTCTGTACTCTACCCACCAAGTTTGTTCTCTCCTTAGTCTTGTGATAAATAGATTAACTGCAACTCTCCGATAAACCTATCCAGCTCCAGCTACTTTCAGCTATTTTCTAAAGGTTGGGTAAAGTAAATGGAATATTCACAAGGTTGAAAGTATGAAATCTAACCATTTGATAATACAGATTTTAAAAAGCTGTTTCATTGAAATCTACTCAAAGAACTTATGGAATGAAAGAGGTATTCTTTTTTTTGTTTCAATTACATGTAGATCCCCAAATGTTTCCTATTATATTGAACATATGCAGTGAAAATGGTCATGCTCTTTCTGTCAAAGACTGCAATTTGGTAAGAAATGTTGATATGACGTACTCCTATTTTTTTGTAATGCAGCCTAAAACCCTGACTGTCTACAAGAATGATGGAGAGACATATGACTACACCAACCCAGGCTTGAATGCAGGTAAGGTTTCCCTACATGCAACATACTCATTGATATTAAACACAGCTTCTTCATTTACCATTAAATAAAGAAGGCAAAAAGGTTTGGAAGCAACTTTTCCAATTTGTTTACTCGGTGCTTTTTCGCATGTCAGGTGATTGAAGTGATTGAAAGAAAACAGAATTTATCTTTACAAATTTTTGAAAGTATCTTAGTGATATGAAGGGAACAAAATTCATCCCCATTTACATGTACTTGTGATATGTCTTTTGCTTTTAATATGATGGTTCCAGTTATCTGTATCTGTTAATAAATTTGTTTTAAACTTACAGTTATATATGAAGATTTGAAATTTCTTATTATGTACAGTTTTTGTTACTGAATGTGTTGATACATGTATGTACCTTTCTCATTGACATTTGACACACCTACACCGATTATAAGTTTGCACATAAAAATGCACTGGGGTTTATATATGCAGTCTTTTCATTTTTATTATGAGGCCCTGTCATGTAAAGAGTTCTGATTGATCCAAATCAATTGCCATTCCTCAAGTTGAGTTGTGATTGATCTGAATCATTCACAACTGTTCAGAAGACAGGGCCCAGATATACAAATAAATATGAACAAATACTATCAAATTATACAGCTTGCTAACCATAATCCCAAAGAAAGAACAAGGGGAAAGAAATATAGAGTGGAAATACACAGTATGTCAGTATATATATATATTGTGATTAATTTTTTTTTTAACTTCAATTTCTGGCCGTTAATTTAAGAGTAATGAAAACATTACATGTAGAAAAAAATATGAAATGTTGCCAAGCTACCGATATATGCTTGTGCATGTATGTATTTTCCAAAGGAATGGTATACTTTTCACTGTATGATCATTGATCAACACTTCAAAATGGAACAAATACAAATTGTTTCTTGGTATAATTTTTTGTTCAATGTGTATATCATTAGAATTTTTATATGCTTTCAAACATTTACAAAATGAATACATACAATATTGATGTGATAATACTGTGAAGGGAAAGCTAATTTAAACACCTGACCAGAAAAAAAAAACATATTCTTAACTCAGGGCGCATTTATTGGGGCATGCCACTAGATATGTACATATCGTACCCCACTATCGAACCCCACTATACGAAAGTGATTTGCGGGATGTCGCGTTTATCGTCTCTTCACGATTCAAAATAAAGGCCTTGTGTCTGCGCAGCTGTTTTGACCCGGGAAGCAGACAGTTTCTCGGAGGTCAACTACACACACATGCTTGTACACAACACATGGCGCGCGCTAGCCTCTGAACCCTTAACCTGGGTGGTCCGATTTGTATGTGGGGTTCAAAACTGTTTGTCACATTCAAAACACACCTTTTTGCGTCTTTAGATATGCCCATATCTAAAGACCTTTAAAAAAGGCTTTGCGTTTATCACCTTCTAAATTTGCCTGAAAGGCGTTTGAGAAACCTGATTCTAGCCAAAAATTTGGTCAATAAACGCAACCATAGTCAATCTTGCATACAAAGTAAATGTTGATTAAACAAAATGATGCTCCATAAAATTCAGATTTATCCCTTTGCTATTTCTTCACAATATTTTTGCACAAACCAAATTTGAGAGAAAATAACTATTTGCAGTGCACAAGTACACGTACAGAATGTTACCAAAGTACATGTACATAATAATACACTTTGTCTTTTCAATTATACATTTTGACTCGTACATATATTTACAATGCCAACAATCTTACATTTTTGTTTCTAGACATACAGGTTGTATCTGTGCCAGATTAAGAAAGCAATGTTATTGTCTTTTGTAAATTTGTTCTTCATTAAGCAAATGTACATTTGCAAACAAATGAACATTATATCTAGTTAGCCACAGTATGTCTACATGGTTTATTTTTAATCGCGATGTACATGTAAATAAAGACTTCATGTTAGTAAGTAGTACACATTTTGTCTGTATTGTGAAAAAGAAGAAAAAAAGGAGAAAAACAAAATCATTATTTTACAGAAAGTTATCTTTTGTCAGATATACATATCATCTCTTAATATGTCTTTGTTAACAGGACATTTACATTTTCTGCTCTCCATAATCGATATACATGTAACATACTGATATTCTCTGTGTGATATATGTCCATGCATTGTCTGTACACTGCATGTAAGTCTTATGTTGTCAGTACACAGCTTTTACTTTTACAGAACAGAGTCTGTAGCTTCACAATTACATTGCAGTATGTACAAATGTATGTAAGTTTTATTTTGAAACATTTCAAATTGTACATGTAAGTATACTTCATTTCTCTCTCTGTATTTTGAGAAAAATGAAACAGCCATTTCAATCTTTACTAGATCATTGGTGTGAAAGGAAGAAAAAGAAGAAAATTACAACATAGACCTATGCACATTTTCTGATTTAAAGAGAAAGAAAAGCAAGAAAATAAAATTTCCATGAACTGACACTGTTTAGCAAGGACTTTTACAAACAAATCTATTTTACCTAACAAGTGCATAAGAATACCACTCTTCCATAGCAATAAGACAACTAAGACCAAAAAAAAAAATAATTCACAAGGCAATCAGGTATTCTCAAAGTTTTACACACACCATACTATTGCAAAGGTTTTAATTTTACTGTGCTGGAATATTGCCATATTTCAATCTTTGCAATGGCTGTTTTCCAGTGTTCATGTAAAATTTATGACATTTAGAAAGAAAGAAAGATCAAATATTGTAATAGATGTTTTATTTGACATATTATTCTCATTGTACAAAGTTGTGTATATAATTTAAAAAGGGAAACGGGTAACATGCAATGTACATTGTATATCAGAACTCTGTCGAGAACAGATAGAGTTGTATAGTGATCTTGACACTCTGAAACAGTACATATTGTCAACTTTGTTCTATGGAGTCTTACTATGAACAGGTCATATTGATTATAAATGTGATATCAATTCAATGTCAAATATGCACCATAATCTACAAAATTGTATATACATGTACAAGAAGTAAGTACTATTTGCTTCAGAGAGACTGTTAAAAGAAATATTGAACATGACACACATTGGACAGTATGGGTTATAAAATATGCATGGAAGAACACTTCAGTCATTGACCCTGAGTACATATACCTAGTCAGAGAAGAATATGAACATTGCACATAAACTGCAGAGACACTACTACGAGACACCTCAAACTCAAATGACGCCTTCAAGATCCATCACCACTGCCCCTCTCAAAACAAAGATAACAGAAAGCACTCATGATGTACGGTACCTCGTGTTCAACAGGCTGGACGGCACTTCCTCCAGCTTTTCCACCAGCCCTGCATTCACCTGGGGGTAACCTTGGCAAAGGGAAAGCAACGCTGATTTCGACATCGCTGTAAAGCACCCAAGGAGGCGCCTTTCAGCCAGGATACATCTTTCTGTGGGGCATAGATGAAGTCAAACATCATTCAAGGGCTATATCACTGGAATCTTAAATTCTTTTGTACAATTGAAGGTAATATTGTATTCAAGAGAGCAAGAGTAAGTGGTACATATGTCAGCCTACAAGAAAGACAAGGATTGACTTGGCTTGCCCATGATGTCTGCAGGAATATATCTTTTTGCTTCAAGAGCTTGAAAATACATGTATGTGTGATTTAGTTAGTATTTTTCTCTAGTAAGCAGTTCTGAATAAATTGTTAGATATTACAAGTTGTAGGTGTCTTGGTAATTCTTATTTAAATAGTGCGAAGGAAGTATTGAGGGGTATATTTATTGATGTAGTTAAGGTAGTTCATTGTCTAAATGATTTTGGTTTACCAAAATGAAACAACGATAATTGAGGAAATTTATTTGTACCTCAAATTCCTTGGGCATTGCTTCATGAGATTCTTGTATATCTGCTACTTTTTCATTTTAGAGTGGCTTCATGTGGTCTGTGTGTGATTATTGGAAATGAGAAAATCAAAAGCCATAGCTTTTTATTAATCTCCAATAAATTATTTCTGAAATGATTGCCTTTTTGTAGGTGTCTTTCTAAAATTTCCAGTTTCTGCTCTGATTCTCTGTTCAGTAATGCTAAATAACAATCCTGGTCTAAATGAGTGTACTTTGATTTATTTAAAAAAAAAAAAATGGTGGTCACTTGTACCTTTTTATAACGTAGATGGTAATTGGTACACATTTTAACAACAGGGTCTCAAGTTGGTTTTACCCTGGCAAAGGAATAAGAACAATGTGTTGCCCTTCTGTATTAAAAGGTAACCTCTGCTTTTGGATATGATATGGCAAAGATTATATTGGGTCAGTACAGTATCCCAATCTAGATAAGTGTATACTAATTTGATTGTGTGTTTGGTTTCCAGCTGCACAAGGGCGTGCCCTTCTTGATGACCCCCCTGAACCAGCTTACAATGGACCCACCACCATGAGGAGGGAGGGTCCAGGAGGTGGACCTCCTCAGTATGGAGAATATGGTATGTATCTTATATGTGTGTATGGAGATAATACTTAAAAGATCGTCTGTACTAGTTTGGCTAGGAAGGATTAGACAGCCCAGGGTGGTCACTGACTGGTGGCTATCTCATTAACTCAGCTCTCAATTAACATAAGAAAAAGAGGATCATGGGGGACCAATGGTCACCGATTAGGCATTGTTTTCTATGTAGAGGGAGCAAGTAGCTACAAGTAGTACGGTGGGGCTTTAATATAGGAATCCAACTTCATAACCTGATCAATATATTTTGTAGGCTGTGAAGTTTGATTCTTTTATTGAACAGAAGAAATTAAACGCAAATTTGAAAGAAAGGTCATAAATGAACAGCTACATGTGATAGAGAAGAGAATTCAAAATTTAGAATAAAGTTTGAAAATGATCTAAGAAATGTTGATATTGTGCAATAGTATATAAACTTAACTAAATTTACCTTAACTTGCTTTTTTTCTTTATTTTATTGTATTGTAGTGTTCATATTTGCTGTTGATGTATGTTTTGATTATCTTTTTTGTATAGCTATTTTGTTATTATATTTATTCTTGGAATTACCTTGATAGACCTGTCTCTCTTTTGAAACTTTATCTTATATATATATATAAACACATGTTGATTATGTTTCTTTGTTTTTAACCAAATGTGGAAATAAACTTGAATTGAATTGAATAAATTGAGAATTAGATTCATTGCCTTTACACATATTTTTGTTATAATGAGTTTACATTGAACTTCTTTGTGAATTAATTTTTTTTTTCCACTTCTAATTATTGATCACTCCGCAGGAATGCAGGGTCCAGGACCCCAGGGTGGGCGACGCGGTGGACCTCCAGGTTTCCATGATCAGGGCTTTGGACCAGGAGGCCCCCGTGGCTACCCGGCTGACAGGGGGGACTTTGGTGGGTACGGAGGTGGACACCAAATGATGGGCATGCAGGACCCTCAGATGCACCAGCTAGGCAATGGTAATCCAGTGGTGATGGTCTACAACATGAACCCCGGTCAGATGAACTGTGACAAACTCTTCAACCTTTTGTGTCTCTATGGCAATGTGATCAAGGTGAGGCGATGTTCCTGTAAAAAAGCATACTGCTCCCCATTTTGGCCATACTGAACTATCCACGTTGTACAAACTTGCAAGTCATTAATGCTATTTAACACTAACTTCTTAATAGGGAAGAAACCTGCTTGCGTGCTTACTTGGCATGAAATAAAATTTGTATTCATGAGTGAAATCATGAAGTATATTCAGTGACATTGTTGGACTTGAATATCTCTACAAGTAACCATTGGAGACAACAAGCAAGCTGATCTTCATCCTTCATTTTTAAACCTATGGTTTTAGTTTTTAGTTTCATTATTTTATGTATACCAAATACTGCAATGTAGGTTCTCATTTTTGCTCTTAGTATCATTATTTTATGTATACAAAATACTGCAATGTAGGTTCTTATCTTCGCAATTATGCATTTGTGACATTTATTTCAAGATACAAAACTCATAATCTTCTACAATCAATTGGTAAAAGTAAAAAGTAACAAACTCAACTGACATGTCTGTTGCAATGAAACTCTTGTATTTTTTTGTTTTCTTGCCCAGGTCAAGTTCATGAAGAGTAAGCCTGGCTGTGCCATGGCAGAGATGTCAGATGCCCTGTCTGTGGAGAGAGCTATCACTAACCTCAGCAACATTGAGTTCTTTGGCTCTGCTGTCCAGCTCTCGTAAGTTCCCTGTTTGTCGGCATTAGACTTACTGACTGAAATATTTGAGAAAATTCAGGATACAGTTCATCATTTCCATTTCTATAGTTACAAACACAAACTTAACTTGATCTTCAGTATTATGATGTGAAAATAGACAAAGAAAAGAGCTTCACTGTATTGAGTGAAATATTGTAAGCAAATGAGAATTGAAAAAATTATTAACCCCCCCCCCCCCCCCCAATATATTCATCTACAACAAACTTATATTCTATCTCAAGTGTCATAAATTGAATGAATGAAGAACGAAATGCCAAGGAGAATTTTTTATCAATCATGCGCTTTTATGTTACACATTACTGCAAATAGTTGTCATTGCTAGGAGTCTACAGGAGCTCTATAGTCATAGCAAATTCTTTTTTTTGTGTGTGTTTTGCGCAGCTTCTCCAAGCAGAACTGCGTTGCCTTGTCTCAGGTGCCAGGTGAGCTTCATGATGGGTCACCTTCCTGCATGGACTACACCAAGAGCCGCAACAATCGCTTCAGGAACAAGGAGGCAGCAAGCAAGAACCATATCCTTTCTATAGCTTGTTGATCTTTGGATGGATGGATAGAGAGAATTAGATTGTAATCATAAGTCATTTGAGGATTTTTTTTTGGTTTAATTCATAAAAGAGCTAGGTAGATGAAATGTTATAACATATAAATACACATTGATGTATTGAGGGTTAGAGATATAAAAGCAGTTGATTAATAAATTTTACTTTGTATTTTGATAGATTCTATAATATTTCTTTGGCTGCGGCATAGATCATTTTGATACTGGTTATTGTACTTCTTCACATTGTAAAGAAAAGAACATGTTTTGTCCATGATATTTTATATCAGGCTAAGATTGTATCCTCATGTGTTTTGTAGTAAACTTTGTGAAAATTACAATAACAAAAGTTTGATGCTGCGTTGCTCTCCTTGACTCATTTCATTACGTATTCAGCAGCCATCCAAAGTTCTGCATTTCTTCAATGCCCACCCAGAAAGTACTCCACAGACCATCAAGCAGGTATGTCAGTTACATTGATGTGATGAATGCAAACAAGGTTTTGGATTCCCTTTTAACTCCTGAAAAGAGAAAGCGTTATCAATCATTGAAGGGTGTTATTTTCGTTGAAAGGTGTTTCTTGTAGTTGAACTATAAATTATTTATTCAGAAGAAATTTTTTGGGTATAGATTTGGTTGCCATACACAATAACCTACATATGTACTGAGTTTCTGACATTCTGTGATAGAACAGACAGACCAAATTATTTGCATAATTAGGAATATATTACATAAGGGATAATGATGAATGTCTTTTTTATGTGATGTCCCTAGACAAATTTCAATTTCGTGATATATTAAGTTCATGAGAGCCACCCGTGCTATGATTTTCTTCAGTTTTTTTGTGAAAAATGATTCTGTATAGGAGTTCCTCAAATCTTTGTTTTTCCTTTCTCTAGGTCTTTATCAATGCTGGTGCCAAAGAGCCGACCGCTGTGAAGATGTTCGACCAGAAGTGTAAGTAATTGTCTTCTAACATTTGTTATGTAATATGAAGTGTTTGAAGTTAAATAGAATCACTTTACACTTTACTTCTGTAAGTTTGGTTATCCATGAAGTATTTCAAATGCATTACAGATTATTTTTCAAATGTAAGAGGCTGTAAGTAAATGACATATTATTTGTAAGGAAGGGCAGGGATCTGATTTTTTTATTACGTCTTTACAATATGATATAAGGGGAGAATTTCATTCAGGATGTATACCGGTAGACATAATACAAAGATTAGGAAGCAGGTATTTACTGTTATTTTAATTTCAAATAAATATATTGAAATCATAATGAATGTGTTATTTCCTAGCTTATCATATATAAGATGCATAACTTTGTACAATCCTAAAGATATTTCTGTAAATTTATTATCTCCATGTTTAGCTCGGGTGCAAGATTCCTCCAAAGGTAGAGTGCAAATATTTATTCTTCATTCTTTATTCCAATATTAACATCTTCTCTGTTACTTTCGTTTACAAAAACATGTACATTATATAACACACAGACATTAAATGCTAAAATTAGGTACAGTCGACCTTGCGATCGTCTCTGAATCTTAGAAGAGAATGATCGGTTTCACAAACAACATACATGTGCATGTATATACTTATCAACAAAACACATTTTTGATGCTTTTAATATAATTGTGCAACATATTTCAGTCCATACCTCATCCAACAGTGTTGTTTTTACTTCACCAATAAAAATACAGTAATATAGGAATTTGACAGAAATCTGTGTTCAAGCACATGGCAATATGTTGATGTAGTCATTACTCTGTGTATGTCTGTCTGAGTTAAACAGCATTGCAAAGCACCCTACACTTGCCTGCCAAAACAATTAAAAAAACTTTTCACTTGTTTGTCATATGCCAATGTACACATCATCTGTCGGATGTGGTAACAGAACACTTTAATCAGCAGTTTGAAAAGTATGTGGATTTTACCCGTTTGATGGATCTCAACATTCATGTGTCTTTTAAAGCCTATCTGAACTAGCTCGACCAGGAGGGGTTGGACCTCCCTACGTGGTCACTAGCAGATGGTTTTCTCATTCAATCAGCTCTCAATTAACATAAAAAAGGTACCATGGGGGATCAACGGGTACTGCTTAGGCATTGTTGGCTAATAGAGGGCGCAAGTAGTGCAGTCCTGCTTTAAAAAGAAAATTCAGGCCAAATAGTCCAATTTGAATCTTTGTAGAATCTCTCGTAAACCTCTAATTGGTTCTTGAGTAAACTTCCAAGTAATCTTTGTCCTTATTGTTTTCCTGTTTATAGCTGACCGAAGCAGGACTGGATTAGCCGAATGGAATGACCGAGCCTCTGCAGTGGAAGCCCTCTGTGTGGCTAACCACACCAACATGGAGAATCCTGGTAAGTCAATCCTCACTCACTCACTACCTCAGAATTTGCTCCAACATTTATAATGACATGACATGAGGTTCCAGGACATTACAAAATAATAAAACTAATAAATCTGATTGGTAATCACAATTCCCTAAAATGAACTGTACCCTGGTATGGACATATGAGAGTACACTTGTAAATATGTGACTAAATCTCTGGGTGCAAGAAGTGAAGCATAAAAGCATTTCAAGTGTTGCCCTTCTCATTATAGTGTGATATGTTTCCACATCAGAATAAGAAATAAGATATCTATCTATCTACTATTTAGGTACTCTTCCGACAGTCATAGATGGAATGAGATTCATTTGGTGTCTTAATATTTTCCTCTTTTTCCCCCTTTTCAATACAGGTGGCAAATGGCCTTACATTTTCAAGCTCTGTTTCTCCAACAGTCCACATGCCCAGTAAAATGCCATCAATTTGTTTTCCTCATTGCACTTCTTTGATGTCTAGTATCAAAACTTCTACGAGAATGGAAAATGTATCGTAAAATATAATGTGTAGATTCAATACCAGTTGTTCAGTGGTCACTTTAGATTTTCATTTCATGCACTACTAGTATCTTACAGATAAGTCTAGTAAGTGGAGGCAAGATTATTTTGTTATTTACAATTACACTCGAAAGTTTATACAAATAGGGAGGGTTATTGTATTCTATGACCAGAAGGCTGTACTATCATTTAACATTTACATTTTTCAGAGGGCAGTTTTGCTTCGGATCATTCAAGCATTTTATATTGTGTACATTTATGGATGCACACGTTTCCAATACACTTGTTCTTTTATGTAGTATTCAGTTAAAGTTGAATTGTTGTGCGTCATTTTTAGATACATGTATGTGTACAAAAGTGTAGGTTGGAGGCTATGTTTTTTTTCATGGAGGAGTATAATGTAATTTATCCGATTTCTGATGTGGGATATGTACAAAGATTCTTACACCATACATTTAGGTCTGTCATCATTTTATCACAAATTTTGTGAATGCAAGTATCAAATCATTGTTTGTATCATTGCAGAAGTATGTATGTGTTTTGCAGCCCGTTTTGAATTTTTGTAGAAACTATCCTTGTAAAAATGATAAACGTAAATAATCACATGAGCTACCGAACAAAGCCATTTATACCCATGTCATGACAATAAATGTTTATCTTTTTAGTATTGAATGTACACATTACTCATTTATTTGATGTCTTACACATATATCTCCACTTCATGATCAATTTTGTGTACATGTCACATGCCCATTTATATGTACACTTGTATGTGCATTTCTCTGACTCCAATCTTAGACATGTACGTGTATGTGCCTTTAGAAAATGCAAGAGCAAGCAACCTTGGTTGTAACACATACATCTGTTTTAATCATTCAAATTGTTGTAGTTCGTTTCTTGTTTTTGTTTAACCAACCAAACATTGCATACGCATGTGCATTATCATGATCAAATAATGTAGTGATGCCACACATGTGTATCTTTAGAAGAAAGTGGCATTTGTACTTCATATAGCATACATGTTTCAGGCCGACCAAGGGAGACTGGCCCTTGTTTAATAAAGTTTGACCTTTATATTGCTTTTAAGATCTTGCATTTATGCTATATTGCACCTGTCATATCTTGTCCTAGGTGCAGGGCCGCATATTTTCTTGAATGGAGTACTAACTTTATGTTGTAACTGAAATCTTCTGCACAATAAAGTCATCAGAACACCATTCAAGAGGAGAATACAAGAGTTGTATTTTATCAGTTTCTTTTTTTAATGATAATGATGAGATAACTAGATCAGAGTAAGCATGGTGAAATTGAACTCAAAATACTGATGATGTCATACTTTAGACAGTTTAAATGTCATGTATTTGAGAATACATTTACACCATACCTTTATTGAACTGGTACACCATCATTTGCAGGTTGGATTTAACTACTATAGTTATCAAAAACAAGTGAAATTTCATTCTCTGATACATCCCATTTACCAACACTGTTCGTATTGATCTGAAGTTCTAAGTTTGTGTTTCTTTTACCTCCAATCTTTCCTCTCATTCCTCTTTGGAAAAAACCTTTCATGTTTTGTTTTTCTGTCTTGTAAATGTGAAAAACGTGATTTTTAAAATGTACTTTGCCCCTATCATTGCATTTAATAAATTCATCTCTTTACCGATGAAAAATCAAAGATTTTTGTGTATTCTTTTCTATTGTTATACTGTATGCAGTTATTTTTCTTCTGTTTTTCGTTTTTATTGTTATCCCCCCCCCCCTCATTTATTTGAAATACAGTATATGCAGTTTTATACATGTACATGTTCAGTATAAGCCATTTCATGCAGGATGACGGGGACAATCCAGAAGAAATACAGGTAGTTTTAATATCATGAATGTATGTAATGATGGGCTGTGTTCATGCATCTTGATTGTGAAAGAAACATTCCGGATTGATTATGTATAGTGGATAAGAACGTGTATGTTTTCAATTTGGAATCGTTAAAATTAAGTAATTGGTTACATCTTGTTGAACATTTAAGTGTAAAGCGAGTGTGAGACGTGAGCATTGAAGTTGTCACATCTCCAGTCACCTTTGAGTGTGAGAGTAAATCAAGAGCAATCCTTTTCATGAGGCGTGGCTAGTAAGCAAATAATTACCATTGGTGAAGGTGATGTGATAAACTATCACTTCCTAGGCGATCTGGATGTAGCTATCTTGCCTCAGCTTCGCTACGGAAAGATATCGTATACATTAATCAGATCGCCAAGGAAGGTTCTTTAAGGAGAGACATACTTATAAGCTCATAGGCGCCGGAAGTGGGGGGGGCAGGGGGGGCAGTTGCCCCCCCAGTCAAAAAAGTGGGGGGGCAAAACGCATTTTTGCCCCCCCAAAACGCCCCCCCCCCCCCTCCAAAAAAAAAAAAAAAAACAGTAAAGGAGTAAACATGGTTTGTATTTTTAATCCAAAAGAACGTAACAATAATAAAAACCTGAATTAAATCACATATACAATTCCATTCAAAGAAAAAGGAAAGTTCACAGGAATTAAATTTCATAAACATTGCGCATGCCACCTATACGGTATTTATCAATGGAGGTCTCTATAATAGCGATACGCGCATATCGTGGACATATTGTGCGAGAATGGGAAAGCGTGTCCGTTTTTTTGTTATAGGGGTGAGAAGACATGAGCCCCTGAACGTTGGCGTACTGATGGGGGGGGGGGGGGGGTGATGTATTTCTTATTCGAAACAAGTGATATACAAATGTTGATGTTGTGACATGATTTTCCGGCATTTTTTCTCCATTTTTTTTGTAAGTCATACCTTCTTATGCGTTTGTTGGAAAATAAGAAATTCCCAAATTACAGTCGGGCGAAATACGCTTATTTAGAAGCCTTTATGTCATGGTCTGCAAAGTGGCTGGGCTCGAGCCCCCCCCCTCCTTTTTGAAAAAGTATGTTAAAGAGAAAAAGAAAGAAAGACGGAGAAAAAAATAAGTGACCTGCCAATGTCACAAATAAGGTATAAAAAATGCTCATCTGACCGTAATTAAATGCTTAAAACCCCAGAGCTTACGGGGGCTCTGCCCCCGGACCCCACTAAGGGCCCTAAGGCGGCCCCCTGGATGCTCATCTGACCTTAATTAAATACCTAAATCCCCTGAGCTTCCGGGGGCTCTGCCCCCTGGACCCCACCAAGGGCCCTAAGGCGGCCCCCTGGATGCTCATCTGACCTTAATTAAATACCTAAAACCCCTGAGCTTCCGGGGGCTCTGCCCCCTGGACCCCACCAAGGGCCCTAAGGCGGGCCCCTGGATGCTCATCTGACCTTAATTAAATACCTAAAACCCCTGAGCTTCCGGGGCTTTGCCCTCTGGACCCCACCACGGGCCCTAAGGCGGCCCCCTGGATGCTCATCTGACCGTAATTAAATACCTCAAACCCCTGAGCTTCCGGGGCTTTGCCCCTGGACCCCACCAAGGGCCCTAAGGCGGCCCCCTGGATGCTCATCTGACCTCAATTAAATACCTAAAACCCCTGAGCTTCTGGGGGCTCTGCCCCCTGGATCCCACCAAGGGCCCTGAGGCGGCCCCCTGGATGCTCATCTGACCTTAATTAAATACCTAAAACCCCTGAGCTTCCGGGGGCTCTGCCCCCTGGACCCCACCAAGGGCCCTAAGGCGGGCCCCTGGATGCTCATCTGACCGTAATTAAATACCTAAAACCCCTGAGCTTCCGGGGGCTCAGCCCCTTGACCCCCTGCCGAGGCTCATGCCCTGGACCCCACGCCAATTTACGCTCTACCTGATCGATAATACTCCACTTTGAAAAACGTTCCGCGGGACCTGCATGTAACGTGTAAGACTGGTGGTGATGCAGATTTTTCGTCTGCCCCCCCCCCCTTCCGAACTTTTTTTCTCATTACGTCACTGCCCCTGGAATGTGAGCCCCCTGGAATGTTTGCCCCCCCCCCAATCCCAAACTGCTTCCGGCGCGCCTGTATAAGCTAGTGTGAAATATAAATGGGCTTTCATACTGCTTGTCCCTTTTTTCTTTCCTATTCATTAACCATCGTTTATCTTTAAAAAGAGAAATTTGAAGGATCCTGAACAAAATTATATTCTATGAATCTATAATGTTTCCAAGATAACTAGAATACTTGATTTTACGCTCCGAACATCTAATTGGTATCCACATACCTACACTGTTTGTCACCTGTGATATCGGCACAGCAAGAGTTGAGATCAATCAATCAACCAATCAATCCATCCACCCATCAATAGGTCATCAAGTAAATAAATAAATACTTATTTAAGAGCATTTAACAGTGTTGTCTTTTTATAAAACAGCCTCCTAATACAAATAGTGCTTAAGGATGATTGTTACTAGTATTAAAATCTAAAACATAAAGAATTTTAAAATACATGTAAAATGTCTCATCCTCGGGATGTACAATGGATAATAATTCCCTTATTTCGTATTACTTTAATGGCTGGGGATACTTCTTTATAGTTTTATTTAACACATGTGGTATATGCAACAAAAAAAAACAGTGCCTTATTATATCGCAACCAAGAGATTTTGATCGTATAATTTTAATAATTTAATTGGGGTTTGTTGAGTTTCAGAAAATAGACAAGAGGCGGCCCTCCCGGGGGGGGGGGGGATGCAGGGGGCACAGTGTTCCCACTTTTTCAAGCACCCGAAAAAGTGCACTCATACTTATGTTACTTATTAAAGGTCTTTTCAGTCTTCCGTTATGAGAATGTGCTTATAAATAATCCCTTTAGGATTGGGTTTGTTCCTCTTTATAAGATGTAATTTTTTCGCACTGCGACCTCACACATCTTACAATTTTTCCTCGCTCGCATCAATTTTTTTAGACAATCAAACCCAACTGCAAATCATGATGCTTAAGCAATATCTTGTATGGTTTATGAAGTGAAACAAATATTGAAATAATTCCTGATAATTGTAATCACAATGTAGGGGTGTATACCAATGTCTAAAAATGGTATATTTTCGCTTTGAGATTTCCCTTTGTAGGTGCCCTTTTTTTCTCCAGAAAGTGCCCTTTTTCTTGGTGCCCCCCTCCCACTTTGGAGGTCGCTCGGCCGCCCCTGAGATAGACTCTTGATTTTGCTCGGAAAGATAGTCTGAGAAATGAGCATTGGTAAGAGCACCTTTTGTGTGTGTGTCCCGTTTTTTGAGGGAAAAATCGCCAATACTTATATACTAGATGATCAACCTTTTCTGATCGATACCACAACGTTTCTTTCACCGTGCAATCGCATGACCAGAACTGGTCTTTATCTTGAAAGTCCCCAAGCACAAAAATATGTTTGTTTTCATCCCCTATTTTATCAAGATATATATCCAGTTCATCATAGAGTACATCAAAATTAGAGTCAGAGGGTCTATAAATTAAACCTATAATGACATTTGTGAGATTCGAGTTCAATCAAAATAATTCTGCTTGTGTCAGTTTATATCGGAACGGATTTTGAATTTTAAAATTTTGAGCAATATATATAAAGCAACGCCGCCACCTCTTATTCCTTTACGATCTGCCCTGATCAACTTATAATTCGGCAAATTAACATATCTGGGGAATTTCTCACTTATTCAAATGACCAGAAATGCAAAGTCATTTAAGGAGTGTATAGCAGTGGCGGATCCAGGGGGGGGGGGGGGGCCGGACCCACCCCCTGGATCCGCCACTGAGCAAAAAAAAAAAAAAAAAAAAAAAAGTGCTCACGATAATTCTCGGTTTCGTTTTTGTCTCGCCTGCGTAGCAAAAAGCGAGACATAGGCGCCGCTTTTCCGGTGACGGCGGCGGCGACGGCGACGGCGACGGCGACGGCGACGGCGTCAACATCAAAAACTTAACCTAAGGTTAAGTTTTTGAATTTTTGGTATAATTTTTAAAGTATAAGTTCTTATTCAATTAAACTTTGACTATAGGGTAATCAAGTATCCCCAATCATGTGAGTAGAATTTCAGATCACAAAGTCAAGGTCAAAGGTCATTTCAGGTCAACAGACTTGGACTATGTTGTAGCATCATCATCGAAAACTTAACCTAAGGTTAAGTTTTTGAATTTTTGATATAATTTTGAAAGTATAAGTTCTTAGTCAATGAAACTTGGACTATAGGGTTATCAAGTCTCCCCAATCATGTGAGTAGAATTTCAGGTCACTAAGTTAAGGTCAAAGGCCAGTTAAGGTCAACAAACCTAGACTTTGTTGTGGCATCAACATTAAGATTTTCAAAATGCTTCTTCTTCGTTATTTTTCAACCGATTTTGATTCTGATTGTTTCATATGATAGGGCTAGGAGGGAATTTAAAATTTCTACACAGAATCGTGAAATTCATTATCTATGCTAATTTATGCAAATTTATTTGAAATCACAAAAAAGGCTTCTTCTCCTTCATTTCTCGACCGATTTTGATTTGGTTTGCTTTATATCGTAGAGCTAACTTTGGTACACTAAACTTCTACACAGAATTTTGAAATTGTTCTCCATTAATTAATTATGGTAATTTATGCAATTTTATTCCAAAAATAACAAAAATTGCTTCTTTTCCCTCATTTCTTGACCGATTTTGCCTTATCTGGTAGAGCTAAATTTGGAACAATAAACTTCTACACAGAATTGTGAGATTTTGCTCCATTGATTATTTATGGTACTTTATGCAAATGAAATGAAATTATGTCCCTTCCAGGGCATCAAATTTCTATTTTTTGACCAGTTCAAAAGTGTACCACATAAAATTTACGATATTTGTTGTTGTGAGATGCGGATGAGCGCTACGTCATTGACGTTCTGGTTTATCATATTGAATTGCGTTATGCAGGCGAGACCGCCGAGAGCGTTTCCCTTGTTTCTGGGACGCACTGTATAGTACTTTACAATAATTGAGCCAACAATAAGACCCATCTTGGTCAGTTACAATCAGGGGCGGATTCACGTAGCGATTATTCCGGCCCGGCCCCCCCCCCCTAACCCCCCAAAACGATAAAAAAAATAGGATAATAACGTAAAGTTAACCTTTATAAAACAAAAAACAAAAGCGCCCCCTCGCTTACTCGCCGGCCGGCTGAGTCGGCACTAAATTTTGTATTAAGATTTGGCTACCCCCCCCCCCCCTGACGCTGTCTGGATCCTCTGCAGGCGCGGATCCACGGGGGGGGGGGGGTGACGGGTCAACAACAAAAAAAGAATTTAAAAAAAAAATTCCACGAATAAGGTGAAAAAAAACAAAAATAGTGGTCTCACCCCTCCCCCCCCCGCTTATTCACCGGCTGACTGACCCCCCCCCCCTTTGGTATTTTTATGTGTGTAAACCCCCCCCCCCATCACCCCCTAAATCCCCCCTTTGTTTTTTTGTTTTTTTTTAATTATTAAAAAAAAAAAAAATATATATATATATTTCCATGGCTGACCTTAAAAGGTGACCTGCCGCTCTCTCTCTCTCTCTCTCTTGCTCTTCCTTTTCCTTTTTACACCCTTTTCTTGTCTTCTTAGCTCTTTTCTTTCCTCTCATGCTATTAGTCTTCTTTCATTTTCATCACTTCTTCTTTTCTTCCCCTCTCGAGTTCTATTTCTCTCGTGAAATTGTAACGTAATGTAGTACATGTAGTACATTCTTGTTTAGAATAGTATTTTCAATAATATCCAGTCCGTTTTCTATCTGTCTTTCCTTCAGTTAAGTGTATGTAGCTTTACTATATATATATATATATTAGTGTGTCAAATCTTTTGAGCTAGTGCTATTCGGTGTGGCGTACACATGGCAGTCACATCAAAATTATGATCATCAGTACTTGGTCGAATAAATTAAAGAGAACTGAATTTGAACCCGGGCCATAGGCTACCCCCTCTCGTTCTCTCTCCCTCTCTCTCCCTCTTCGTCGCCTTACTTTTCCCTCTCTTACCTCCCTGTGCATTTGTATGCCTCGATAATACAAAAAATAAACAATAAGATTCTTCCTCTTCCCCTCCTTCTTCCTAGTACATGTAGTAGGAGTAGTGATAGAAGCAGTATCACAATAATAATGACAACAATGATTATTATGGTTGGTGGTGTTACTAATGTTATTTTTGTAATTATTATGTTTGTTATTGTGATTATTATCCTTATCATGATTATTATCGTTAAGATAAGTTATTATCGTAATTATTAAAATCATTATTATTGTTATTATTATGATGGATATGAACATGATGATTTTGATGACAATTAGTATAAGTCTATAGTATTATTATAATTGTTATCATATCATTATTATCATCTGTATTATCAGCATAATATAAAATGGCAGTTATGTAGTGTAGTATAGTACATGTAGAATTAGGCCTTATATAGTCGAGGTATCATTCCGATCATTATTATTCTGATTATCTTTTGCAATACGTCTAAACGATAAACTCATGACATTTGACAATTGTCATGAATCATTGTCTTTAAGTTTACCATTAAATGCATCTGGTTCGAATTTTGCTCAGGTATTTGGTACTGGATGATTTAAATGGTAGAAATTAACTTGTGTCCTATTCATTCTAGTCTTATTCATTTGCATTATGTTTTATTCATTCAAGTTCTAATGTTTCTGACTGTTTTCAAGACAATATCTTTTGTGTCGATCATAGTTCTATGTAGCTTGATATCTCACGGTAATTTTGAGAGAAAAGCAATGCAAGCAATGATTTCTGAATTGTAGCGACTTTCGCGTTCGCCTTTGCTGTTCTTCAATAATATTTGACAAGCAGTATTTATTAATTTTTCAAGGACTCATGATAAATTCGTTTAACAGTTGATTACCCTCGGTTGATTCTTTTGTTCGGATTATATTTGGCGGGGAAAATAGATGTGAATGTATTATTATTCTTATTTGTTCATCGTCTCTACGATGCTCTTTGAATCAAAAATACCTTTTAGTGTTAGGCTTCCTGAAAGAAATTTCAATTGTTGTTAAGAAATTTTTGGTTGCACTCTGTAGATAATGATGATGTGTTTGATCTTAATTAGTGTATGTGGACGTCCGACCACCGACTGAAAATCCGTCCTGTCTGAGAGTATGCTGGTAGTCTTATCATAAGACTCTTCCAACTTTTAGAAATGTATATTTCTTAATTTACATCAGATAGGGCTTTACATATACATTCACGGCTCTTGCCAAAACTTGGTACAACAGGATTTTAACAATCATTTTTTAAATAACAGCTGCTCAGTTATGTGTTCCAGCAGTTATGGATAAGATCAGTTATTCTTTAAAATGCAATATAATTTGGGTACATAATTCTGGATATACGCTCTTTATATATTCAGTTAATGAGAGGCTCAGTGGAGTTCGTGCTATTCTGGATTAATTGGATAATTAGTTCGATGCTGGATGAAGTCACGATTGATGAGAAAGAAGTTAATTGTCTCTTAATTACTGCATGATTTTTTTCTTCTTCTGAATATATTTGACATATCAAAAGAACTATATTTTGAAGTCATTCATAGTGTTATCCTATTGAGATATTAGTAAACGCCCACTCCATTTTAATAAGTAAATGCCCACTACTGTGCCCCTAATTTCGGACTGTTTGACCGTGGACTTACTAGTTGAAAACTAGTAAGTCCATGGTTTGACCATGGACCTACTGTAGATATAGTCCATGGTTTGACTCGCACAACTTACGCACGCTTAACTAATCAATCATAACCACTATGAGAGACACGTACACAGTACACACCACATATCGTTTAGTTCCTGAAAAGACTTTCGACAAATACTACATTTATAAAAACATTTTGTTCGTTGTATAGCGCTATTCAGGACCCGCATATAGAAGTAGGTCTGTCGAGTAAACAATACCTCACCACGTAGTAGGCCGCTATCGATCAGCATATAATTATAATTATATGGGTTGGCGAACCTGATATACGAGCATGCAGGGACCGTCAACATCATAGTGTGCGCGTACGTGCATGGCAATTCTATATTTGAATATGATCGAGTACCATATGAACTGACTAAGTTGTTTCTCCTCATCTTTGATTATTTCCAGGTAAGACAACATCATTTCTATCTTTGTATTTTGATATTAGTACAGTGTAAATATGTATACATGTTATTGCATATTTAGATTCCGACAGTATAATCACATCGATTTCTCACGATTTCAAGGGGTACGAACATGACTTGTGTCAATACTTGACACCCCCCGATTGACACACTAAAAATAAGATAGTTGGATGTGTGAGAGACCAGAGCAAGAAATGAAGACATAAAAATAACCACATTAACGTTCTCGAGTTGATGCGTTGGCAAATTCAGAAACTGGTCACGAATACTCACTATGGATATGAGTATGATCGACTCTTGGTATGAACCACAGAACTCTAAAATACGTATTTTAGAGTTCTGTGGTATGAACACGTCTTAGATTGGTTTTAAATTGTGCTTAGTTGTAATATTGTCTTCCCGCTGGATACTTGAAGATATTTCTTTTCTCGAACTGATTTGCAGATCAAAATAAGATCTAATGACCCTTCGAAGGGTCTGATCTTAAATTTAACGACCGTCGATACTACATACTCCAGATCTAGATGACACATGTTATGATCCCACGGGGAGAGGAAACGCTAAACGTGTATTCTTCGCTCAAGGCCCCAATTCAATTCCAAATTTCCAACGTTAAATTACACAATTAGGGTTCGTATATCTTTTTTTACAAAATACACAATAAACAATCGGCGGAATGATACTATCGTGTCAAGATTAGCTGAATGTAAGCGGGTATTATGTGATGCTCAAAAAGTTTCAAAAACGACTTTGAATTAAAGAAAAAGAAAAAAATCTTTTCTCAAAGTACTATTTGATGCAGGGAAGCAGGGGCGGATCCATCTTGTTTGATTATGATTACAATTTGACTCAATTCAAGTAACAAATAAGACAGTTGCCATGGAAATGGAATGTTAAAGAAGCTGTTATTTGTGAACCACGCCCCTTCCAAAAATGAAAATAAATGAACTCAATCAATTTTCATTCAATGTTAATTTTTCTTTTGACAAGTTCGTTTTAATTGAAGGTTATAACTTGAAAAACAAAATATTTAAAAGTTTACATTTTCTTATCATAATTATATGCAAAATACGCAGTTTATTTAACATTTATGCAAGCAGAAAATCGCAAACTCATGTTTCATGAAGTTTCTATTCTTTGTATTTTCAAAAGACTAATCCACAATCGATTAAAGATCGAAAGGAACTGTAAAACAAAAAAGCTTTGCATTTTTGAAAACACTGTTATTCAAGAAAACGAAACATGTTTTATTTGAACTATGTTAAGATGCTACGATGTTATTTCAATTGATTGTGTATGATTGTTTGATTTGTTCAAATGCATATATTTATCAATAAATTCATTTTACAAAAAAAAAAAAAATTCCCACTCCTGGCTGAACTAGTAAAACTATTCTATGACCTTTTTATCGATGCAATATTCAACCGTTTCAACGATCCATAGAAGAGTACTAGGTAATACACACAAAAAAATCATCTTTTATGAAATCTGCTTGATTTTATCCCGTTACATTTATTAATATTGAAATTGGTCTTCGCATAATTACCGAGGAAATTGTGAAATATAAGAGGATTTATTATCATGATTATTATTAAAAATCAAATTCAGATTAAAGTTTTGGATTAAGCTTACGACAAAAAAAAAAATTTAAAAAAAAATCAATTTTCATTCACATTAGAATAAATATCTAAAATAAAATAAAATAGGAATGACAATAGCCAATAATGTCATAAATTAATGTCTTTAAGTTTACCTTAATTTGCATCTGGCTCGAGTTTCGCTTGGGTATTGGTACTGGGGGTTTACATTGACAAAATGCACTTGTTCACATGGCAGCATGGTCTCTAGTTCCAATGTTTTCTGTTTTCAAGACAATACCATGCTCGATCATAGTTCAATCAGGGAGGTGAGACTTTAACTCACATGCCCTGGTTCAATGTAGCATTTTAGGGAAAAACAATCAAAGCAAACATTTCTGAATTTTAACGACAATCGTTCGCCATTGCTAGTCTATAAAGCCCGATACAAAAATCGATATTTAAATCTCACTTTTCTCTGTAGGTGTGAACGTTCCTACTGCTATAATGGAGACAAAAAACAAATGTTAGGCTTCCTGGGAGAAGATTCATTTGTGATAGTGTGATAGCGGTAGGCATTTCAAAATCATATAACCTGGGCAAAGGCATGGGGAGATCAAATGTTGGGGATAAAAGGGAAATTAATGGGATAAAATTATATAAAGCGATTAATAGTGAGGCAATGGCGTCACAAGCTGATAACTAAATTGGCAATTTGTGTGGTGATTTTCTAAGTTCCATAGTTTTTCATACTTTTTACAAATTCATAACTTCCTTATTAGTCCCTAAGTATCCGATTTTACTCAATATTTTTTGCTCTGTTTCTCTTGTTTTTCTGCATCTATCAAAAGCAAATTATTTTTGGAGTGGACTTAGCCTTTAAGCTCGTATATGTGAAACAAGCCACTTTTATGTAGTTGATAGAGAATGTATGTGAAAAGGGTTTAACTACTCCGAACCCCCGACCGAGAAGAGACTGATAAGAGCTGTAGATAAGAGGGGTCGATGATCTGTATATTGACATAATGTAGTAATTGATTTATTGCAATGACGACCTTCGTCATTGCCTTGTTTTCGTTCACATTCTGCCCCATTAATATTCTCCTTTTCCTTGTTTTCCTTATCGTCAGGAAATCGCATTCGTTTTGCACGTAGTGCTTGTGATTCCTAGTTAAGTGCTTTTCTCATGTCCTTTTCCTTTCAAATTTCATAGGCATAGTCTCTAACATCTTATCAAGGTCACTACATTCTTCGATTTTCGAAATCACTCATGCATAACCGTCCGGGCGCCATTTTGTCCGTTTCTGGTCCATTTTAAGGCCTTTTTTCTTCCTTCCCATCTCCACTATCCTAGATCCTACAAACTTCTAACAAATTCCTCTAGATAGTGTAAGAGATGTTCTTTCATCTGCGACACATGACTTGACCTTCAAAATGCCATCTTCGTACTCAAAATTCAAATCTGAAACTGACTCCGTCAAAAATCTCTCAAATTTTTGAAAAATCAACCCTAAAAATCTGAAAGTGCCATAACTTTCTCATATAAATTCCGTTTCGTGTTTAAATCTCACATTATCCTTATCTCATAATTGCACATAGCCATGCCAAATTTCATGCTCCAATGACAATGCAAAACATAAATAGCTAGCGCCCTCTAAAGTTCTGGGAATTGGCCGCTTTCTTTCTGTGGCCGTATCTCCATAATGGCGTGGCAAACCCGTACCCTTTTTTGGATTTATATACCCTAACACTGACCGACTTTGCGAAAAATTCCCTCCAAATTCGCCATTTTCAAGAAAATTCCAAAATAACTTCAAATTGCTCTAAATTAGCAATCGTTATACCTACATCAATGAAACTTGGCAGATATATGTATCCATATACGTGATATGCCCTTTCTAGCCATATACAAAATTATATACCCTAACACTGACCGACTTTGCGAAAAATGCCCTCCAAATTCGCCATTTTCAAGAAAATTCCAAAATAACTTCAAATTGCTCTAAATTAGCGATCGTTATACCTACATCAATGAAACTTGGCAGACATATGTATCCATATACGTGACAACTGTCCGCCAAGTTTGGTAAAATTCGAGTATGTCAGCGCAAAGTTATCGCCAAAAATGATGAATTTACTATGCATTACGTAATAGCGCGTTTAAAGCGTGCAATACATTGCGCGAAAATAGCAATGGTGTCAAACTGACCGCAATGAAGTGCCCTTTCGAATGATACCAAGTATAGTATATGTTCACACAGAAAATTGTGAATAAATCGCATTTGAACAAAGGTCACTACACGAATTCCGCCGAGTTTCCGCCCGGATCTAACACGTATCGGCTATGACGTCATTTTTTCAGACTGCTTTTCGTATGGTGGCCCTGAAGGGACATCGCGAATAGACTAAATCGTGAAAAATATGCGATAAAATTCACGATATCGTCAATTTTATCGCATATTTTTCACGAAGAAATTCACGAAATTGACGATATCGTGAACTTTATCGTGAACTTTTCACGATGAAATTGACGATATCGTGAATTTTATCGTGAAAAGTTCACGAGTACACGATAGAGTACACGATAGAGTACACGATAAAATTGACGATATCGTGAACTTTATATCGTGAACTTTTCACGATAAAATTCACGATATCGTCAATTTCATCGTGAAAAGTTCACGATAAAGTTCACGATATCGTCAATTTCGTGAATTTCTTCGTGAAAAATATGCGATGAAATTGACGATATCGTGAATTTTATCGTGAAAAGTTCACGATATAAAGTTCACGATATCGTCAATTTTATCGTGTACTCTATCGTGTACTCTATCGTGTACTCTCCTGACGGGCGCTTCGTAAACAAAACCAGCCCTAGCTGGGGGAGACAGAGAGAAGGAAAAAAGGGAAAGGGAAAGAGAAGATGAAAGGAAAGAAAGAATAATAAGAAGAAAAGAGGGAAACGGGGGGGGGGGGCGAAGGGCTCTTGCCTCCTCCTCACTCCCCCCCCCCCCCTCCCCGCCAAAAAATAAATCAGAGAGAGAGAGAGAAGGGAAAGGGAAAGGGAAAGAGAAGATAAAAGGAAAGACAGAAGAGGAAGAAGAAGAAAAGAGGAAAACGGGGGAAGGGTGAAGGACTCTTACCCCCCCTCCCCCCCCCCCCCCCGCCAAAAAATAAATCAGAGAGAGAGAGAGAAGGGAAAGGGAAAGGGAAAGAGAAGATAAAAGGAAAGAAAGAAGAGGAAGAAGAAGAAAAGAGGGAAACGGGGGCAAAGGGCTTTTGCCTCGTCCCCCCGCCCCCGCCAAAAAATAAATAGGAGAGAGAGAGAGAAGGAAAGGGAAAGAGAAGAAAGAAAGAGAAAAACGAAAAAGAGGGAGAATAGGAAAGAAAGGAAAAGAAAGAAAAGAAAGGAGGCAAAAGCCCTTCGCCCCTGTTTCCCTTTTTTCTTATTCTTTTTCCTCTTCTTTCTTTCCTTTTATATTTTCTTTCCCTCTCCCTTCTCTTTCCCTTTATGGCGGGTGGGAGGAGCGGGAGGTAAGAGCCTTTCGCCCTTCCCCCGTTTCCCTCTTTCCGTCTTCTTCTTCTTTCTTTCCTTTTATATTTTCTTTCCCTTCTCTCTATCTCTCTCTCTCTCTCTCCTATTTATTTGTTGGCGCGGGAGGGGGGAGGTGGCAAGAGCCCCTCTTTTCTTCTTATTCTTCTTCCTTTCCTTTTTTATTCTCTTTCCCTTTCCCTTCTCTCTCTCTCTCTCTCTTATTTATTTTTTGGGCGGGGGGGATGCAAAAGCCCTTCGCCCCCGTTTCCCTCTTTTCTTCTTCTTCTTCCTCTTCTTTCTTTCCTTTTATCTTCTCTTTCCCTTTCCCTTTCCCTTCTCTCTCTATCTCTTATTTATTTTTTTGGCGGGGGGTGGGGAGGGAGGAGGCAAGAGCCCTTCGCCCTTCCCCTGTTTCCCTCTTATTCCTCTTCTTTCTTTCCCTTTCCCTTCTCTCTGTCTCTCTCTCTCTCTCTTATTTATTTTTTTGGCGGGGGGGGGGGAGGTAAGAGCCTTTCGCCCTTCCCCCGTTTCCCTCTTTCCTTCTTCCTCTTCTTTCTTTCCTTTTATATTTTCTTTCCCTTTCCCTTTCCCTTTCCCTTCTCTCTCTCCTTATTTATTTTTTGGCGGGGGGGGGGGGGGAGTGAAGAGGAGGCAAGAGCCCTTCGCCCCCCCCCCCCCGTTTCCCTCTTTTCTTCTTATTATTCTTTCTTTCCTTTTATCTTCTCTTTCCCTTTCCCTTTTTTTCCTTCTCTCTGTCTCCCCCAGCTAGGGCTGGTTTTGTTTACGAAGCGCCCGTCAGGAGAGTACACGATAGAGTACACGATAGAGTACACGATAGAGTACACGATAAAATTGACGATATCGTGAACTTTATATCGTGAACTTTTCACGATAAAATTCACGATATCGTCAATTTCATCGTGAAAAGTTCACGATAAAGTTCACGATATCGTCAATTTCGTGAATTTCTTCGTGAAAAATATGCGATAAAATTGACGATATCGTGAATTTTATCGCATATTTTTCACGATTTAGTCTATTCGCGATGTCCCTTCAGGGCTACCATATTTTCGCCCCTTAAACGTCTTTTTTTTTCCTTGAAAATTTGCAGTGACATGCCGAGTTCCAATACACAGGGCACCGCATGGCCCGATTTTTAAAATTGGTCAGTGGGGCCATTTAAGACGCCATTTTGTCCTATAAGTCTATTTTGCATCACGTCTTTCGATAGGATTGTCATAGAAAAAAAAAGTGATTTACAATAACAATCATGAAATTTTCTTTCTAATGATACCAAATTACGGCCCATAAAGAGACATAAAGAGAGAGAGAAAAAACAATTTAACTCCGGTCATAATACAGATCCTGTACGTTTTCCGCTCATACATTACAAGCATTGTCTATGGGGCATATCGGGTTCACCCTTTTGACCCCCAGAACGATCTTTATTGCAATGACGAACATGCACCAAATTCCCCTGGTTTTGGCAAGCAGTGCTTGCGAGCCCTATTTACGTTCTTTCCCCTACCCCAATTTCTTTCAAACTTCGTAGGCATAGTCACTACCATCCCATCAACGTCACTGTTGAGGCCTTTCTTTCGCCCTACATATCTCCAATATCACAGAAGGTACATATTTCGTACAAATTGCTCTGGATATATATAGTCCGAGAGAAGCTCTTTCGTTTGACACGTAGAAATATGGCGTCATTGCACGCACATCGTTGTGACACGATTGCATTTCTAGTTGAGTATTGGAACAAGCTTCCTCTCATGAAGATTTTGTCTTAACTTCAAGCTTCCAATAGTGCAATTGGAAACTGTCTTTGTTCCTAATGAGCTTACTACAATAATACCAAAGTTTTTTTTCTTCTGATGACCAGAATGCCATATACATGTATAGATAAGATGTCCCATATATACACTGAGCACTTGTTTTGCTTCTACTACTTCTACGACGTTGGGGCTGCTCTCGTGGAATGAGGTTATGTTGTGTTACCATTTCTTGAAGCAATCAAAACTTCCTTCACCCAATACGCAATTATGACCTTTGAAACTGCGCAGTGAGGTATCTTGTAACTTATGTCATGAAGTAGGCGTGTTTAATCTCTATGATCCACACAACACAGTTGTTTGTCGAAAGAGTACTCATCCAAGCATATTGTAACACCACAGTTCCCGTAACTCAAAGTTACAAAATAAATTATAAATTAGTAGGGAATTTGAAATTTGATGAGGTTAAGTAAGACTTTCTACTTAAATTTCCATCTTCTCATTTCATCATTTATTTCATTTAGATGGTATGACAAATTAACACAACGATGCCTGACGGTGAATCGAAGTTCATCAAGCAAGAGCCGTATTGTGATGATGTTGAAGATGGTGAGAGTCTAAAGCATCGTATGTCTGCACCATGCCAATCTGATTCAGCTCACAGCATCCAACTTTTAGATGAGGGAATCGCTCATAAGATGAAAGAAAGCCAACATAAAACACAGTATGTGGGGCATAAACCTCGATGGTGGAAGTATGTTGTGCTCTTCGGAACGTTTATTGATTTTCTGCTCGTATTTGGCTTCTTCAAAGGTATTGGTGTGTTCTTAGTGGAATGGCAGCAATACTATGACATTACCGCAGTAGAAGCCAGTACCATCACTATCGGAACGGCATTTGTTCTGCCTTTCACAAGTAAGGTTCCTAATTTTGTAGAAATTGAATGATAGACATAGACATATTGTATGTCCAATTTACACTATTGTTACCATTTGTGACCAACTTTTATGTTTCTGTTTGATTTATTTTGTTTGTTGTGTGTGTGTGTCTTTCTTTTAATGGAACGTTCGTTGTATGAATTTATTAAGCATTGTATGCAAGCTTATACATTTGATTATACCGTTTTGATAGATTTGTAATTCTATTGCCTGTCCCTGCGCTGTTGTATTACGGAAGTGAGCCAAACCACCAGGTTCATTTTTAAGCGCTTATAAACTTTGTATTAAGCGCTATATAAATGTAATTTAGTATTATTATTATTCATTATTACACCATCTGTTATTTTGTAAAACATACTCAATACTACAGTGCATCCCAGAAAAAACGAAACCGAGAAGTATCGATGTTTAATTAATCATAACTTAATCACAAGCATAATTAATGAATGATACATATTTGGAAAGTTTAGAGTCTCCTCTTTCAGTTGATGCTACTCACGTGATGCATATTTCACGCATGAGTGATTAAAAGCAATTTGAAGGAAGGAAACCAAAAATTAGTTTGGCGGGCGGTATCTGAATTTCAAAGAAAAATTTATATTTTTAGAAAGTTCATTTTCTGCTCTTTCATAATATATACCTGAATCAAGAAAAATGAGCCAGGAATAACAAAGTTCTGTTTGTTTAAAGTAGCCCTTACATTTTTATAATTTTAACAAACGAATTCGTTTTTACTGGGTGCCTGCCGTAGCAAAAAGCAGATTTGACAAAAGACAAAAGACTTAACTCCGTTTCGTTGACAATCAGCCATGAATGAAGACTCTCGTCTACGGCTGATTGTCAACGAAACGGAGTTAAGTCTTTTGTTAATTTCGTGAAAAGCACTACTTTAAACAAACAGAACTTTGTCGTTCCTCGCTCATTTTTCCTGATTGAGGTCATAATGAAAGGGCAGAAACTCAACTTTCTAGAAATGTGAATTTTTCTTCGAAATTCAGAAACCGCCCGCCAAATGTATTTTTGGTTTCCTTCCTTCAAATTGCTTTTAATCACTCTTGCGTGAAATATGCATTATCCGAGTAGCATCACATGAAAGAGGAGGCTCTAAGCTTTCCAAATAATATCATTCATTCATTATAGTTGAGATTAAGTTATGATAGAACATCGATACTTCTCGGTTTCGTTTTTTCTGGGACGCACTGTATAATAGATAGGTGTCCGGAATAAGCGGTTTGAATAACTATCCAACATGTACATTTATTTATATTTACCCAATATTTCAGTTTAACCAATGACTTAATACATTATTCGCAGGCAAAGGCAATAGAGTATATTTATTACCTTACCAGGTACTAGCAGTTTTATAAGCATAATTTTATGTAGAGAACCAAGCAAAAGCAATTATAGCTCCATGTATATATACACTTGGAGATGTGTACAATTTTTTTAATTGTATATATATGTGTTTGTTGATTTGTGATTACGTGTATGACATGACAACTATACATCCATACATTGGATTGATATACAGTTTAACCAATCAGAACGCAGGAAACCGTATATCCATACAACCATCCATCCATACATCAGTTTCTATATGCAACCATACAGTAAGTTATAGAACGCATGAAAAGTCGTTACGTTTGCGGGCCGAAATGCCATAATTGCAACAACCATGCATCCTTTGAGCTATGAGTGGATGTATTGTTTTAACCAATCACAAATGCAGGAAACTATACAGCCATGGCGGCGAAAATGTCTATAGAGTTTAATGGCGGCATAGTTTTAATCAATGTTATATACCTCACTTAAGAAATACTTCCATCTGATTGGTCGAAATTGCAGTCATGGTTTTAGCCATTCCCGTAAAAAATGCCAAACCCATGTAATAGTTCTAGGGTAAATCGGTAAAATCCCGGCAAAATTCCAGTTACCATGGTTACCGGAATAATAGTTCAGTCTTGCTGAAATACCCATTGGTTCACATGTTAAAATGTGGTTTGAGCGATCGCGCAGACGACCGCACGTCAATCTCGATCGTACTAAATTTTGTAGGCTAGGGCTAGGCTAGGCATAGAATTCCAAACAAGGCAAAAATGGCTGAAGAAACTCTCCCAAGATTTCAAATTCTTGATGATGATCAAATGCAAGGCTTGATTAATTCTGCTGACAGCAAGAACACCAAAAATTCTGTGAAATTCTCCATGAAAATATTCGAAGACTTCCTGCAAGTTATCAACACAGACCTCGATAGCGTAAACAAACTTTCAAATTCGGAGCTGGACAATGTACTCCAAAAGTTTGACGCTGGTGCTAGACGGAAGAACGGATCCGGCTTTTTACATGAAGAAGTCAATGTTAGCTATTAGATTCGGACTTCAGCGTGATTTCCTCAATTGTAACAATGTTGATATCATCAAGCATGAAGATTTTTCAAACTCGACGAGAGTTTTTAAGTGTTTTTCAGCAATGCTTAAACAGGAAGGAAAGGGACTTGTAACTCACAAACCAGCTATCTCAGCAGAAGACATGGACAAAATCCAAGGTTCGCTTGATTTGGACGATCCTGTGAGTCTTCAGGACAAGGTATTTACAGACGTAATGTTGTACTTTTGCAATCGGGGTAGAGAGAATTTGCGTGAAATGACACTCGACAGCTTTGACATTTATGACAAAGGGGGAAATATAATGCTCTATAACTCTGAAGATACACTCACAAAAAACAACCGTGCAGATAAACTAGAGAAAAGCCAAGGTGGTGTCATGATTCCAGTCCTGTTGCCTCCTTCTTACGCTACAAAGATAAATTGAATCCACAATGTAAGAGCTTTTGGCAGAGTCCGGCAAATGCAAAGGCCAAGCGTGAGTTGAAGTTCAATCCATCTTCTTCTGATCAATGGTAGTATAATGCATCCCAATAATAGCCCAATTGTAACCTTCCCGAGAGCGTATAAAAACAACTATTTCTCAAATATTAAAGCAGTCATTTATTTAGCAGGCGCATTTATACTGTCAAATACCTCATTTTGAAAAGTCGCGATGTTTGCGCACCCGTTTACACTTGTGCGGAAACATCACCGACTGAAAAGCTCAGTGATGTTTTGGCGTGTTTTAGTTGGTAATGCGCATGCGCGGCACTCCGATGCAAAAACTTCCCTCTTTCTGTCTTTCCTTATGTTATTCTTTGTTTTTCCTTTTATCACCTTCTCTTATGTTATTCTTTGTTTTTTAATCATTCTATCACTTTCTCTTTCTGTGTTTCCTTTTGTTATTCTTTGTTTCTTCCCTCTATCACCTTCTATTATGTTATTCTTTGTTTACATCGTTCTATCATTAGTGACTTTTAGATTCGCACGAAGACAAAGGAGATTGCTACGGTCGACATCCTTTTAATGCACTGTGTTGAATGGACGTCACAAGTATCAGTCCACGCAAATCTAAAAGTCCCTATTTTCTTCAAGGACGACAGCTAGCTCCACTCCTACAGTCACGTGACCTAACATCGCGATGTTACAACTGCGAGCGTTCATACTTGCCAAAAACGCCAAAAGATCACACTTCGTTTTGGAATGTTTCGGGCTTGGCATTTCTGACAGAAAAGCGTAGTTGCCCTTGGTAACATCGCGGTCAGGCTCCGGTTTGGCATTTTTTGGCGTGTTTGGAAGACAGTGTAAATGCCCCCAATTAATACTTTTATATGCCGAAAAAAGAGTCAACTTACTAATCAACTGGTAGAACAGGAAGAGCAGAAATAAATAGCTGAATAACGCGTTGAATAACAGTAACAGTAGAACTCCATAAAAACTCCGTAACTCCGTAAAAACTCCGTAACTCCGTAAAAAATAACCCCGTAAAACTCTGTAACTCTGACACGCCTCGGGCAATAGCAATATTGTAACCTCCCCGTGAGCGTATAAAAACAACTATTTCTCTCAAAGCAGTCATTAATACTATAATAATGCAGGAAACTATACATCCATAATAGCTCAATGGATGTATGGTTATACAGTAGGTTTGCGGGTGCACCATGTGAGAGAGAGAGAGAGAGAGAGAGAGGGAGGATTGAGGAGTCCTGAAAAGGACTCTGACTCGGTATTCTTTCTTGGGGGTGTGAAGTCCTGAAAAGGACTGTTATCTTTCTTAGCTTATAGTTCTAAGGAGAACTATAGCGCTTGGAGAGGATGAGTGGCTCGACGTTTTGAACAGGTTGACTATCCGTCGTCAGGTGTGGAGAATAGGGACTTTAAGATTCGCACGAAGACAATGTGGATTGCTATGGTCGACGTCCTTTTAATGCACTGCCTTGAAAGGACGTCACACTTATCAGTCCAAGCAAATCTAAAAGTTCCTAATAGCTGGCGTGTGTGAACTTAAGACACCGGGGTGCGGACGTCGGGGAAAAATAGGTGACCGTATGGTTGTTTGCAATTATTGCATTTCGGCCCGCAAACGTAATAACTTTACATGGTGGTGGTGATTATTTTACCTGACTGCTAAGAAAGTATGAATGCTTGTTAGTAAGCAACCAGAGGACCGACGGCTTTAGGTCCTCTCCGAGAAACCTGGTAATGAGGATTAATTAATATTGCCTTAAAAAGGGCACTAGCGCATCGCCTTGGTTTCAAAGCCGGGTCGCCGGATTACGAGACCACTGCTCTACCAACTGAGCTATCGCGCCTCTTGCGCCTCTCATGCGTTCTATAACTGCATGTATGGTTATATCATAATAATAATAATAATTATAAATTTATATAGCGCAGCTTTTATACAAATATTCGGCTGCGCTGATTAAGAGCTCCTTTTTACTAAATTCCACAAAATAGATTTCTCAGTTGAACAAATAAGTTTTTAAATTGGATTTAAAAACATTTAGAGATGAGTGCTTCGTATTTCTATTGGCAAGCTATTCCATAGTTTTGGGGCAGCAATAGCACAAAAAACAAAAGCACGGTCCCCAAGAGTTACTTTAGTTTTGCCATGGGGAATCTGAAACAATAGATGTATCGATGGATGAATGGTTATATGGATGTAGGGTTTCCTGCGTTCTGATTGGTTAAAACCGTACATCCATCCGATGGATCTATGGCTGTATAGTTGTCATGTTTATGGCGCGTTACGCCCGTCATACACGTGTAGGTCCTCTTGTGTTTCTAAAGAAACTTGCTTGAGGTACCAACAGTAACTCAAAAATGTATGGTTCTCCTTTTGTTTTTACAGCACCCATAGGGGGAGCACTGTGCCAGCGTTATGGATGTAGACCTGTTGCTGTCACTGGAGCATTGATTGCATCTAGTGCCACTTTAGTGGCTGCCTTCAGTCCAAATGTACCTGTCTTGATCTTCATGTTGTGTATATGTGGTAAGTGTAACCCTCAAACCCTTGTCATATGCCGAAAGGGTGCGGTCCGTCGCGATGTGGTGTGGTGCGTTCAACCGTGGTTCGACGCACCCTTTCGAGAAAGCCTCCTCCCCCCTCCCTTGTCTCGAAAGGGTGCGTTGAGAACGGAGTACCATATCCAACCCAAAGAGAAAACTACGTCTCTAAAAGAAAACAGAAAAATAAGAGAAGCAAACTGATGAAAGTTTCAATAAAATCTGACTAAATATAAGAAAGTTATGATTTCTTGAAAGTTGTAATCACCATACGTATGGGCACTTCAAATTGGCTAAAGCGGTAATGGCAACGTGAATTAGTGCCGGACTACTTTCCCATCTGTTCTAACATATAAAATGGCTACATTCCTTCTTCTAAAATTCCTGGCTCAGGAGGGGTCTATTCATTTTAAAGGACCTATAATAATAAGCTATCTATAATATATTAAGAGTAGTGCCCCCAGGGAGAAGGAACTAACGAGAAAAACAGCAAAAAATTAAGTAGTCTTGCTGATCAGGCGATTATAAGACTTAAATCAATAGCTAACATGAAACACACCCTTTTCAACCCCCCCCCCCCCCCAGCTTATCCTGATCGGGTGCGTTAAGTCGGTACTCCGTTCTCAATGCATCCTTTCGAGACAAGCGGAGGGGCTTTTCTCGACCACACTGCACCTCACCATTGACCTAAGCCCAACCCCTCTGCCTTACCCCCTCCCCTCAGCTGCTTCCATTCTCTCTTTCTACTAGCCCATTCAATGGTTAAAATTAAAGCCCGTGTTAAGTTATTTTAATGGAATTAAATGGGAGGATCTATACATTTATTTGGTTGACCCTTTCTTTGAAACATTGAAAACATAAAAGAAACAATTAAACACCCCTAAAAAATCTAACATGAACAAGCATGCACAGGCACCATGAGCTATAATAAATGTTATGTTTCGTCTTTTTTGTTTTAGGTGTGGGATTGAGTATGACATTTGCCCCATGTCCTGCCATACTTGGCTTCTACTTTGGTCGCCATCTTGGGTTTGCAAGTGGCATCATGATGTCTGGTGTAGGAGCCGGTATCCTGATCATACCTCCAATGATGCAAGCGCTGTGCAACACGTATGGCTGGCAGGGAGCATTCCTCATATTCTCAGCCATCTTTGCTAATGCGGTATTATGTGGAATGGTGTATCGTCCAACACCTGCGGAAAGATTCAATATTGACAAGCTCCGGGCCGCACATTCCCAGGCTCAATCGAGTGGATTTCATCTAGAGAAAAGCAGTTTCTCGGATCAGGACAAAAACATGCAGGATGTTTCAGATCATTGCAATGTCAAGACAAATGGCGTGAATCCCAAAGGCCAAGGTCCCACCGTGACAAATAAATTCGTGCAGCTTATCCGATTCTTCCATTTTCAACTCCTCTGGTCCGACCGACTTGTAACATTGTTCTTTACAAGTATCTTATTTGTGTCATTTGGATACTACTCTTCACTGGTTTACTTAACCCCAAGGGCAGTAAATGATCTAGGCATTGCAAAGCAAGACGCATCCTATATTTTGTCAACGATGGGAATTAGCAGTATGGTTAGCAGGGTCACCCATGGTCCCCTCCTGGACAGAAAAATAATTTCAGTTTTTCACCTGGCTCCCATTTCTCTGACCATCAGTGGCCTAAGTTCACTCCTCAATCCCCTGGCGAACTCTTACATCCTGCAGCACCTTCTTGCCATCTCCTTTGGGATTGGAAGTGGAGCATTCAATGGCATGGCCCCCATGTTAATACGTACCTTGGTGGATTCCTCAGTCGTATCCAGTGCCTTTGGACTGTACGTCATGACCACTGCATTCGGAAACCTCATCGGTACTTTTACACTAGGTAAGTTGGAAATTATAAAAGAAGGTGCAAATTATGTTGGAAAACTCAGTTGTAACAAGCACAGGGTTATAGAAGCAAGTTTTTTACGAGGGGGTAATGGTGGTTGTCGGTAATTCTCGATATCGCCATTATATTGACAAACCTGTATGTTACGTTCAGTCACCGTTTCAAATGCAACGGCAGATTTGGTCCTGGTGTAATGATATGATCATGCGTACCCTAACAGAAAGCAAATTGAGACCTGATTATGACTTATAAGTTATAATAAGATTAAATTAGCATTGAATATTTTCCATGCATATGAAAATAAAATTAGATGATTCTGGTTCACAACAAATGGATGAAAAGCACCTTTAAAAAAAAAGGGGGGGGGGGGTGTTGCACTGATGAAATCTGACTCGAGATTTTGTCGACTGTACAATCTTGCTAGTCACGGTGATTGTATGTACGTTGTGTCTATGATGAGTGGCTATGACGAGTTTCTCTGATGAGTGGCTATGACGAGTTTCTCTGATGAGTGGCTATGACGAGTTTCTCTGAAGAGTGGCTATGACGAGTTTCTCTGATGAGTGGCTACGACGAGTCTATGCCGCGTGTCCATGCGATGTGGCTACGATCACTGGCATCAAACGATGACTCAGAGATGTAGCTGCGAGGGGTGGCTACGAGGTGTAGCTTCGAGGAGTGGCTATGAAAACCAGGTTAAAAGAGTGGCTAAACAAGCCCAGCTCGTCCGTAATGAGGAGGGATAATTTCAAACAACTTTATTAAGATTGCACTTTTAAATGTGCATAATAAATAAAAGGGAAAGCTCAGTAATCACCTGAATTATTTCCTTAATAATTCTCAAAGAACGTATCTGATAGACTTCCCACAAATAACAATTACACAAAGAAAGAGATTGTTTAAATTTACAGTTGATGTGAATGAATTGAGTCATGGAGGCTTCTTCTGGCCTGAAATGCAAGAGCTGTAGTTAAGAAAAGCACTGTTAGGCCTGCATCACCTAACAGAACAGAACATGCACAAGGAAGGTGCCTTCTCCTTGGTGCCTCCAACAACTGACTCTCAATCAGTTAGTAGGGTTCCCACTTAGCCGCGTTGTGTTGGCGAGTTGTAGCGAGTTGCATGCCTCAAATAACTCGCGAAAAGCTCTTCTTGTAAATAGGGATAACTCGTGACAACTCGGCATGGCTCGGCGTAACTCGTTACAACTCTCCACGACTCTCCTCAAAGTCTCGAGCAGTTCTAAATTGTGTTAACATGTTCAACATTTTCACTGACTCGTTGTAACTCGAGGTAAACACGCTTACACGCTTAAGCAGGGCTCCCACTTAGCCGAGTTGGAACCTCGAGTTGTGGCGAGCTGGCGCGATCTTATGGCAAGCCGTTTTTATTATTATTTGATATCAATAAATCAATTCTTGTTATCTAGAAATAATTTTATGTTGTAAAGCAATAATAATTCTTGATATCAAGAATTCGATTTAGTGATATCAGGAATTCGATTTCGTGATATTAGGAATTGAATTCTTGATATCAAGACATACGTTTTAATGATAAAACTGCTTGCCATAAGATCGCGGCAGCTCGCCACAACTCGAGGCTCCAACTCGGCTAAGTGGGAGCCCTGCTTTACACTCTTAATATACTTGCATTACTCGTAACAAGCTCGCGCTGCACTCTTCATAACCCGTAGCAACTCGCCACCTCGCCACGAATTTCGAAAAGTTTCGTATAAGCATGAACAGAGTGCAGGGCGAGCATGACGAGCGCACCACGATGCGTCAGCTGGCCTACAAAAACGCAGTGATTTTCCATTTCTCAGAAGTATTCTTAAGATGAAACGCATAATGTATTTAACCCAAAGAAAAGGCATCTTCTGGGAAAAGGGCACCTACAAAGGGTAAATCTCGAAATAATCTAAAAAATATACACATTTTTTAGACATTGGTATATACCCCTACATTGTCATTACATTATCAGAGATGATTTAAATTTTTGTTTCTCTTTATACATCATACGAGATATTGATTTACCATTACACTTTGCAGTTGGGTGTAATGGTCTCATTATTCATTTGCGGGCTAGGAAAATTTTATTTGTGAGGTCGCACCGTCGCAGTGCGAAAAAATGACATCTTATAAAGAGGAATAAACCTTATTCTCAAAAAAAGAAGCCTGACAAGACCTTTGATAAGTAATTATAAGTAATTATATCAACTATAATGCGAGCAACCATTGGGGGGAAATTACTCTTACTCGCTTTAATTGTAATACCAAGTTTGGTATGGGGTTATGAATTTTATGTTCAGTCAACTTTGCAATTTTACAATATTCAGTGATCGTTGTCGCGGTTGAAATCGAGTTTAAAGTGATTAAATTGTAAATAATAAACTCTTTATGTTGTATAGCTCCCTCTCAAGGCTGATATTACTTTAGCTTTAAAACACTGCTTCTAGACTACAATCGACCGATTTGCTATTCCCGTTTCAAAATAATATATCAGAACTGCATGTTCTGAGATTTTCATTGTCGCAGCTACTACGAAATTGCCTTAGGCGCTATTTGAAATATTTGAAAATATATTTAATTCGAAAAGAAAAGGAGCACGTGTTAAAGGGAAAGTCCACCCCCAAAATAAGTTTGTTTTGATAGAGGCAGAATAATAAGAAAATCAGGTGAGTGAAAATTTGAGCAAATTCTGAATGAAAATAAGAAAGTTATGAATTATTGAAGTTGTGATCAATCAAATACAAATTGGCAACTCTGTGACTTATTATACGAGCTCTCCTTCATTTGCTTTGTGCATAATATTCCATAAAATCATGTTTTCTTCGTTATTGATGACGGAATATATATTTGTTCCTTGCAGGGGGAGTATAGAAACATATTTGCAATTATTATATTTAGGGTGCATGTATGGTTGAAATTTTTCTTGAGGGAAAATGAAAATTGTAGATTTTTTTAGTACTGAGCAAATGGAAGTTGAGCTCGCATGATACGTCATAGAGTTGCCAATTTGTGTTTCATTGATCACAACTTCAAAAATCCTAACTTCCTTATTTTTAATCGGAATTTGCTCAAACTTTCACTGACTTGTTTCTCTCATTTTTCTACTCCTATTAAAACTAACTTAATTTCAGGGTGGACTTCCCCTTTAAAGTGAAAAGGGTAGTTAGCAGATGCGAAAATGGGGCACTTCTTAAACCTGAAAAGATGTACTCACCAGGGATGAAAAAGGCACTTGTGAGAATGGGAAATGGGTATTAGTCAACGGAAAAGGGGCACCAATCAAATTTTAATAGGGGCATTTATAAAAGGTGAACTTTTGTGAAAAAGGGGGGAAATCTTTTATTTGTCAGGAATTCTTTTGTCCATATAATCATCTGCAGAGAACTAACATAGCATTCATTTAATTCAAGTAACACAGAATGTTTATCCATACATGTGTATGTCTCTTAACTGATGAAATGAAAACAAATCTTTGTTCTTTGTCAATGGAGTTGATATTGTTAGCTTTGCTTAGCTTGTTTTATCATATGTAGTAACATGTACAAGGGCTTCTGTTTAACTTGCTTGCTAGCAGCCAAATAGAATCTCACTATGGAAGACATGAGAATTAAATTGCTATTTGTTGTAGATGTTTGATATTCGTGTTGCAAGAATATTCCTGATAGAGACTTAGTAGTGTGGTATTGCCGAGTAGTGATAGCGGCTTGCTTTGAAATCCATTTCATGTTTCTATTATGTATACACAGCAAATAATAATTGTACTCCCTATTTTATGATCAGTCCAAAGTTTGATGCATGATGTGTTCAAATAGAAATAATGCTTTCTTCATAACACATTTTTGGATCATAAATTACCAAGACAAAGCTTAAATGTTTGTACAAATATATTTTATACTACACAAACACCAGGGTATTACACAGTTTCAAACTGCTCAAAGAATTTCAAGGGTCATGTGGGTGTCCTGGTTTTACCGTGAACTCTAGTTATTTAAATAATGATGCTTTTGGTGGGGAGGTTACTTGTGAAAACTATGCATGTGAAACATGATTTTGTTCTTTATTTTATCTTAAATTACCACCCCTTCCCCCTCTCTTTCTGTATGTATGTGCTTTCTCTCTCTCCCTCTCTCTCTCTTTCTCTTTATCTCCCTCCTTCTCTCTTTCTCTCTCTCTCTCTTTCTCTCTCTCTCTCTCTCTCTCTCTTTCTCTCTCTCTCTCTCTTTCTCTTGATCTCCCTCCTCTCTCTCTTTCTCTCTCTCTCTTTCTCTCTCTCTTTCTCTCTCTCTCTCTCTCTCTGTCTATCCCTGCATTGTAGGAGCTCTGTATGATGCCACTGGGACCTATCACTCTTCTTTTTACATTGCCGGCGCTTCCACTTCCATGGGTGTCTTCCTCTTCGTGATCCAGGCTCTTCTCAAAAGGAATGAATCATCCAAGAGCGGCAAAGACAGAAGATATCAGGAAGTCACCTGTGAGGGGGTGGATGAACTTGGGAAAACTACATCTGCTGTTTAGAGACATGGCAATTCACAGAGACATTTCTTGCAGGAAAACAATACTGCACAGATTATTGTAGAAGGCATAAAGTCCTATAAGTCTAGGTGTTGGTATACTTGGGTATCACTGTAGTCAATACATAGAGAATAACAATATTGTAAAGCCTCAATCTTTTCACGGCAAGAAACAAATCACAATTTTTCAGTATTTCGTGATTTTTTATTCACTTATTTTGCGGAATGAAACACACAATTTTGACCTCTTGAGTAATTGACAAATATTTGCTTTTATGACATTGGAAGTTTCTGGTTTTACTTTGTGAGAAATATAGTGAGAAGGATGAAATTATATGTGTTTTAAGAATGTTTCAAATTGGTGTATAAGCTGCAATCTTCGTTCTAATGCAAATGAATTGTGGAGGATTTCTTAATATTTAATGTGGAGTTATATCTAAAGACACAGTCACAGTAATTCATTTACATGTATTATTTATACTGCTATGTGTGCTTAAACATACTGCAAAATAAAGATTTATTAACAGGGATATCAGTTTCCAGACTATTGCATAGTTTTACTCCCTATGACACCTTACCATTTAAGTAAACGCGTCCAATTGCTCTGCATTTTCTTTCAGCGCTAGTGAGTAAAACAGATTTTCTAGCTGTATGATTAAGTTCCATTTTTATGTGCAACATCTGTCCTTCCGTTGTATGGTAAACATGCTATATGATTAAGTTTCATTTTTATGTGCAACATCTGTCATTCCATTGTATGGTAAATGAGTACATTACATCTGTGTGTGTGTGTGTGTGTGTGCGTGCGTGTGCGTGTGTGTGTGTGTGTAACTGGATTTTTACAGACGTGTATCAATCAGATACGATTATTTAAATGTACGTCTGGGGACCGACATTTAACGTCACCATCCGAAAGACGTGACTCAGTTTCGAAACTGCGTCCTCGGCTAAATCAATTTGTTACTTCCATTGTTTCTTGGCAATGTTTTATTCTCCACTGTTCGTGAGGATATAAAAATAGAATATATTGTACAATTAAAACAGTATTAGCAAGTCGTATAGCATTAGCAAGTTATGCACCTGTGTATAAAGTATTAGTGTCCCTAGGGTTGCATACAACTATGTAGAACATAGTGATTACTCTCTGCATTCTTGCAAGTGGCTCAAATTATTTTGTTCATTGAATTTAAAATATTTGTTCAGAAAAGTAAGTCCTACCAGCTCTCTAAGCTTCTTGTTCCTACGTATAAAACATCAATTGTACTTCTGTGCGTCATATGGCGTATGGTATGTCAGCTACTTTTCATAATTCATTATGGGCATCAGAAGGCATGTGTGATATAGGGTTGTCTATAACAATTTAAATGTCAGTCATGCATCCAAGAAATTGTATACAGCTTTGAATTTAAGAGTTAACGACTTATTAATGTTTACGGACTGTATTTCTATAGTTCAGTTAGTCTATGATGAGAAAAAAAGGCCCGGTGTTGTTAAAAATTGTATTCAGAGTTCTTAGAATACAGAATGTTGCTGCTCGTGAAAGATCATTAATTTCTTCTTATATCATGTAGCTCCAGGTGGTTACGCAGGGAGGGGGGGGGGTGTATTGGGGGTTAACCCCCCCCCTCAATTTTTTTTCGTTAATTTTTCAAATTTCGGGGAACAAAAAACAAAAGAATATTGCTCACTACCCCCCCCCCTCCCCCACCCACTGAGCGTAATTTATGTCGGTGCGATTTCCAAATTTCGGGGAGCAAACCAAATTATTGCTCACTACCCCCCACTGAGCGATATTTCGGTCAGCGCGATTTTCCAATTTTCAAACACCCTCCTTGAAAAAATCCTGCGTACGCCACTGTGTGGCTCATTCCAAATAGGTGAGTATATTAGCAATATCACTCCTAAATGGACACCTTTCTACTGGGAACACAACATTCTATGTTCAGATGTTATTTGTATGCTTGTAATGCCTAGTATGTTTTAACCAAATTGATGAGAGCAGCTTTCCTAAATTGTGTATTTTCAATTCAATTCAATTGAAGAATCTATTTAGAATGTAAATGTGAAATGTAAAATGCAGAGATATTATATCTTTTTGGAAATTATATTATTCATTCTTTTAAGTCAAATATAGATTTATGCGTGATATTTTTGTATTGATTGACATGATAGACTTATACATTATATATTATAGATATTGTTCAAATGATGCATGCTCCAGAAATAAATATGACAAAATATATGAACGCAAATTTAGAATTTTCCGAGTGACATTATATTTCACCGAGGCCGTAGGCACAAGGGCAATTCTGAATTTGGAAATGAATATTGTATAATCTTCTATGAAACAACAACATGGATGCATGCAATATTTATTACATAACATTCAAGGTAAACGCGACCTTCTGGCTTGATCCTTTTGAGTCGGACCTCTTTCCATAAGGGAAATTACCTGTTTTGCCACCTCCAAAAGATCCCTCAAAACTAACCTTTTCCCCGATGATCTATGTGATATAATTCCTGTACTGTACATTTTTGTCCTCTTTTCATATATTTGTATATGTAAGTACGTTGGTACTTATTGTTTTTAGCGCTGCTAAATATTCGATATTATTATTATTATTATTAATATTATTACATTTAGATTGCCTTAGCACTAAGATGCGCGCAGCTAAGACAGGGGAAACAATTATGAATATGCTTCTTTAAATACTATAATCCTTGGGTGATATTTTATGGCTGGCTGCACAGGGGTCGCTTTAAGTAACTTGGTAAAAACCCACTGGCACCAACTCCAAATAGGTTTCTCAGCAATTAGAAATCCATTGAATGGCCAACTTATGGCAAATGATAATTTAAGCACTGCTTTTCACTGACACCAACATTGGTTAGACTTGTCCCAGTGGTCATTCCAGAATAGGATTTCTCATCTGGACATGAATCTGTATCCTCTAAACCTCTCTTATGTTTCTTGCATCTCGTAAGACCACCAAGCATCCCCGCAGATGTCTTTGTCCTGGATGAAGCGTGGTTTTGCTGTGATGATTCAATCACCACATTATGAACCGCATGGTCATCCCTATTAGAAGATAAACAATGAAATTTAACCTGAACATGATTTGGTAAACAATTTTGATAGATTTTTTCTTGCTTGTTGTTTCATCTCCTATTCCCCCTTTCATTTTGTGCCAGTGGGTTTCGCTCGTGTTCCTTAGCTTGACCACTGTGCTCTGCCAACCATGGCTCAAAAGAAACGGAGCACCGAACTATACAAATACATGTTACACGTGTCAATATTAACACTTCAATCTTAAAACAATGGGGAATGTGAAAGTGTCAAGGTTTTTTTCTTTCTGACCCACAATGTATATAGAGAGTCCAATAATTTTTATGAAATGCCTTTTTTTTTTATATGTGAAAGCAAAAATGATGTGCTTGGTTTGCAAATAACGTAGCAATCATATACCATGGGCGGTGGAGCGACTTCCAAAGTGGGGGGGGGGCATCAACAAAAAAGGGCACTTTCTGGTTAAAAAGGGTACCTGGAAAGGGCAATCTCATGGTCAAAATATACAATTTTTTAATATTGGTATATACCCCTACATTGTGATTAAATTATCTGGGATGATTTTTAATATTTGTTTCTCTTTTACATCATACAATATACTTTGCAGTCGGATGTGATGGTCTGCATGTTCATTTGCGAGCGAGCGAAGCGAGCAAGGAAACATATTAGATTTATGAGGTCGCAGTGCGAAAAATTAAATCTTATAAAGAGGAGGGAAACCCAATCGTGATGGGGCATATTCTCATAACGGAATACTGAAAAGACCTTTATATTAATAATTGTATCATCTATAAATGCGAGCGAGTTTGGGGGAAATTGCTCTTAGTCGCTTTTAATTAGAGACACATTCAATGATGAGAGGAACATGGGACACTTATCAAAAGGGATAGGTCCCTCATTAGAAGGTAGAAGGGGCTCGTATCATTGTTGAAAAGGAAATTATCGGAGGTGAAAGGGGGCACTGACCAAATTTGAAAAGGGGCACTTATGAGAAGGAAAGGGGCACTTATGAGAATAAAAGAGGGGCACTTAAATTGAAGGGAGATGTGCATTTGTTGGAAGAAAAGGGGCTCTGATCCAAATTTAATAGGGGCATTCATCGGAGGTGTAAGGGAGCTTTTGTGAGAAGGGGGAATGGCTCTTATTAAAAAGAAAAAGAAAAAGAGGTACATGTTAAAATAAATGGGGCACTTATCAGAGATGAAAAGGGGTAGTTATGAGAAGGGGAAGGGGCACTTGTCAGGGACTATGCACTAAGTGTGTGTGTGTGTGTGTGTGTGTTTGCGCGCGTGTGTGTATTTGTGTGGGTAGGGTTCCGTGACTCCGTCCAATATATACCATGCTCCCCTTCTTCCATTCCCCTTTCTATTTATTTTACCAATTCTAGTTCTGAAAACACATTAAACAAGAGGACGAGTCATGTTAGAGGTAAGACCAGAGTAGAGATAATTGAAGTTCACAGGGCCAACGTATTCTCAGGAAACTATAGATGCCCGGAAAAGGATGTGCGAAGTAATCCACCTTTTCCTATGTCTTTTATTACTTCTGGTAAGCGGTGATCTCGTTATTGTCTTCTTTTTATGGACCAGATATACCAAGTCGATTAGGTTTAGGCCTTTAAAGGGAAATTAGACCTACAGTAGTATATCGCTAAAAGACATAGAGACTATAATTTTAATCAATGTTTATGAATACCTACACTCGAGCTGGGGGTGTTTCACAAAGATTCTAAGTTGAACTTATCTCTAAGTTGGACTTAAAAATTATGGAAAGCCGTTAGCATCTTTGAAAATGTTTTGTAAAAGTTATTTTGAAAGGCATAAAATGTTGATTCAAATCATTCATATTTTCTATCATCAAGGAGATTTCATGTTCTTGGTGTGGAAGTTATAAAAAATTCTAAAATACTTGAATTTATTCTTTTGAATATATTTCATTTTAAGGCTCCAATGGCTGTCCATAATTTTTAAGTCCAACTTAGTGTTAAGTTGTACTTAGGATCTTTGTGAAACACCCCCCAGGAGTATTAAATAAAGCAAGTATTAGGTTGACTATAATATTGATTCGGTTTGTGACGTATGAGGGTCAATTTGGGATTCGCTTAGAAATCTGACGAGCTACGCCAAGTAGCTAAAACGTTATTTTAGTATAGCGCCACCACTCGTCACTCGAAACACATTGACTAATGGATGAATAGAAGCATTTGAAGAGAATTATTTCAAGAAATCCAGAAATTGAATTATGAATGACAAATGTTCACAAGGAGTGGTTAAAAGAAAATGAAAACACAACTACTCGAAAAGGAAAATTAAAGATGACTTCCATGGGGATGGATATTGCGATGACGTAGGTAGATATGCCTCCATTATGGACTACGGAATAACAAGTGGAAAATGTACTCCTAGAATAATGAATTTAAAAAAAGCTAGAGAGAAAAAGGAATTAATAAGAAGTAGTATAATAAGAGAATGAGGGATGGATTTGTAACATACTGTCAACCACACTCCAGTTGTAAATGAACTCAAAAGAGAAAACTCTCAGTATTGTTTTTCAAAATTGGTAAATACTTCTTTATTAGCTTCAACACGCAGACCAAAAAATAATAACACCCTGAAGTTGTATTTTAGAGTAAATATACAAACCATTCATCGTAATCTGAACTTTTCATCTTCTATATCGAACTTAACTATTTATTAATTGATACTGTAATATTAAACGATAATAAATAATGCTAATCCATTTTGGTGAACTTCAAAGGAGATGATACTATACCTCGATCATTCACATCTACCAAATAATCTGACCAGTATTACGGAGCTAGTGTAATCTATGAAATTAGATGATATATTTGGCATACAGTTTTCTCAAGCTTGTCACACCACCGCTAGTGCGTACAGTGCGTTCTCGTATCAACCTATTTCCCTTGTAAACACTGTTCGTTCTTTTTAAAATCATTCTACTAATCATCGAATTACACATTTTGTCGATAATTTCTAGAAAGCCTGGATTACTAATCTGTAAAGCATTTTAATTTTTTTTTTTTTACCCGTATCGCCATCATGGATTTGATGAACCCACAATGAAAAGAATCTGTAGATATATCTGAATACAGTGAAAAAAGAAAAAAAAGTATGAAGTTGGATCATACTCAATCTAAATAAGGAGTGGAGCGAGGTTTACCCGCCGTCTTGATGAGATAAGACAAACATACATGTATTTTCAGACTGGTATAATAAATATTATAGTTTCGTGTCGAGTAAAAATAGGAGAAACTGTTATAATTGCTTTTCTCAATAAATATACTCAGCCATCAGTTATACCAATTCCCGAAGAGAATGAAATAAGTTCCACGCCCGTGTATTAGAGAAAGAACTTTTTCTCTATACAAGAGAGAGAGGGGGGGGGGAGAGAGAGAGAGAGAGAGAGAGAGGGAGGGAGAGAGAGAGAGAGAGAGAGAGAGAGAGAGAGACATTGGGGGGGGGGGGGGGTAGCAGGGTGTAAAAAATGATGATGAAAGCTTCTCTACAACTCAATGATGATTGATCACACATGTATTCAGACTATGGCAAGTAACTATAACCAGCACCAAAACCAACAAATATGGTACAAATTTAATGTACTGATATGGGGATTTTATATTGAAATTTCCACAGAAGACCAATGTAGGAATTTCTTTTAAAGGGCATCGGATTTATTTTGGCGTACAAATGACTTTATCACATTTTCCTCTTTTTTTAAAATCTCTCTGTAAAATACAAAACTCTTATAATTTGCAATGAAATATAATTACCCAGGTAACTTTGGCAGCTCCGATTAACATTTAAATTTCATTGACATTGTCATTCTGAAGAAGAAAAAATATAATCGGAAACTTTAAGCAATACGAAAATTTAACATAATTAAACTCATAACTAAAAAAAAGAAAAAAAAAAGATGTACATAAACAAAATTATAAAAATGAAATGAACTTTCGGCATTATCAAATCGTGAAATGCAAGCTGACCCGAAATTCAGCAACGGTTTTCTTGATATTGTATTGATGAAAATTGCATAACTTTGCCTATAACATACATAGAATAAAGTCATAAAACCGTTTCTAAGTAGAATATTTTTGAAACTGATAATCAAAACTACAGTATAATGTAAACTGCACAACACTACCGGTATGATCTAGCCTTCCAACTATAAGCAAAGGCCCTTACTGAATTATATAAAGCCTGTGTACAGTGAAGTTTTTCTTTACAATAACAACTAGCATTTTTACAACTATATTTTTTTTAAAGTTTATAATACAATACATACAGAATAAGATTGCTCATTTACACAGAGAAATAAGTGCATTTTACCATAAACATAACCGCATAGAGAAAATCTCCAAGAGTTGACATTTGGGGCGCGCGTGAAGGTTTTTTAGTAAAGGGTTTTGTGCAATGACTATCGTGCTTTAGCAGCACGATATCGGTCACATTTCTCACAACCGTATGCATACGACAGTAACCATGGAAACTGATTTCTAATTGTCAGGATACTGTAGTCTAATGATGTCTGATAATTTGAGCAGTAACACGAAAGAATGGTAATGAGATGCTTTAACGTGATAATCTAGGTCACTAGCTACATCAGACAAGGGCTTTCACCTTATGATGTGCGTGTGGACGAACAAAATGATGTGTAATTCTTCTCCCTTGAGTTCAGAAAGTAAGTCGAGGAAGACTCCACGAATGAATTTAAATGGCACAGATCCGTACATTATTTAAAAAGGTCTATTCCTTGAATTCCATTGAATATCTGAGATATTAACATTAACGAGGTGGTAATATTCTGCTCTTCTTCAAAATTAATATTTATCTTAACTTCTTTGCACATTTCTTGGACATGTATACCACCCCACTGAAAAGTCTTGGTAAAACACAAAGGAGAAAATAAAGCTGCACATCGTCAAGAGGGCTAGTTCATGACTCTACACATGGGGTTTAGAGGAGGTGCCTGAATGGAGTGTTTTATTTTTGTAGTAACGTTTGTTTACCGTAAAGGAAAAGAGGGAAAATGGGAGATGTATAGAATGAAAGGAATAAAAGGGGGATATGGATATGGATTTTGACGAAGTGAGTAAAAGGCAACATTTGCTTGAATCTGTATATTGATCTTATGAGATTGGTCTCATTTTAATGAAAACAGATAACGAAGAAAAGTCATGAGAAGGTGATTTATCTATTTACCTATTTTTCATTCATTTGGCAAATTGACACACAGGTTAGATTACAGACTTTGCATAAAGTTGTATAATTCAAGTCCAAATCTTATCAATCTTTTCAAACATGCTTGTCGTGATACATTACAGTGGTGGATGTAGAATTAAAGGGTTGAAGGAGGAGCCATGCAGCTATCCCTTTTTTAAAGCTCCCATAAGCCTGTGAATGATTACATCATTTTATAAGTGGAATTGAAGATGGTCGTAGAAGAGCGGAGGTGAAGTACTCCCCTCTATGCCAACCACCCTGGATCCGCCAACGCAGTTAACTAAGGGACAATACATATAATTTTGTTAATCTCTGGGCCTACTTGATTTAGATAGTCATTGCACACGCATTTACACGATGGCTAGAAAACAAGGAATGAAAGAGGTCGAATTAGAGGGATAGTCCGAAGCAGAATGTGTTGAACGGTGTACAGTTTCGGCATTTGCAACTCTTGGCGTTCCGATAGGTGTAGGTCCTGTTCACACCTGGATCACAATCGTCAAGTTCTATCGTGGCAAGCTGGACTTGGTGGTATGAACACATCTCGTGGTGCGAAGACTTGAACGGAAATTCTAACTCGGGGACCTGCAGTTTGGAGAAATAGAGAGAGAGAGAGAGAGAGAGAGAGAGAGAGAGAGGAGCAAAAATAGGGGTATAAGAGAAAGATTGCAGATTTCAATACAGGTATATACAGAAAAACGATGGAAAAGAGGGAGGGAGAGAGAAACAGAGAGAGAAAGATATTAAAATAATTTTAATCTTTTCAGTACTTAGAAGCATAGTCCTGGGCATATTATATTACAAAACAAATCACCGAATCATAACACTTTTTTGTGTGTGAATAACTCGCTAATAACATGTAGTCATAATGTGTAGATCACTTTACCTTCAAATTCTATTTATATCATTCCATTAATAAAATAAAAGATAAACTGATTTTGGCATGGAATGGGACGAGGTTTACCATTATATATGACAATAACATCTTTGTTTTGTGTACAAATATTGATATTTCATGATGCTTTCTGAAAATCGATGTAATTATTGCTCGCACAGAATACTACAGGTTTACATCAGTTAACAGAAAAACGACGCGTGTGTGAGTTTATATGATTTTATTTAAAAAAGGATCTGTATACGTGTGCTAATTCAGAGTTGTTTGTGTCTCCTTTCTATCTAGACATTGGTACATGTAGAAGATGAATTAGGTAGAACACTTTACGTATATCAATGGTAAAATTAAATGTCGCTGGATTTAAGAGTCTGACAAAGGATTTCACTTTTATTGCAATGAAATTCTAATATTCTAAAGTCAGTATTGTGGTGCGATTCAGCGTAATACCGCCGCCGGTATCGGGGGAAACGTGACGAAAACAAACAGCCACACTTTCATAATGATAGAACATTGGGATTTTTTTCTAGTCAACAGCGCATCGATTCCCCCTTAGCTATTGGCTTTCGACATTTGAAGAGTATCCTGTCAAAAATGATAACAAAACAATCTAGGAGAAACATTGCTGCCTTCCTCTTTTGGACCTAGTTTTCTCTGAAAGGGAAGTGTCAGAGTGTTCCGTATTCAGTGATCATCAATAACCATTCATCGATCTGTCCCACATGAATCAGAATGAATTTTCCTATAAATAAATCAATGAATTAGGAGCGCTCTTTCCAAAAAGGGTGTGAGACTTGAACATTTTATGTCACAGGTGTGTTCCCCATCTCTGTCGAAAATTGAGCTCTTTCGGCTGTATGAACAAAATCAAAGGGGTCCGGGTCATTACCAATCAGAGATATATTTGTGTGTGCATTTAAGAATTGTCACTTAAAAGAGAGCAGTTTAGATATTGTTTTGTTTTTGTCGTTGGTTGAGAAACTACCCCATTAACGAAAATGAAAAAGGTTCAAAGTGTTTTCATGCAATAACATAACTGTGACAGCAGGTTTATCACTGTGCTCTATAATCCTTACTTTTTCTTGATGCAGCTGTTTACAAGAGATTACAGTGAATTATTTACATCTTTACGAAGGATGTACCCGATATGTAAGCTGCTACTGTATAATGTCTTTTGGCAAGACATTGATCTACAGATGCCACTCTCCACCCAGGTGTTGAATAGATACCCGGTAGGATGCGAAAGATAATGGGCTTAGATTAGCAAGTGTGCGCTTGTAAAAATGACGCCCGGCAGGAATGCTCCCCAGGGAGTGGAGAATGTGCATGCATTGTGTGCGGGTAAGCCTGAATCCGATACCCGGGGTAATAATATATATATCTTTAAAGCACTTTGAGAGGGCCTTCGGTCCTGAAAGGCGCTTTATATAAGAACTAGCTATTGTTATTATGAAAATGCCCCTTGTAATATTTGGCTTTTATAGGCAAGCATCGAACTGGGAAGGCTAAACTCCCATTTAGCTGACCAGGCTCCCCAAGGGAATGACACCCAGGCTTACATCCCAAAGGGCTGTAAAGGGGGAAAACCCTGTTTCAACCTTAGGAGTAAGTGGCTACGGCCCCTTGTAATATTTGTCTTTTATAAGCAAGCATCAAACTGGGAAGGCTAAACCCCTATTTAGCAGGCCAGGATCCCCAAGGGAATGACACCAAGGCTTACATCACAAAGGGCTGTAAAGGGGGAAAACCCTATTTCAACCTTAGGAGTAAGTGGCTACGGCCACTGGTAATATTGTTTTTATAGGCAAGCATCGAACTGGGAAGGCTTAACTCCTATTTAGCTGGGCAGACTCCCCTAAGGGGATGATAACTATAGGCTTACATCCCAAAGGGCTGTGAAGGGGAAAACCCTGTTTCAGTATAAAGATTAAATGGCTACGGTCCCTTGTAATATTTGGCTTAATTATGTAGACCACCATCAATAGGCTAAACTCCTGTTTATACAGCCAGGGTCTCTAAGGGGTTGACACCCTGACAAATGACAATATATATATATATATATATATATATACATATATTATTTTTTTATATTTTTAATATTATTTTCATAATATTGTTATTGTTATTATTATTATTATTATTATTATTATTATTATTTATTATTATTATTATTATTATTATTATTATTATTATTATTATTATTATTATTATTATTATTATTATTATCATTATTATTATTATTATTATCATTATTATTACTATCATTATTATTATGTCATCCCCCTTTTTTTTTGGGGGGGGGGGGGGCTTCCTTTTCAAAGAATATTATTTACACTTAGTATTACCTCGTATGTATCGCACCTCCCAAAACAGGCATCTAAAACAAGATTTTGTGGCCGACATCCGGGTTTTTCTGCCTTGTATTGTAAGTATTGCCTGACGTGACAGCCCAAACGACCATTTGCTTCCACCCTGGTAGGCCATATTGTGATGTAGAGTACCAGCACTGTGAGGACTAGCGATGTCACCATAGGATGTAGGCGGTATGACGTCATTGTCGTAGTTAGTGTTTTTGTTGATTTTGTCCTCGACTTCATTCTGTGATCTAGTGAGAAGTACAAATAAGAAACGGTGGAATATATCGTTATATCTTTAATCAATCCGAATTCCCGGTTGTTGAATCCATACCCTAAAATCGCATTTCTCAGCCGTTGTTCTTTCTTTTATAATCTATATTATTGATACTTGCATACTTATTGATAACTTTTGTCATTATTTTGTACAGAGGTATAATAGCCTTTTCATCACTGTGTTTTAAATGATTTGTTGTCCAATTAGTAGCTGTGTTGATGAATCTTTATATCACGTATAAGAAAAACAACAAATAACCGTTTTGCAGTTAAACCTGCTTCATGTTCCCGTCAGGTTTTACAGATATGTCACGGCTGAGAGATAAAGTTAATGATTATTACAGTGATAAACACAAGTGTGATGAGGCAATTCGTAATCTTTAACCCGGCTAAAGACGGACGTTGGAGGCACTTCCAAAGGTTATGAGAATTAGGACAGCCTTCCCACGTCGAAGAAAATTGCACTTAGAGAGATACATACATTCACACACACACAACAAACACACACACACACACACGCACACACGCACGCAAACAACGCACGCACGCACGCACACATACAACTGATTTGCACCACGTTCTTTCATAAAAAATCATTGAACAATTTGGAAATGCCATTTAAACTTAGCGAATAGGAAAATTACTAAAAAGCTCGATTATATGGTTTGCAATTTGTATACTCTTACCCCTATATCTTAGTCGTTTGACTAATTAATTGTAACGCTGTCTATTAAGTGAGCCACCAGGGAGACCTACGGCTTTATGTGCTATCAGAGGGACTTGGTAATGATGATTAATGCCTTCCATTCCAATAGGCGCTAGCGCATCAACTTTGTTTCGAACCGGGGACCTCCCGGTTATGAGACCACTGCTCGTTATCTAGGCCTCACCACTTCACCTAAAGTGACATTTTGGACAATTATCATGGAGAAAGAAAATATCTGAAAAACACTATTGTATAGAAGTGTAAAGTTTGTTACATTCGGATTATAATGATTCGTTGATAAAGAATACCGAAAACACGGTGCTGAAGAGGCAAATACATTCGTACCAATGGGATATCTCGATAACGCGCTTTATAGCTTCTGCCTTGCTAGTAAAAGTACAATAGGTCAGATAATAAATCTTTACGAGTATGACCTATCTAATTGAGATCTTTATTGATTACAATAACAACTTAATATGTACTTCTGAAAGTAAAGCTGCGTTGATGATCATTTTGTTCATATTGAGAGTACACGTGCGTTATCAAAACAATAAATGCTGAATTTTCTTTTCACCCAAAAAGGGCCTCGCATTAGGAAGTGTTTGTTGCAAAGTGCCAGACTGATTAATATAGCTTGTTTTCCTAGCCTTATTCCCGACATTTTGAACTCCCAGGTCATTCTCGTTTACTGTTCTCTAATGGGTAAGAAAAGAAGAATTAAAGGGTTTGATCCTCCCGTTTCAAAAAGACCAAAAACCCTTTTTCTCTAAAAACGATATTGAATTGGTAGTGTTCACGTTGTTATCCTTATAATCATAAGAAAATAATATAAAATAATTTGTTTAACGTTAATAATGTTAATTCTAGCATATCGGCGTACTGGCATAATCAATACCAGCGAATTGTGTGTTATGGCAGAATGTTCACTTTCACGAATCAAAATGTTTTGAAGCGAGTGAAGCGAGCTTCTGCTGAATTAATGACTTGTTATTATAGTTACATCACTGTTGGTATATCTTTCATCAATAATTGTATAACAACAAAGGTAATTTTGTCAATCAAAAATATACTTGATGCCCGGTACTGGTAGCCTTAAAATTCTCGGAGGTATACACCCCTATTTTTTCATGGAAGGTTTATATCATAAAGCGCAACCCTCCTCTCTATTCTCTCTTTGCTCTCTCTCTCCCTCTCTCTCTCTCTCTTTCTCATTCTCTTTCTCCTCTCTTTCCACTTCTCTGTATTTTTGATACCCTATCTGCTTATCCCAACCGCTTGATTAAGCTCTCTTCTGTATACATATAATATCACATACTAAGAGTCATCAGTGTTTTATTTCATTGTCATTTTACCTATCCGAACTTGGCCGCATAATCAATCTCCTCTTGAATATCTTAGAGAAAGACTCGAGATACCTGAAGTGCGTAAGGACAGCTCAGCACCTAGTTACAGCCAAACACAGACATGCAAAAATATACTGAGATATAGCCAAAAAGGGTAAAGGAAGAGGGTCTTTAGGGCGTATGGATTGAGTTTCATCTTCTTAAATCCTCTCCTTCAGCAGTTCAAAATGGCAAGGATTTAACCGAACATCAAATTATTGAGCCGTCTGTTGTGAGGGAATCACGCGGATGTAAGTCTTTTCGTCACACTGAGAAAGTTCGTCACACTGAAAAAGCAGATGTTAAAAAAGTATATACCCATTTTTTTTAATAAGTTTCTCTCTTTGACAAATTAAATACAGCGTTATAGTAGCAGCAGCAGTGGTGGAAGTAGTAGTAGTAGGAGTAATAGTAGTAATGTAAATAACCACTTTAGTGGGAGTATCTGCTATAAATAGCAGACCAGCAGGAACGGAATTTGTTGACTTTATCTGGTCAATAAAATCTCTGCCTTCTGTGGTAAGAGCGTGTAGATTCTTAAACGCCTAACGCGATTCATTATCTCCATTAAATCTTCAAACTCGGAACCAACCTAAAGTGACTAGTAAGAGAGAGAGAGAGAAAGAGAGAGAGAGAGAGAGAGAGATGGAAAAGAAAGAGAGCATGGAGAAAGAGAGACAGAGAGAGACAGAGAGAGAAAGAGAGAGACAGAGAGAGAGAGAGACAGAGAGAGAGACAGGGGAAATTAATGTACATGCATAGAGAAAGAGAGACCGAAAATGCAGAAAGGGAGGAAGAAGACATCCCGACTATCGGGACTGAGAGAAGATTCAAATAAACAATGAAACAAAGTTCATCTCTTATAAATTATATTTAGTTCATTCATATCCTTGCCTCGTTCATAATTACCAGCTACACTGTAGGTACAAGCAAAAACACCACTTTTGTAGCAAAATGTTAACTTAATAACGGTAGAGCTTCCGTCAAACAAGTTTGCTTTTATTTTGCAATCAATGCACATGAATTGTTGTTCAATTGAGTTCGTTAGTTGTGAGTTTATACGAACAGGAAAGAAAAGGAAATGAATATTGATGAACACACTATACTACGTCGTAAGCTCATGTCTTTTTCTCTGTCTAGTACTTTGAGACTCACTTGAATCAAAGATCATTCATTTTGGAGTACTGCAATGTACTTTGCCTGAAGCAATTATTGAATGGGCTTGTTCTTACGCTTTCAAAATAATTGTACCATCCACTGCTATCCGGAAGTACAATCAGTACATTTCTAACAACACAAGTATTTTGATGAATCACAAAATAACGACGGATACGATAGTTGATTATTTGATTTGAATCAAGTTACTTCTAAGTTACTTATCTGAATTCTCTATTTTAAGAAAGAATAAGAAATCTATATTGTAAATGATTAACCACAGTGGGACACAACTAAAAGCATGACTTGTGCAATGAATATGCTAACATTTCTATCGCACATGCATCTCAAAGTGAAGTTGTTATAGGCTATGTCGATAGTTTCACTGTTCAAAAAGGGATCGAATAAAGGACCTATCGTTGCATTAACTAAAGATAAGAAACGAAATAGAGAGAGAGAGAGAGAGAGAGGGAGAGAGAGAGAGAGAGAGAGAGAGAGAGAGAGAGGAGGGGGAGTGAGAGAGAGAGGGGGGAGTGAGAGAAAGAAAGACCTTCATACTGGAAAAAAGGAAGTATAAAAAACGTATTTATATGCATTCTTTTTGTTTGAATTATTAACATGTTTTTGTAGCAGCATGCCATCACATTGTTCAAGTGATCACGTTGTGACGAGATGCCTGCACTTTTCGCCTACGAAAGCGCGACTTCAAAGTCTCATCGTAATACTTCTTAGGATATTTCTTGAAGATCAATTGAATATGCCTCGGGGAATGATTTGCAATTTGCAATTTACTTAGAAAGGAATTAGCCAGCCATGCAGTAAACCAAAGTCGCCGTCTGAAACGTTCTGCGTGAGGTAGATGCTCTTTTTGACAAGCCATTAATTTTTAAATCAATTTATTCATTTATCATACGTACCCCTATCTCTCCCTCACACACGCACACACACACACACAACTTCGTATCTGATTCCACACATAACCACCATAAAGTTTAACTTTTTTACCCTCACCAACCCTCTTTTTATCTGATCAATTTCGATATTCACCTCTCTTCCCTTCTCTCTCTCTCTCTCTCTCTCTCTCTCTCTCTATTTTCTCCCTCCCCCTCTCTTTCACACCCACATTCGTATAATCTCCCTCTTTTCGTTTACTATTTCTCTTTCTCTCGCTCCCCTTTCACTCAGTCTCGTGCAACACACACACCCACACTTACTTGCGCGCCCACATCCCCAAGCCCACACGCCTTTCCACCGGCCATCCTACAAATACAAAACACACACAGACACATACATTTTTCCTTTATTCTCTCTCTCTCTCTCTCTCTCTCCCCTCCCATTTATGTCTCTTTCTCTTCTGTTTCTCTTTCCGTTTCTCAATCGCATACCAGCCCACGAGAACCCCCTCCATTAATCCTCGCATGTGTTCTTCTAATCACTATCTTCCCTCTCTGGTTACATGTTGAGTTACGAATAGAAGCGTAATCCATACTATATATTAAGAGCTATCATCTATATCGTAGGCATCCTGTTTCTCTTCCCATTTCTAATCCTGACTGAAATACAAATATTGATAGTTTTATGTACAGTTCATACTTTTTGTTATCCTTTGAGACATGTTTAATGAAACTAATTCGCTTTTCCTTAAAGATACCAAAATCAGCAAATGAGCAAACGAGGGTAGGTGGCTGTACATGTAGCTCAGCCGCCATAATAAGGCGCTAAAGCATTCTTTTCAATACATTTCTTCCTACCGGGTACCGATTTACTTTACCTGAGTGGAGAGTGGCAAATATAGATTAATGTCTTGCCAAAGGACTTTGGTGCCGCGGCGGGAGTAGCTTTGAAATTGTGATCCACAATCCGGTGGCGTATCCACTAGAAAACGACACCTCTAGACACACACACACACACGCACACACACGCACACATACATGTGTATATCTATATACATGTATATACAAATATAAAGGTGTGTGTGCGTGTGTGCGTGTGTGTGTGTGTGTGTGTGTGGGCGTGCGTGTGTGCGTTTGCCTGACAATATTTGATAGCAAGTGAACTTATTTCACAGACAAATACTTGTTTATGAAATGAACAAAATTGAATAATTAAATATTTGTTTCAACAATAAATCAAAGAATGTTGACATGTTTCCACACTGAATAAATGCATAATACAAAAGACGAGTCATCTCAAATTTTATGATATATATTATCGATCAGATGTTGTCATGTGAACTATTCTATGACTAACAGTCATTCTGGATATACCGCTTCCCGACAAACCCCTTATTCTCGACCTTCATCTCGACCCAAGCTCCCTGAACACTACCACATTCAGACAGTCCTATTCTGTTGTTTTGACTTTAGTACTCTACTTTGCTTATCAAAATTTAGTTATGATTTATATACACAGCGACTGCTTTACCCATGTCTTATCGAACTGTATCAATATCTTCGTCTTCCTACGCACGATGAATTAGTTTTTGAGGAGAACAAATGAGACGCTAAGCCATTATTTTATTATCCATCATGTTCATCTAGACTCCACGCTTCCTTTTCAGTCGGGGAAGCCAAAACTCGGTCATGAGATGAAGAAAGAGAGATGAAAAAGAGGAGATGAAACCGGAGAAGAATGAACGCGTCTCGAGAGCGAAAGTGATACAAAAAACAACCATTATAATATTATAGCTAAACGTTTCAAAGGCCTGTAGTGTGGCTCAAAAACGCATTGGAAGTTTTAAAGAAAAGTACTATACATCTCTTCAAAAACTATCTCTATCTGTTGACATGAGCAATGAGATTGATAGCTAACAATATGTTTTTCATATCCGGGCTTCTCTAATGCGTTGTAAACAAGGGTATAAACTCTCATTTAGGTTCCAAGCATTCTAATGAAGCATGATAATAAATCTGGTGTGTTAGCCAGCCTATGGAAATATGTCGGCTTAGCATTAACATTTCGTGATCAAATCCATAACATCAGCCGATAGTCTATCTCTGAACATCCAAAAATGTAAAATCACATTTTCCATGTATTCCATGTACAGTTTTGTGACAGTCACAGACGAAATTTCGAGTTTGGTTATTAAACCAAGACTATTGTTTTGCTGTGTTTTTTAACAATGTAAAGTTACTTATTCATTTACTTAATCTATTTATTTATTCATTCATTCGTTCATTCATTTAATTATTTATCTATTTATCTATTTGTAAATTAATTAATTTAATCATTAATTTATTCATTAATTTATTCATTTATCATGATTATATAGACACCTATTATACTCAATTGATATGCTATATAATTCAAGGCTCGCGCAAACACGGCAGAACAATACTGTCATGAAAGCATTTCTTCGCATTACTGGTGTAACCGGCTGTGACTTGATAAAGTTGTACAAATGGATATATTCAGTTATTCAGTGTTAAGCTGGATTGAACTAGTACGGTCCCAGTCGAGAAGGGATATAAAGATTATCGACACACTCACTTGATTCGACGAAAGATAAGATGTTGAAAGCATTAGTCAGTACGTGATCGCACAGTCATTGACTGGCACGTCTTTTGACGTTGTCACTAAAATATTTTTAAAAAGTGAACATTTAAAAGATGCACGTGTTTTAAAAAGCAGTAAATGGAGCTCATTATGGCAAGCGTCATACATTTACAGAGATGCTGATAGCAATCAAAGCATTGATTTCATCAACGTAAATATACTATTTTCATATTACAAACAGGGGCTAGTGTAAGTATTACTTGGATTATCAATATATTTTCAACAATAAATACTAACATGACACATCCCTTGATAATAATAGGCCTATATTGTTTTATGAATGGAGCGTTCGGACCCTGGTGGACCCTGTGTTAAGTCTATGGGAATTAGATAATGCAGTAATCAACGGGTTAAATAATCACTGGCTTGGCTTGAAAAGTCCAAATGAGGAGATGGAAGCTTGCCTACTGAACTGTAAGACTGTTAGAAGCTTAAACTACATGTTAATCATTCTTGGTTTGTCTTCATCTGCATTAGACAAATTATTGGTTTATTCGAAGGTAGGTTATATTCGCGAAAAATATAAGAAATTGTTACATTTGTTAATCCGATGCTATTCCCTCTTCTTTAGCGAAGAAAATGTCATAGGAGGAACTGGGACATCGAACATCATAATTTATCACCATGGCAACATCTATAAATTTATTCAGAGAAGCTGAAGCTTATAAAGGAAACCCCTGTGGGCCCGTATTCTCAGCTGACCGAATAGATTGGTTTGAATAAAACGTTTCTAAAAGCTATGTAGGCGTATTGGCCAAACCAGAATATGCCAGATAAAGGTCGCTAAATCGAATTGATTATTAGAGGGTTTTTTCACGTAGTCTGATGTTTTCTTGTTTATCTCACTGATAGAAAACGTTTTTTTTTCTTCTAAGCTACTTCATAATTCTGAATCCGTTTCACGACTTTTGTCTCGTATAATGGTTTCTTTCCATTTATAATTGGAAATTCTAAAACACAATGACCTCAATTTTCACTGAAGCACTTAATTCAAAACAAATTGTTTTTATTTGTCGGACAGAAAATCAATATCCTTGGATATAATTTGACGCAGGTGCATTGAATTAAAATGTCATCAAACAAATACTGTTTGGTAATGGATACTATTTCCTATCATTTAAAAACCACCCATATGTGTTTTGTATTTGTTTTATTTTGTCTGTGTTTTTGCGTTTTGTCCGTAGAAGTGGAAGCTTTGCTTATAAATGCCATTGAAGAGCAACAAATATTATGACAACATTGATTTCATTTTTGATTTGTTATTAATGATAATAATATTAATAGCTAGTTCTTATATAGCGATTTTACTGAGTGAGAAAAAAAATCACTTGTTCTTGAAATGTGTAGAGGGTTCTTCAAAATATGCATAAAGGGTTTAATGGATTTACGAAGTGTATATGCATATTTAGACGTAAAAAGAGAGATAGAAAGACAGAGAGGGACAGAGGAAGAGAGCTAGGGAGAGAGGGAGATATATATATATATATGTAGAGAGAGAGAGAAAGAGAAATAGAGAGAGATATATAAATGAAGAGAGGGGAGGGTAAGAGATAGATAGATATAGAGAGAGAGAGAGAGAGAGAGAGAGAGAGAGAGAGAGAGAGAAAGCAGATGCCCAGCTCACTTTAATTGAACGAAAGCCTCTTTTGCATTCCAAAAGCTACTGGTTATTTTCATCATTTATCTTGGGTTCCCAAGAGGATACATAAGATGGCTTCCAAGACCGATGTGTTTTTTTCCAAGTGGACTGGCTTCTAAGTAATACATTTGTATCTTTGGAAAGCATCGGTTTTACCAGCTCAAGAAGAAACTCATCTCTCATGTATTTTTTTTTTTTTTGGGGGGGGTCTCATTCAGAACAAAAACCGTGATGTAACATGCGAATAATGTTACACTCTTGAAGAATTTTCTGGTTATTGTAGATATTCTTGGTATTGTATTGTTTTGTATTGAATGAATTTGTATCATGGTACTATTTGGTAGTTTAAGGTACCATATTATACATAAATGGCGTCATATATATGGAATAGTATCATACTGTAAGATGGGCATTATAAACATTGGAATTACAACATCCGGACTAGATTAGAAAAAATTCCGTAATTCATTTTTATATTTCAAGAGTCTTTCTTTGGTTTGTTTAATCTCTGTTTGTTTTTTTCTTCACTTTTCTGCTCTCATTCGTCTTCTCTCTAACTTATTTATCATCACCGATATTGAATATCTGTCATTGTTGGAATTATTATGATTGACTATATTTGTAATGGATGGTTTTTTTTTTAATTTCTTTTTAATGATAATTTCTCTTTGTCTTTGTCTGGTCAGGGGCATCAATCCGTTATATATCGTGGGGGGGGGGGACATTGAAATCTGAGTGTCCAAGTAAAGCATAGCGGGCGATGTGAGCGGATCGTTATACGGCGTAGGGTCCAGACAGGTGCAGCGGAACAACGTCTGTCAAAGGGGGGGGGGAGGGCACCAACAAAAAAGGGACTTTCTGGAAAAGGGGGCACCTAAAAAGGGAAATATACAATTTTTAGACATTGGTATATTTTTGTTTCTCTCCTTACATGGTGCAAGATACTGCTTAAGCACGGCATACTTTTGCAGTTAGGTGTGATGGACTGAAAGCTAGTGAGCAAAAAAAATTCTGAGGTCGCTGTGCGAAAGATATATTTTATAAAGAGGAAAGAACAATCCAGATGGAGTTTTAAGCACAATATATTCATGAAAAATTGTAATTATTTTTAATAAGAACCATATTATATCAAATTAAAAATGTGAGCGAGCTTTATGCGAAATTAAAGATAAAGTTGCTACTAGTTGCTTTGATTTAGGAGTACATTTTATGTTAACAGGAATCGGGGGCACATATCCAAAGGGAAAATTTCATTTATTAGAAAAGAAAAAGAGTACATGTCAAAGTAAAAGGGGGAATTATCAGAGGTGAAAATGGGGCAATTCTCGCACCTTAAAAGGGGCACTCAACAGAGATGAATAGGGGCACATGTGGGAATGGAAAGGGGCACTTATTACAAAGGAAAATGGGCATTTGTCGAAGGAAAAAGGGCACCCATGAGATTTTAATAAAACCATTTTTCAGCCTAGGTTTTAGAAGGGGCATTTATGAGACGGGAAAGTGACTCTTCTTAAAAATGAAAAGGAGAATGTATTAGAAGAAAAGAGGGTATTTATAAGAAAGAAAAAAGGGGGCACGTATACAAATAAAATGGGGCATCTATCAGAGGAGAGAAGTGACACCCTTCAAAGATAAAAAGGGGCATTTATTGGAAGGGGAAGGGGCACTTATTAGAAAAGAAAAGGACACTTGTTAAAGTAAAACGGACACCTGTCAGATTTGAATAGGGGAAATTATCATATGTAATGGGTGGTAAGAGGCAGTTATAGGGATGTAGAACGGGCACCTATAAGAAATTTAAAAAAGGGGCACCTTTCCTATGTAAAAAGGGGCATTTTAGGAGTACTTGAAAAATTGGGCGATAAAATATATGCTTAGGGTACATTTTGAAAGTCTATGTATGTGCGTGATGTACACACTGTAGCACAAACGTGATGCACACTTGAACGTTTGATCAAAGTAGAGCAAGGAATCTCACGATATGACCATTAAATCAGCTACCGGAGATGAGGGGAGTAAAATCAACCACTTAACCAATGTTGTTTGTGTCCTCGGGAAGTGGTCCAACTTTTTTTCATTTGGCACTGTGGTAGACAAAAGATTCATAGCATTAGCAGCTAAGCATCATTTATTTGCAGCATATCACAAGCCTAGCAACAACAATTACTCGTATTCCTATTGACATTTCCTCTAGGACTTTCTAAAAACTTTGATTAACTTATTTAATGAGTGTTAAAGAGGGATAAAACTTATGTTGATTTTGATCTTGTCATGTGTAAAATACATGTGTACGTGTAGCCCACAGTCACACACTAGCAATAGCATACACCACAAAGATCCGCGCGAATAATTGGTTGATGATCAAATAATACGCGTGTACCAATTTTCGGAGAGCTGTATGAAACAGTCGACGCCCCTTGTCAGCCTTGAGCCAAAAACCTAATTTAGAGGGCATATTTGTGCTTTATTTCTAGGATCTGAGGCACAATTTTAAGACGTGGGCCCCATGTAAAGCCTATTATACGAAATACAAGACTTCCATAATGTGTGTGGGGGGACAAACCCTATTGTGTCCCCCACCCTTAAGAATTTGGGGATGACGTGTCCCCCTGTCCACCCCCTGATTGACGCCCATGTGTCTGGTGAGCGCCTTTGTCCCTGAATGCACTGGTAATGGTTTAAATCCCTCGAGAGAGGTTGAAGGCGATACATGTTTCCTCATAAGACATCTCGGCATCAACGCTAATTAGCTTCTAAGAATCATCCATGATACTTGAAACCATGTGCTTCTACATCTCATTCAGAGGCTAGTTAAAAGTGGTGACCTAAAATGCAGAAAGTTGTCCCTGTGATATGACTTCTAACGACATATATATTTATATATTATAACTATAACAGACGAGAAACTGAAAAAGCCTTCCATTCATCAGGAATAATGTGCACAAAGACTACATCACATGATGGGTAACACACCTAATTAGTGTTACGACATCATGAACAATAAACCGATTAGAGTGCTTGCTTGTAAAAGAGATTAATCGATACTATGATGAAACGGTTTGGCGAGGTTGACGAATCGGTTCCAGAAATCGGAACTATTTTTTCCCTTAAACATTAATGTGGCGAATATTTTGTCCTGAAATGAATAGGAAAATGTACCATGTTAAAAATTGTCAGTGACGAGCTATAGCAGTTATTACTCTAGATGTTTTATATGTGAAAGATGGCGTAAACATCCCCTCTCCCGTATGTTCCCTAACTTCGGATGCAGTATACATTATTTTATTCTTGAAATGTAACTCGTTGTTTTAAAAATTAGATTATCGTGTTTGCGTAAAACTAAGTCACTTAAAATGATTCTTAGTGAGCGATTATTTCATGCATTATGATATCTTAATCAGTGAGCCATCGTTTATTGCTTCTTAATGGTTTACGCACGAGCTCAATATGCGTTAATGGAATATTAGGAGAATGTACCTGATTTTATAATAATCTAAATCGGTGCATTATAAGGTATACCATTATGGAGAATATTAGCCCTACTCTCCTGGTTGTTACATGCCAATCGAATTCGATGGCAACTATGCAGAGAGTTGTGAACAGTTACTTGCTTCGATCGAGGAAGGGGTGCACTGTAACTCTTTCCTTTCAAAGGAAAAATCTAGATCTTACACAAAACGGAACCAGCTGCAATTTCACTAGCATCCGATGAGTGATTTTGAATGATAATACAAAATTAATATTATTGATAGCATGATAATGATGATAAATGTGTTTTCTTTATCGTTCTCCAGGCGTACATTTATAATATTTTGATAAAATGTATCTTGCATATTCACTATTGTTGCGCCCAGGTCGAAAGTATAGGATAAATGTCCGCGTTACGAATTCATATGTTATTATTATCATTATTCACATTTTATGATATTACTGATTGTGGTTTGAGAAATTTGAAAGAAACTGCAATACTTTAAAGACCATTTCCGATAAAAGTACAACTTTATATGGATGGAAAGCTAAATAAACGTAGAATAAAAACATTAAGGAATATAAATATTATCCCTGTCAGTATTGCACAAAAACAAATTAAAAATTGATTTCACGCACCCCTCAAAGTTACGGGTCAACGAGGTTCAAATTTACCGCAGTTAGGGTGACAAAATAACAAGTTCGGGTCGCCTATATAGCTGAGGCGATGAGCTGTGCTTAATGAATACAAAATAATTTTGAATATGCGTAATCCACATAAGATGGTGTCATCAAGACGACAGCTAGATTTTTAGGTCGATAACTTTTGATATTCAAAGCTTTAGGTTTTGAATTTTCAGAGAGCTGTTACTCCTCTGACAGATAATAAAATATAGCATATAATGATGTTATTGTAATCTATGGCTTATAAGCTTTCCGTTGACATATAATTCATCTATTTCATTTTCACTCCAGACAGGGTCTATTAACCTTGTCAAATAAACTAAGAACTACTTTCAAAATGTAAAGGAAAAGCAAGCAACATCACTTTAGACGTTTTATATTTTTCAGTAAGTGATGATTTTTAAAAAATCATGAAGTTGCAGAAAGACATGGGCATAATGTTATTGCAGGGTGCAGTTAGTTTCACAGGGTACATTAAAGACCTTGAGTACACATATTCACGATTCAAGATAATATCTGTCACACTCCCTTCCACTTTAACTCAATACGTGAGACTCATTTGCTGTGACATGTGCACGAACTCAATAACGAATCTGTGATTGGTTGACATGCATTAAAATGAAAAGAGAGACAGTTGTGATGTAATTAAGATTGCAACCAAATAGCAAATCCTTGGAATCTACTATTGTCTCATTTGAATAAATCGGTCGATTTTCACTCTCGAAATCCGGTTCGTTCTCCACAGTGCTAAAGAAAATGCGGCGTTTTAACTTGCTCCTTGCAAGCGTATGTATAACAAGGTAACAAGGAGCTTCTTATTCATACGCTACGACTGATGTCGTCCTTCCGCCTTCCGTGAATGCGTGTAGGTATGTTTGCGAACGTGTACTATCTGTCGCACATAATACGTCGTTCGATGACGTAAGGCTGCGCCAGTGACTGGTGAAGACTTTGGCTCGATATGCTTTATACAAATACGGGAATGCAAAGTGAAAGGTGAAAACACTGCGTTGAATTACTAGCGTTTGTTTTAATTGAATTTCAAGGCTTTACTAGGTAGTAAGGCGATCTTAGTGACGCCTTGGGTATAACGGGCATAATTTCAGCTGTTGCGCCAAACCTGATACTAGCCGTTTATTTTAATAGCTCTCGTCACCTATACACTGAATAATGCTTCATCAGTTTTTCCAGCCTCTTATCATTATGAGGAAGAAGGGTGGGTTTTACGTGTGAGTTCGGTAGGAGTGTATTCTATCCAAAACACCCTTTCCCTGTTGTTCTGCAACTAAAATACATTTCTGATGCTTTTTAGACTACCTTGGTGTTCCAATATAATTTGAGGTATTGGAATTTCCATAACATTTCGAACTAAAACCATGATATATTTACTATACCAATTGTCAACAATGCTCAATCGTGTTTGCTATTACCTAACGCTATAATTGAATTACATCTAGCGGTGATGTGTTATTGACCATTATTATTTTATCAAGATTGAAGAAAGTCGTTATCTATCGTCAGCTTCGTCTTTATTTTGCAACGAAGTTCTGACATTTATTATGAAAATCGTTTCGCTCAGCTTATTTGGCAGAGCGTATTTGCGACGCTCGAATTACAGTCACTTTATATTTAGGTGCGCAGACGCTCCGTATTCAGTTTTGTCCGTTTAATAAGGAGGCGTCATTTTGCTGAAGCAGTACTGCGTCAACAACCGGTGCGGTGTTTCACGCTCCATGCAAGATTGACATCGCTCGAAAAAGTGAATGCAAAATTAACGATTCTATCATTGTTTGACTTACTGGCTCATGATTAAATCTTCTTCAAATGCTGGACTAGCGTATTGACCAAAGCCATTCGAATTGACGCCTTGTGTGTGAAGAGCTTTGCGTTCATATAACGAGCTGTTGCTTCTAATGAGACAACCTTCAAGGAAACATTAGTATCACAGTCATCTCCCCGCATTAGCACAGAATGCCTCGCCAACTCTTTATAGCCCGGAGCAATAATTATTGCACTTAGAATATTTTCTGTTCTTACTAATATGCTTTATAATGGCAAGTTGAAATATGACATCTGGAAAAAGAATATTATAAAAGAGAGGAAAATAATTAAAGAATGAGAGAGAGGGAGAGAGAGAGAGAGAGAGAGAGAGAGAGAGAGAACCATACCGGAGGAAGGATATACGGCAGCAAAATGTCCAGGGTTTAGTTGGCGAGTAAAATATACGCTAATATTTAATGTTCATAATAGTTATTGAAATCGTTGTGCACCACTTTATACTACATAAGTGTACATTCAATTTTACAAGAAAGTTGCTAAGCTGTCAGTCCTGTACACTTCCCCCAAAGCTTTGAAGATGATCTAGTCGTTATGATATTAAAACCAGGTAAATTAAAGTTAGCCTATACGGGAATGCATAAACTAAATACAAATCGGGACTTCTTCTATAACACAAACAAAACAGCCTTTGAATGGCTAAATCTAGTAGTACTGAAACATTTAAACTGTTTGTTGGTATACCAGTATAATGAACGTCATTAAGGATAAGACATATGAAGTATGGCTGGAAAGAAATTTTTTGTTTGCTCATATTTACGTTGATTGTCACTGTAATATTTAGAGTGTTTTAAACAAACATCTAAGACCATGTTATTGGTAGGGACTTTGGATCTTTCCCAACTTCAGCAAGTTCGTGCTATGAAATCGGCATTTTTCGTTGTTTTCACAACATTTCTCTACAAAAATCCTTATACGCTATAGCTGTTCATTCTTCTTGATGGCATAATCAGTCATTCACAATGAAAACAATGATATACATTCAAAAACACAACATAAACATGCTACTCATCCGTTTCAAGTATAGAAACCGTCAATAATATTTACAAAGATAACATCACGGTATACATATACTTACATATATACAAGTGGAATTGTGTATCCAAGCGAGCGATTGCTACCCGCTTTTCTCTTTCCCTGTCACGTCCTTCCTCGTTGGTAAAAATTTCCTCTTCTTTTGCAGGAGACTCAAAAAACCGTCGAGAGCGCCGTAGGTTTTAAGCCGTTTTTTCCCGCCTAGTTTAATGTCAAGCGCCGTCTTTCTTTCCAACTATCTCCCGTTTAGCCTCCCAGCCTTTTACCCATAGGCAATGGATATCTCAAAAGGGGAGGGGAAAATGATAAATGGCCGGTTTTCCTCTTTCTCTACCCGATGATGATCACTTCTTCCGATATTTTATTCATGACTGTGAGACGTTTAAAATGATCGTTCATTATTTTTCTTCCCCATCTAACGTTATTTCGCGACACGGACAGTCGGGATTTATTCGCCGCGTATTATTCCATGCATGCACACACACACAGCTACCCCTACCCACGCATAGATAAGTCATCAGCGTATGGCTAGCAGATATCTCAAGACAAAATTATGACGTCACGACTTTGCGCTATTATCGAAGCAGGGCCTGTGGCTTCCTTATCTTATGGACCTGCAGGAAGTAGGACAGAATCGTCACTTTGTAAATTATGAAATCCACAAATTGATATTTATGATTCAAAGTTATAGTAAGAGATATAATAGGGAGATCTATACATCTATATATATCTTTTTTATATCTTGAATTGCCTTTGATACATCAGTCTCTATGAAAGTCATGCATTGACGTCAAAAATGTTCTGTACTAACATCCCTCCAAATTATTTCGAATCATAGAAAATGTTGATGTATTTAAAATAGTAAGTCTTAGCATGCACGTCAGAGCAAATATTCTTTCTCAACATTCATATTTTCTTAACTTACCATTTTTTCATCATAGTGTCAATTTTTGACTTTTTTAAATTTTGTTATAATCGAGATTGTCATTTGCACCATAAATGACAAGTAGGTAGAATACAGCAATTGTAATGACATTATGCCCGCCCCTTCTGAATCAATATGATGTACAATGGATACACATCTCCCAGAGCTGTCTACACCCCGGCCTCCCCCCCCCCCCTCCCTCCCCTTCACTCCTCCGTTCGCGAACGATTCCGCCCCTGAATTTTAATATCTTGAAACGCCACAGGCTGCACTGACCAAACGTTTTAAGCAAGACCACTGATTCGATAAATATGATTATGGTGCTCGCAGTAACAAAAGCATTACTTCCAACATTGCACACATTTAGTACACCTGGGTCGAGAGAGGCAAGTGTCCACCTATGTCTTCCCAAAGTATATATGTATCATGCCTTCGCTTAAACGACCAGTTTGATACCACAGCGTGGAACAATTTTCGGCGTGATTTTTTAAATCATACTTCATGATAATGTTTTGCAGCATTTATTCTAATTTGATTTCACTGCACTTACACATTTATCAAGACACAAATCGCCCTCTATGATTACTTAGATTGCCAAAACGCCAAATAAATTGTGAAATTATTGCATTTGTTAATAATTATACGCAATGAAATGGTTATCATTTAGGCGGGTTTGAGAAATCCACTCTTTGTTAGACAAATCATAGTGTATAGGATATTTTAACTCAAAAGGTGCACCTGTACTGCTATAACTTTAGTTGTGATGAAATGTAATAACATAGCCGAACATTTTCATTGGAAGCCTCAAGTGAAAAGAAATAGCTTACTTAATTAAACAAGAACGAGAAAAGGGTGAATCAAAGGTTAAAGGAAGACGGCAAAGGGCAACATGGTAGAGTAGTGTTTCGTGTTGGTGCTAATACACTAATGCAATAAATACACCAAGAGCCAGACACTTAAAAACTAACAAGAGACGGAAATATCAAGACGTGGTCTTTACACCGTTATATACAATCTGCCGGGTTGAGTTTTAGCTCTAATTGCATAGTTTGATTCGGCCGAATGGCGTGTTTATCTCTAGGTATCCCGACCGATATATCAATTAATAAAAGGCTCTGTCGTCAAGGCAGGGATAGAGGAGGTCTCTCTTGCATTACCAAGACAGACCCACTCTGGACAGACTTCCTTATCTCAAGTAATCAGGGTCAGAGTACACAGTTGACATCCCCATCCCATACTTGTTTGTCGCGCAATGCACAGTTTTTGGTCAGGCTCACACAGGACTGGGCTCACAAACCCTCTCGAGGCATCGCCAATTCGTGTCTTAAAATGTCTTGAATGGTCTGGTGCAAAATATCCCAATGTCCATCCTAATGAATGAAGCTTTTCATGATATATTATGGGTAATACTTTGCATACAAGTCCTGTCGTGAAAAAAAATCTTAGTTTCATCTTTAAAAAAACACAAAAACAACATGATACAAATATATTACAAGATTCCACTTAATCACCGGTAATCTTGACCTTTTTATATTTTTGAAACTTTTCTAAAACTTCCATTGATCTGTTTCTAAGGAAATTATTTAGTCCCACCTAATTCAACTTATGAAACTTTGATGTCATCTGCTTTTGGGTACTTCTGCTTATCCATTCCAGTTCCACGGGATGCGGTAATATAGCAGTCTACAAATTATATATTTCCTTTTACAATGAAAAGAAGATGTTACATTTTTATAATTTTAATTATTCAAAAACTGAATACGAGAGAGATTATATTTGGAAAATAAGAACGAAATCAATACACTATGTAACATTGCTTCCGATGATAATATCCATATCTTTCTTGTAATACAGTAATATGTTTGCTGTAGGGAGCATCATGAATTATTCAGAAGTGCTCATTTCACCTCGTATCAGACCCAGAAAATGAGCGCTTCAGGGTCCTAAACGTATCCATGTTTGCGTCCCAAGAACCCGATGACACCAGTGGCGGCAATTTCTCACCATGGCCGGCATGGAGGGGGGGGGGGGTGGGGCTGGGATAGTTATGGCTCGTTCACATAATCGCGGGGAACGGCGAGCGAGAAATGTTTGCACGCAACAAATGTGAACACAGTTTTTCTTTTTAGTTATTGCGTTTTTATTTTTGTTCTTGTTGTTATTTTATTTTTTTGTTATTGATTTTGTTGTTGTTGATTTTTTTTTTTGGGGGGTGGGGGCGTTTTTCAGAATTCTTTGGATCGACCCCTTTAAGACTATCATGGGAAAAGCATCACTGTACCCTTAAACTACGGACCCTATATTTCATGTATGTTTAAACATACCCTATCGCAAATGTGTATTCTTTAGCTCACAAAATTAAAATTGTGTCTACGAATACTTCTTACAGATTCTCTACTTAATGCGAAAGTCAATTATGTTTATTATTATTAAGCGAGGGGGCGTACCACTAGGGTAAGAAGATTGCTTATTTTGCAATGGTAACTTATTTTACATTTGTTGCATTTCGAAATTCGAATTTCATTTGGACTATTGCCTCTGGAAAGTTTTCCCTATAGATACGTGGTTTTAATAGCCATCTCTCCCCCCTCTCTCTCTCTCTCTCTCTCTCTCTCCTTCCTCTTCTTCATCATCGCCTTCTCCTTCTACTTCTTCTCCTTCTTCTTCTTCTTCTCTCTCTCTCTTTCTATTTCTCTCTCTCTCTCTCTATTCGGATTTTGGAAACTCATACATAACCCAGATACCCCTCAACAATTTGAAGTGACATAATCATAGATATTTATATATATTTTTAAATCACAGCTGCCATTATTTTAAAGAGAAAGACAAAGAACTATCATTCTAAACTTTGAGAATTTCCGGTATAGTTGTAACTGCCAACGTTGTGATAATCGCTTCTAGATTTCATCTAACTCCTCTATTTATTCGCCTTGTTAGGGGTGATTATCATAATTGGGCCAAGCTAAGCATATTGCATCCCGTTCTTCCTACAAATTGCGTGGAGTATTAAGAAAACCAATTAGAGGCACATCAATTATATCTCAAAACAATATTTTTTTTGTGTAATTATCGACCCCCGTCTTGTTTTTGTTTTTTACAAATGCATAAAATAATATTGTTGTCCTAGATGACTGTGACTTTCTTTTATATACTTATTCGTTATTAACTCACTGGGGTTCCTTTTACATCAGTTCTCTGTCAAGCCTTGCTGTGAGTTTCCATGGTGTCAAAACTCATCATCCTTTGTTATGACTCGTCATAGTGTATCATCATGATTTTTATAACCAAGGATACATATTACATCCGTCGCTCCATGTTTCCTTTCCACATCTATCTGAAAAGCAAGTTTTTTAATTGGACATGTCAAGAAAATATGATACAACTAAACTAGCGAAGGGCTAATATAGGCGTTTACCATAACGTTTTTCCTTGCAAGCGAGGAGAATTTTAAAGAAAAATAATAATTCCTATCATGAGTATTGCCTTTGTAGGATCGATTATTTAGCTCAAAGGTGATTTGCGAAGGTCATGTTTTATTTTGTTGAATAAGTTTTTTTCTTTCTTGATGCCTCTATATGATATCGGTGCAAAACATAAATATAATGAAGCAGAGTTTCACTGTCTGTCCGGACAAATCTGTTTCTCTCTCTTGTGAAATTCAAAATTATTAAAGATTCCAAGAACGACTTATCTATATTATCTAGATCTTCATTTGTAAATAAATGATTCTTCCGTGACGATAGTCAATACATTAAAAAAGAGAATAAGCATGCGATTTTAACAACAACAAAAATATTAATAATAATTTCATTTCAACTCAATCTTCTCTGGTTTGTGTTGTAATTATATCTTTAGCTTTATCTTTCTGAGTTTTACCACGCTCGACATTAAAAACGGTTGCAAAATTGCAGAGGATATATCAGTTAATATTCAAACCTAATCCTCTTTTTTGAATTTATTTTGCAACATGGGCTTCGGCAACAAATCCATTGATTCATGTACATATTCAATATTATGCCGTTAATCACATTCCCGATTAGACTTGTCGCTTGGTAATCACTGTAACACATGATATCAAAGGTAACACGATAATATCACGACCAACATATATATCAGATAATTATTTTTGGGATGAATAATTTACCTTCAGAATTCAGACTAAGTTTCATAAGAAATAACACGGTTTGTAAGCAGCCATGCGAGTAACTCTGCAATTTACTGGTAGATTCAATTTTGAATTGCTTCACTTCAAGTTTTTAAAACATGTTCACATATCCCTGTTCGTACGAATTCCAGAGTTCGTAGAGATTCGTAGATTGGGCATAGCTTGTTACGTCCTTCTTACGGAGTTCGTACGAACGCCGTTAATTTGTTCGTTTTTTCCGCAAGAATGCCTTGAGTTCTTCTTACGTCAGACTTACGGCCATATTACGAGTTGTTTTTCTCGCAAAATGGTCATACGTGCAACTGACGGCATTCTCAAGTCATTCGTAAGATATAGCTGCATTTTTCATCAAAATAATACGATGCGCGGGGTTTAGAATGAGGCAATAGATTACAAATTTAGCCTGATGGTAGTAAAGTCATAGAAATAACTGAAGAGAAGATGACAAAACAGACACTAAATATGTGTGAGATGTCATGAGACATCGTCTGCTTGTGCACATCATGTTCAACATGTGACGTCACACATCTCAGCAGCGTTCGGTGAGCTTTTCAGGTGCTAAGGCCAGGGCTGTATTTAAGCGTTTTGTAATTGATAACAATCTAACTTCGAATGTTTCCAAGCATTGAATTTTGATATTCTTGTCCAATCAAATTTTTATCTTTGCAATCATGACAATAAAGTTTTAAAATCAATGAACCTTCTCTTTAAGAACATCATCAGGGCCCCGTAAGCTACGGTCACAAAGGTTCGTACGAATCTCCCTGTTTTTCCATGGTCTTCCCGAGTTTCCATGGTCTGAAAATCGTTCGTACGGCGTTCGTAGCAGTTCGTAATGGCATTTGTGACCGAGGCTTAGCGAGACAAAGCTTAGCTATTGATCGTACGGTTGACTTTTGCGAGTTATTGCAATGATCACTATGTTTAATCAGTCGTTACAATGCGTAATGGGGCCCTGTACTAGGTACTAATCCGTCGTATAGTTTTGATTTAATTTGTTTTTAAATTTTTTTAAAAGGTTGGAGAGGGAGGGGGAGGTGGATGCGGAGAGAGAGATAGAGAGATGGGGGAGGGACAGAGAGAGATTATGTAAAATTGTAATCAGTGGATATAATTATATTAAGATTTACGGAAGAGTTGCTTTTATCTAAATAATTATACAAGAATTACCACTGTGGATCTCTCGACGGTAATAACAAATTAGTTCTTAATCACAAGACATAGGCTTTACACTATGTACACGCTCTACGTGTATTGGTTTTGTTTTTAACTTTCCATGATTCTCCCACTACATCATCTCGAGCTTATTTGTATGTCCCCTTTATATCTAATTCATTCACTTTAAAAATGCTTCATTCAGGAGAGGTTATGACGAAAAATAAGCGTTATGAAGAGAGAGAGAGAGAGAGATAGATGAAATATCTCTTACCAAGTAAAATATTTATTTTAATCATAAGATTTGTGCACCTCAAGTGCGAACTCAGCAAAACGATCGCAATTTAAATCGCTACAACGGGGAATCCTTTTTGGCAACAACTGGTATGATATTTTTTTTCCAGAAAAATTTAAACAGATTTTTGCTCAATTAAAACACTTATATCTTTTTGCAGCAAGAAATCGTATATCATTCGAGCTTATATGTCACGATGCAATATGTCCAGTAAAGCAAAACGTCGAAGGTTAGTTGAGTCTACAGTTTTTCTCATGATAATGTTGGGGTCTGGTATCATGAGACTATTGGGTTGGGGGCGTCGGATGTCGAAGGGTTTGACACGTGATACCTTTGGATGATGACATCTCAAGTCTATTATTACCTAAAATCGCTCCGGAAAGCGAGCAACGGAGAGCAAAAAAGTAAACAAATCATGCCCTGACATATATATTAAAACCTCGCAATTTCTTTTTTAAATGGGAGGCACACAACCGGTCCGACTATAAACCGACTAAAAAATACAATTAATTCCTGACCATGTGGGGGTAACATAATTTGTTTGTTCGGTTTGGTCTTCTTCTTAAAGTTCAATTGCAATATCTGAGGGCTGTCAATTTATCATGTTGCATACAGTACAAGCGCCAGTAAACAACACCAACAACTTCCAGTCTAAATGGAACATGACTCTTAATAAACTGCATACAACTGCATGTTAACGATTTTTCTGCAAAATTATTATCGTTCTATTAAACAGGAAATACTGCAGTATAATAATATCTGAAACGACGAGAGAACAAAAACAATATCATGTGTGATGGGCGTAACTGAAATTGTTTACCCCAAAATATTATCAAATTATAGATTTTTGTATCCAATGTATTATTAGGGATTATTACTTCTGGTTGCTTTCACTGATTGCATCAATGAAATACCTTTCATGGAAAACAGTTTGTTAATGTATGTGGCGTGGGGATGTTTCCGAGTTAATTATCTTACTTGAAATAATTCAGGCAAGTCACATCAAAAACAAACACGGTAAGAAAAAAATACATTAAAATTAATAAACCAATACCATAAATATTCAATAGTGTTCAATATACAAAAAAATGATCTGCACAAACAATACAACAAATTCATTCATACAATGCAATCATTGATTAATCGCATCGAAAATCACAGGGTAAAATTAATAATGGTCACCAAAAGTTGTCAATCCGTCTTCAGGATATGGGGGGGGGGGGGGACCACCGCATGAATTTGAGATTTTTGCCTCATACTATACACGTGCGTCTTTCGACATTAATCTCCATCGAGTTGCTCCTATCAATGACCTACCAAAAATTAAGGATAGAAAACAAACGCCCCAAAATATTGCATAAACAATTTCTGATAATCATGCACTCTGGGGTAATATGGATTTTCCCTTTTTTTTGCTCGTAAATAACAATCGGAATATTTTGTCGATTTGTACTTCTTGTACTCACTGAACTATCCCTGTTCATCAATCTACGTTTGAGTGAAGAATGGTCTGTCATGCACAAATGCAATGAAATGTTCCATTCAATGAATTTGTACAATTCAAACACAAATCGCAATCAGAATACTAAAGCTTAACATGTTTAAGGTAATGACAATTGTATGCAGACATACGACCGAATTCATACAAAGTGAAAGGTGAATTGTTTGCCAATTTGATAGATATGCTTACCTGAGGCAATGGTAGAACTGACAAAGCAAGGTACTAAATCTCGAACATGTAGAGCAAGAAATTTCTTCAACATGAAAGAAAAGGACTGGGATAACTGAATTTGTTATTGCAAATTAAAATGAAATAGCAGGAAGACCATGTTCACTGGAATAGTTATTGAAACACATGGTTTTATGTTTCGTTTCTTCGTTTGAGTTCCTCTTATTTGAAAGGACTATAAGCAGAAACAGGAAAAAAAATCACTGTTTAAGTATTGATCAAACAATTTTTGAAAACGTCTCAAATATTCAATTTTTAGGTATTCTCATAGATGAAACACTGTCATGGAAATCCCATATTGCCATGATCTCTACAAAGATTAGTACAACTACAGGATTATTGTCAAAGCTGCAGTATTATTTACCAGGAAATGTATTGTTTATGGTTTATAATTCACTCATTCTCTCTTATTTGTCATATGGTAACATCGTGTGGGCAAATACAAGTCCTTCTAAGTTGAAACCCTTATTTTAACTTCAGAAGTGTTGTCTACGATAATGTACAAACTCTCATTATTTGGCGCATTCTAAACCTTTATTTAGACAGTTAAATACCTTCAATATTTATAGCCCATATAAATATCAAAATGCTGTGTTTGTATTCAAATGTATTAAAGGTAATGCACCATCATCTCTTGCCACCATGTTCCAAACTAAATCTAACATTCATAAATATAATAGTCGAAATAGTCTAAAGTAACACATTTGGAATATTGATAAACAGTACATGCAACAATCGGTAAGATATACAGGGCCCACAGTATGGAATTCTCTTCCATCCTCTCTCACACAATATGTTTACTTAAACTCATTCAAGAAAAATCTTAAAATGTACCTATTATCCCTTTAATTTGTTTTAGTTTAATACCTATTTCAAAATAAAATATAATCTATACAGTAGGCTTGCGGGTGCACCATGTGAGAGGGAGAGAGAGAATCTACTTCACCATGCAAGCCGACACTTACAAGCAGCAAAATATAATTTGTAAATTATCATAAGAGAGAAAGAAGGGGGAGGGAGGGGTAGAACAAATCCATGCGCAATACTCATTATTATGCTATTATATCTGTGTAATTATTTTATTAATTTGGACGCCTGAATCAACAAGCTAACATAAGCTTCCTACTTTCCCTTCTACTCATGTTCACAGTTTGTTTAAATTCATTTAACATAATGCTCATGATTTGTATATTTTAAACTGTCTGTATTTTATCACATGTATATATTTGTTCGCTTTTTAAGGGAAATAAAGTCTTTTGAATTGAATTGAATTGAATCAATGATATGTGAATAATTCTTTATGTCTAATATGTTAATATTCACGTACTTCAATTCTGTCAAGTTGTACATAAAAGATTGATAATACTGAGCTTAAGAGAAAAAAAAAGTTACACTCTAGAACTACAATGTATATTAAAATGTAAGTTTGACCATTTAAATGATAGTGGTTTGAATAATTAAGATGTCGATATATTGTTTTTGTTTTTCATCATGTACCTTGACAAAGAACTTTATTTAATATTTCAGTGATAATAGTGAACATCAAACACAGACAATTTTATTTAAAAGTATTAGTTAAAGACCATATCCGAACTAAAACATGAAATGGATGAACTATAAACCCCTGTTGACCCGTAATTTGAAGGGGTGCCGAAAATGAGGTTTTAAATTGCTTTTCTGCAATAATAAAAGGTTAAATACTTTGCATTCCTTTATATTTGCATTCCACATTCATTTAGCTTTCCGTTTATATCAAGTTGTTTTTTCATCGTATAGGGTCTTTAAGATACAAATCTATCCTTTAAAGTATAACCTATATATTCCTATTGTTTTTGCTATTATCACTGGCTATGCTTTGATGATAGTACAGTATATATTTTAATGATGTGTTGAAAATTATACCTAGTGTAAAATGTTATTAATTACCTCGTGTTATATTTTGGAGGTGTCGTGATTTAGTGGATAAATCGCTGGACTTTGAGTCACATCGTTCCTGGTTCGGAACTTAAATTCTTTGGGTTATCTTTATTATGTCAAGTGAGATCAATTCTTGTTTACTCAGCGTGGTTTTCTCCAAACAAAATGGGTTTTTAGGTGACAACTTGACATGTTTTGCTAATCCTTAGAGATTTGATTCCCTTATCATCATCAACTTTAGTGTCCATTGAGAGCCTCAAACAAATGTATTAGATCATTACGTCTCATAGCTTTGCAATTAAGTGCCTATGCAAATTTACCTATTTACTGTGTCCGTAATTACGCTACATAGGCAAATCTTATCTGTGCAAATATGTACACCTTTACCTTTGGTAAATACGGTTAAGATTCTTTGTGTTCCAGTTCAAAGTGATCTTAAAGACCCTATCCGATGAAAATTTGATTTATATGAAAAACGTAATGAATGTAGAATACAAATATAAAGGAATAAAAAGTAATTACCCTTTCATTATTGCACAAAAGCAAATTAAAACTCATTTTACGTACCCCTCCAAATTACGGTCAACAGGGGCCAAATTTGCCGAAATTACAGTGACGACATAACATGTGGACCCAACCGGTTCATTTATACAGCTGAGGCAATGAGCCGTGCTTAACTAATGCAAAGTCATTGTGAATATGCGTACTCCAAATACAATGATGTCATCAAGTCGATCGCAAATTTTTAGGTCGACAACTTCCGATTTTCAAAGCTTTAGGTTTTGAATTTTCAGAGAGCTGATACTCGTCTGACAGAAACTAAAATTGCATATCCTTGATATTATCGTTATCTATGGCTTATAAGCTTTCCGTTGATATATAATTCATCCGTTTCATTTTTCAGTTCGGATATGGTCTTTAAATAATATTTTTTTTTTTAAACTTTACGAGTTGCAGTTGTATTTTTTCCGGATCATTTATCTTTGTTCGATGTTCACTATTATCACTATGCAAAAAGTAAATCAATGTAAATATAAAGGATCCATCTAATGATAAAGGTGGTAATCATGACTGTCTCTACTGAAGCACTACATCCTCTGGACTAGTGGGTCCCCTGGTTGATGACACCTTTCCCGACCGATCTATCCACATTTATCTAGTGGCTCCTTGTTTTCTTGCTTATCCATCATCCTGGCATTCTTAATAAGAACATGATGCTGACAAATTAAGGATACAGAAGTCATCCCATGACCATATCTTCTCAAAGACCCAGGTTACCTTTTGGTACGCATGAAATCTTGTAAAAACCTTTTTTGATGCCCCTCAGGATGACCTCTTTCCCAATCTATCTATTCGCGCTTATCCAGTGATTCCTTGTTCTCCTCCACATCCATCACCCTGGCATAGGCAGCATAGGGCATGATGCTGAACAGTTAAGGACATCAGTAGTCATCCTATGCCTGTATGATATCAAAGATCCGATTTACCCGTCCTTATGCATTCAACATTGTATCAACCTTTTTCTGGTGCCCCTAAAGATGACATAGTTCAAATTATATGTGCTAATGTAAATGTCGGCAAGAGAATTCGAACTTTGACAATGTATCAAGAGAACTTGAACTTCTTTCTGGTGCTCGAGATAATGTCAAAGTTTAACAACTTTGGATTTGTGACAATGTGAGCAACACATACCTCATCCCAGACACGGCAATAGAGGTACATGTACCATGTTCATACCACCGTTGTGAGGTCTGGAATAGCTAGCTCTTAACAGGATCCGTACTCACCGTTGCAGAACAGCCAATCATCTGAAAAAAAATGATGGTAGACTGCCCTGCATGTTTCTACATGCATGAACACTGACACTGCATCAGACTGTACTCTTAGATAACTTGCCCGGCGTTTGACATACAGTTCATGGAATCGCAGACTTAGTATAATTTGCCTGACTATCTAATCTAGATCTGAAACTATCAACTCCACACCATACGAGAAAAGAAATTGAGGAACAGGAAAAATATAACTGACCTTATCAGCAATCCTGAGAAAGACGTTAACATTGTTATATTCTTTCAAAAGCAAAGCCTCCTTACCCTACACTGTTAGAACAAGTATTACAATTTTTAATCAAGTTGGTTAAAATTTTAATCAACCACGGATTACCAGGTGAATCACACAATCGTTGGTTAAAATTTAACCAACAGCCTGTTGATTAAAATTTAACCTGTGGTTGATTAAAATTTTTAATCAATTATTGGTTAAAAAAATTTGCTCAATTTTGGTTAAAATGGTGTTGATTAAACTTTAACCATTTGTTGATTAAAACTTTAATCTTTTGTTGGTTATTTATGCTTTGTTTGGGGCTGATTCACATGTTGTTGGTTAAACTTACTTGGGTCGTTGGTTAAAATTGTAACCATTGTAGGTTAATTCTTTTTTGATTCACACGATGTTGGTTAAACTTTAGTGGGTTGTTGGTTACAGTTATAACCCCTGTTGGTTAAACTTACGGGTGTTTGGAGGTCTTATCCTCGTGTTTGCAGGTAAGAAATTGTTTAATATGATTATCATCAATGCTAAGATTGGAAGGAAGAAGTGAAATAAGGTTCTTGCTCAAATTAAAAACGCTTTGTGTCCCGGCCAGTAGGTTGTAGCTCAGCCAGTAAGTGTAACGGATGACCTACCCAAATTGCATGCATGAAGACGTTTCACTTTATGACATCTTATTTTATATTTAATTGTTTTAAACAATTAGATACAATTAGATTTAAAAAAATAAGATTATTTTTCATGCATGCAATTTGGGTAGGTGATCCGTAATAGGCCCACACTTCTCCTCCTTTAATTGGGTCTACCTCCTTCACGGTTGAAGATTTTTGCAGACTGATGAGTGTGTGTGTGCTTACGTTATTAGCCAGGTGCACGGTGCAAGTAAAATGTTACTTATTGGTTGAGCTACGTCGGGAGCTACGTACAGCCTAGGGGACACAAATCGTTTTTGATTTGAGCAAGAACCTTATTTCACTTCTTCCTTACAATCTTAGAATTGATGATGATAATATTAAAATAATTTCTTACCTGAAAACACGGAGATAAGACCGTCCAAACCTCCATTTCCTCAGCGTCCTCGCGACAACCTCCATTGTTAATTTTGTCGCACGCGTAAACTGCATGTACTTTGCATGTACTTTATTTGTATGTCGAGCGATCGCTAGCTACGCGCTTCGATATCGTTCTGTTGGGTCACGTGACCAGTACTTTAATCAACATGGATTAAACTTTAACCGGAAGGGGGCTATCATTACTGTCGGAATTTTGTTTTTAATCCATGCTGGGTTACAATTTTTGCAAACGACTTAGACTTAACCAACATAGGTTAAAAGGAATAATTTTGATCAACACTGTTTTTAACCAACGCAAGATTAAAAGTAAATTTTAATCAACACTACATTTTTAACCATTGTTGAGCGTTTTTTAATCAACAATTTTTTAACCCGCATTTTTTTAATACTTGTTTTAACAGTGTACCCCCTAAAAAAGGCAAAGCAAAACGAAATTTATAACCCCGAAAACAATAAGTAAATGCATTTGTGGTCAGGTGCACACAGAAAATTACAAAGAAGAAAGTCTTTATAAATATATATATACAAAGCAATGGAATGTTTGATGATTGTTTTACCTTACTGCTTAGAAAGCACGCATATGTTTGAAAAGTAAGCAACCAATCTTTAAGCCCTCTGTGAGGGACTTATTGGTGATGAGGATAAATGCCTTGCTGAAAAATACGAACGCATTGGATTGGGTTCGGACCCGGGACCTTTCTGTCACGATACCTCTATCACTAAGCCAAATTACCTCCTATAAATGAAATAAACTAAGACAATAATTCAAATGATAATTAGTTTAAGGCATGGAAAACGACCGTGCAACCCTGAGAAGATAATCGCTCGTTCTCGCTTTTATACTTCATAAATATTGATGAAAAATATCCTAAACGACATACGCTTTCAATGTGGATAAGGCGATATCCCCTCGAGAACTGACCTACAATGGTCTATGAAAGCACTACAATTTTGTAATTTTGTATGGATAATTAGGCCGTCATATACATAAAGTCACCTTAGTGCGTCCAACCATAAGATGATGCAATTAACTTTACAGTATTTAGTCATGATAATTTAACTTTTCCACTATTTTGATGGGGGGGGGGGAGGAATAAAATGCGTTAATACGCTTGCGAGGTTACTTCCTAGATGTATGCGACATCATTTCTTCATTACCTTGATTAATTGGTGTCGCAGACGAGTCCACAACAGAAATAACGATTTACAACGATTAGATAGCGGTGCATAACAAAGCAACAAATGCATTTAAATAATAATAATAATAATAAAAACGTTACTTATAAAGCGCTTACCACCGAAGTCTCTAAGCGCTATACACACAAAATAGACTGATATACAATTACATCTTATACAAAACTAAAAATGCAAATAAACCTACAAATAACAATACATATGGAATACACATCAAAGTGAACAGAGATAATTAATCATCGAACGCAATTTTGAATAAATGTGTCTTGAGACTAGTTTTGAATAGGTTAACGGTTTGACAGTTTTTTACATTTAAAGGTAATTTGTTCCAAAGTTCAGCAGAAGCTTTGCGAAAGGAGCGATTACCATAAGAGAGAGTTGACACAGAAGTAGATACGAGAAACTATGAAAAAGAAACTCCTCAATCGGATTTTTTTTCCCCCAAAGAATATGGATGGCATATCCACTATGAACATGATGGACAAAGAAAGAGGACAAAATATACAGTTCCTCATTCTACCCTCAACAATTGCTGTGGTAGACAAAGGAACATCCTTTCACTGCTATTATGTAAAAATGTGTAGAACAGGTGAATATGCATGTGACACCTGTTCTACACAATTTTACATAATAGCAGGGAAGGAATGTTCCTTTGTCTATCACAGCAATTGTTGAAGGTAGAATGAGGAACTGTATATTTTGTCCTCTTTCTTTGTCCGTCATGTTCTTAGTGATCGCACCTGGTCTTTTGGTGGCATTAGAATACTGGACTGTAGAGAATGTACATGAAGTGTTTAGTTCTTTTTAACTGCAAGGTGTCGCTTTTGGAGTGAATGTATTTGTACCTTAATTTAGTTTTTGGTATACATCTGTTATTTTTACTTGTCATTTATCATTTTAACGCTGGGCACTGGCTGTACGGTTGATGCTTCATATACGTCACGCATCCAAACCTGATGTTCATGTCCCTCGATAATCAACTCAGCAATCATATCACCTCCCTCATCTTTTGACAAGGTGTTTTTTACTCCGCAGTTTTCTCGAATATATTTTTCGTAAATCGACCACTGACCATCTTTATCCGTCGAGAATTCCACACCTTTCCTCTGCTATGTTCATGAAGGACGTTTGTGAATGTGGCGATAATCACCTGCGTCTCTTTGGCGTACCGGAATTGGTTCGCTTGTACTTTCACCTTGTACATCTAGTAGAGTTGATGTTTTATTAAGTTATATATGGTATGATATCTCGTATGTATTATTTGATTTATATTCCACATATTTTCATGGTTGTATTCATGTCCCTACAACGAAATATAGATTGCCATATTTGCATCCTGTAATCCATAAACTTTGACAGTTTCCTGTCAAATATACACAAATTAAAGATGTTGGGTTTTTGTTATTTCATGAACATATTACCAATCAATAACCTTTAAGACCTTGAGAGTTATTGGTCATTGGTTATGACCAAATCAAATAAAAGAAGTATAGGTGACAACTAGGCCTACTAAATAGTTGACAAGTTTTAGAAAATGTCTTAATTTTAGAAGAATATACATATAACATATCTGAAATTTAGAAGGAAATTTAGAAGGAACGTAAAAGTCCTCTCTCTTAAAAGATATTACCGATTGCAAGAAATGTTGATAAATCATTTCATCATGCCTAGATTCGATTCAGAGATGAGTTCAAATGAAAAATACGAGGAATCCTTTTTGTAAGTAACATGCTGACGTCATAGGAAGAGAATGAAATGAAGAGAACAAAATAGAGGGATGTGAAAGCAAGTTGAGAAGGCATTTTTTCACAGCCTTATGACACCTGTTTGGCTTCAATTCGTTTGCATGTCAGACATATGTGTGATTATGACCAATCAAGATATATCCTAATCAATGCAAGGACACCCAGGGCGATTCGATTTCCCAGCTATCCAATACCAAAGCTCGAACAATTTATGCCCCATCGCGCTGCAGTTTTGTATGACATTTAACCCAGGCAAAAGTCATTTGCAAACTAAAAGAAAACGCAAGGTAAAATCTTTATTAATGCTCCTTCAGTAAAGGCTTCCGCCGCACGCTTGATGAGGCGTTCAGTCGTACGAGGGCAATTGGACCCGACGTCCTATAATGCCTTCTTTTTAATCCACCTTCTCCCGCCTTTTTATAATCCAGGTATTTTGCTAGAACCTGAAGCTTTGAACTGTGAACAAAGTGACAGGCAACAACTTTGTGAACGGTGCCCATCACTCCTGAACAAATGGCTTCATAATTTTTCGATTTTTCGCTCAACTTGTTTGGAATAAAATATTCATCTTCTATGTCTCACTAGGATTAGGTTATTCTCAGTGCTGACTACGATTCAGCTACTATCAATACAAATCCTCCTTGGTTGTACAAAATAAACTATTTGATAATTTTGTTTATATGTGTAATCGTATTAGCGTTCTTGCATTATAATGGATACAAGGACATATTTCCTATTAGAATAAACATCTCTGGAAATAATGAGGAGAGACATTCACACGAGAGAGTTAGGTGCATGCCATGTATTGATGTGTCAAATATATACGTGTAGTGCGGTAGTAAGGAAAGAGAGGAAGAGAAGGAATAATTTAAGCAGGATGAGGGAGGGTAGGGAGCGAAATAGAGAAGGGAATATGAAGGAGGTGGAGATCGAGAAAAGAGGGAAAAGGGAGAAGAAAGATATGCATGAAGGAGAAGCTTTTGACAAAGCATGTTATTGAGTCATACAAATGAAGGATTGAAGGAAGGTGCAAGAGAGTGTTACACCATTCCTTTAAGAATATTCTGTCGTTTGAAATATAGAATAATATGATATGAAACATTAATCATGAATTGAACCTTCGATTTCGTGCATTGGCTTAATGTGCTGGATCATTTATTTCGACCACATTTTTTTTATCCACAATACACTAGTAAACATTTTATCGATAGGAATTAATTTATGGTCAGTTTATATTTTTTATTTTGGCATATTTCTCAAGTATATTATTGATATCATAGGTATGGCATTGAATTCATTCAACTACATTACAAGCTGACATATCTACCTTATATTTTTTAGCTAATTTTAATAAAATGTCAGGGTGAACGATGTCCGGAAATTAAATAGACGGAAACTCCAACGTCAACCCATCAAACCATCAAACCATCCTCCGTCTAATAACGGTTTTAAATGTGCCATATTTCGGTAGTTTGTACGCGTCAATCAGTGAACTTACGTGCGATACTACTTTGTTTGTCTATACATCCGAATAGCAAAAGATTGTTCTTCTTATAGATGACCTCAGTTAATGGATGTATATCTCTGTTTTTTCTTCGTTGCTCTATGCTATTGTGTTTCATGGGTGAATAATATTCACCAGTCAACAAGACGTGCTTATTCCAATAACATCGAGTTCTGAATTAATCACGGGGCTCTTCAATCATTAAAGAGGCTAATTATCTGAGCGTGGATCGGGCAAACCTTTTCGCGATTTCTTTTACCGAGAGCCTTTCATACGTGGCGGACGTAGGTCAATGCTTAGATGATATCTTCAGGCTTAACCGGTAGCGTTCATCATCTGGCTTCCATTTGTTTTATCTAAATTCTTTGGGAAAAGATACCCTTCACTACTGCATTATTAAAAGCGAATAATAAGACCCCGCAGGTTTAGACTGACTATCGTACTACATTTATGTCCTCAAGTGTGAAACGCCCTTCCATATGAGAACATGAAAATATAAATGAAAACGAGATATATACTGTATGTAAACTATTACAGAACCTCTGCTTTTATGCTTTGACATATTTTATTTGAATTATAATTTATACATAATTCGTATGAGAGTGGCACGGTTTATGATAACAGGACACTAATGAGAAAAACAATTGGCACTGGAAAGAAAATGCAAACAAAAGCATTGTGAAATATTGATTTAAGGGATACGCGATTTGAATTAAGGTATTTATCTCAGTGCAATTACTAACGCGCTTGGGAATCACGACGGCCTGCTTTATTTGACCTGTTTCAAAATCATTCAGCACACATCGAAGTGAAAATGAACTTACACTCCTTATATTGAAGATCGAGACTTTTTTTGACGCGAACAATTATAAGACATTGGGTATATTTCTGGACGAAAACCAACACACTTTAAGAATATCCTTAAATTTGTTTAAAATAGATTACCAATTTTTTCTTTAGTATCACGTTAGTAGCTTGGTAATTGCTTACTTTGGATTTGTATTTATTTTAATCTGCTATTCAATATAAAGGGCAATATTAAAAACGTTGCTCTTCGTTACATCAGAATATAAACGATGCAACTTATGATTTTTGTAATTGTGATATAAACTTTTATTTCTGAAATAGACAAGAAATTTAAGGAAAAAAAGATGTAAAGAAAGCAGATTTAATAAATCTAAATGGAAAACTATTTGTGATATGAAGCAAAAATATTTCAATATTTTTCTTCCATGAGGTTGGATGCATAAATCATGCATTATTAATTCTCTTTTTTCCGGATGAAATACGTACATGTACATGCAGCAGATGAAAATGCCACATTTTCTCATTCGTATGAGGTAGGTTAATATTGATTTTACTGATGCATCTAGTAGAGAATGTTGCGTGGAGGCATGATCAAAATTAAAGTCAAAGACAACTTAATCATTCTGTTGTTTTTCTCCTTCTACTTCTTTCTTTCTTTCTTGTTTATATTTGATAACAGTGGTTGCATTTATAGGTACAAAAATAAAAGATATTATTGACAAAAGTATCTATAAACCACTACATTCTAAAAACTGAAATGTTAAATGTCAATTTAAAAGGGCCGAGGAGTGACCACTCTTTTAAAATGTCAGATTGTTTCTTTTAACCTGCTAGATTCAACCTTTATAGTGTTGAATCCAGCATGTTCAAAGTGTTAATCTTCCATTTTGAAAGAGTGGTCACTCCTCGGCCCTTTTAAATGGTGATTTAACATTTCAGTTTTTAGAGTGTATCAGTGAATTGATACTCGTTTCATGTCAGTAATTTGGAGATTTTCTAAATACCATTTGAGTTACCTGAATGGATAACAATATTAGCAACATCGGTCTAGTCAGGTTCTTGAACTAGCGCGTAATTTGATCCTGTCTGTGTTTTGTTGCCCTGATATATACTATATGAGGCAACACGTTTTTATACTTTCCTATGCATCTATGTGCGCTTGAAGAGCAATAGGGGTGGTCGTCATAACCCAATTCCTGCAGCCATGTATTATTGACGTTGATCCGATTTCGATAGTTTCTGTACAATATAAAATGATATACATAATATTTAAGGGATATCAAAGAGCAATTTTACCTGTACACTTTTATTGTTAAATCTTTGGAACTGTATAATCAAATAGTAGGAATGATTTCAATCTGTGAATCAAATCTGGTTAGTGAAGGCGGGGGGAAAGACACGTAAACAAATTATAGGAATATATTCAAATTAAAGTTAGTCTACAGTAGCTTTTCATGGGGGAAACGCTTAAACTGTCTACGGTATTGTGATCCAGTCTTTACCTACGATGCACAAATTTTGCCATGGTAAACACATAGGCATTCATAAGGTATCGACGTTTCATGATCATGAATCAAGCAATAACCTGCTGAATATGACTTGCAGCGCGATAGCATCTCTGAAGTGAGCTGTATACAGTGTGGGTGATGAAAAGAGGACGAAATGAAACAGGATGAAAGAAAATTTGAAAAGAAAGTACACAAGAAAAGAAAATGTAATCTGAAAGCGTTGAAGTACAATCAATGTCCTTGCCGTATTCGCTTTACAAAAAACCCAATGTAGATCTTGGTGAGACAGAGACAAGGAGATAAAGGCACATAAATGTATCGACATAGACAGAGAGAGAGAGACAGATAGAGAGAGAGGGGGGGGGGGGGAATACGATGAGATAATGAGAACGTGGGTTAGCTGATTGTGGGTGTGTATTCTGATACGCGTGCAAAAGATCTAATTCGTTTATGATGAGAATAAAAGATGGCGGATATCCTGCGGTATATTCCTACCTTCATTCTTTGATAATTATTTGGCTTCGTCTCCAGCTACTTGAGGGAAATGCTTCGTAAATAATTAGTGCTTGAAATATTGTTTGTGAGCATCCTTCCTACGGAGGCAAGGCATGTCTGTGTAAATATTCCAGTCGTTTTCCGACAACAAGGGAAAAGGGGATGAAGGAACCTTTCAATATAGAATGGAAGGTTGTTCACATGAACTTAGGGTCAAGATGCAATCGCTGTGGGGGTTTGTGCATTAATAATTCAATCTTCAGCATGCTATTTGCAAATTAAAACCACAAAATATGTATAAAATCTTTCTCTCTTTGTTTTGGTCTCACCTGTAATGGAATACTAGCCTTTGGCAATTCATCGAAACGTATATAAATGTAAAGGTATTCCGCCTACAAAAGAGCGTGATAATAAATATTATAAATAAGTACCACTGACATAAAACTGTTAACAGATTTAATTACGAGAGAAGGCAACGAAACCAAGAACAACATTATGGCAACAACAAAAAATCAAATATTTTCAAGAATAATCAAATACTTAGTAACTATTTCACAAATATGAATACGTCGACCACCCCCCCCCCCCCGCGCATAAAATCATTTAGCATAATTCTTTAGTTTCACAGGGACTCCATAGGAGAATACCTCAAGTAAAGTCTTCTGTTCTCTGCCGTCTTATATTCATGTAAGTGTATTCTTCTCCTTGCGTAGAATATTGGACAGTGTATGTCTAAAAAAAAAACCTTAGTAGTTTAATGGCACGTGGAACACAGGTCGATGTTTTGAGCAGGAACCTCTCCTTCAACGGTGCTCTTTTCATAAATTTCTTTTGAGCCCCAACAAAGGAATTGTTGTAAAATTTGTCATGGAAATATGACGATGCAAAATAACATTTGCCTTTTTGTCCTACGTTTTCCACTGAATGTAACACCTTGTCACCAAGACTCAAATCAGATCAAACAATTGGTCACCAAACAAATTTCGCTCAGCCAAACAAAGCATAATTATGCACGTATGTTTCTTTAATAACATATGAAATGATCATGCCCCCTCCCCCAGTGGATGGGCCAGACATCTCCGTGGCACCATTCTCAGGGGGTAATCCAAATGTTTTCGTAGAAACAGACGCCCCTTTGCTCCCGTCGTGGGGAATCCATGACACACAATGAGTAGGCGTCAACCGTGACCTTTCATTGATACATCAAATTGAATTGAAGAAGGAGCTCCACTTCTCCCTTTTCTTTTGTCGCCATTAGAACACCCAAAACGCCACATCAGCGGAAGGCGCAGTCTGGATAATTGGCACATTACGGGAAGTTAGGAGAAGCAGAATATTTGCTTGGGACATGATCGTAATGTACTGATTTCGTTAAGGTTGCTTAGGAAAACGTGAATGAACTCTTTTACCCGCACTGGCTCATAGTTGAATGATCGAACTAGTAGGATTCAAACATGATACATCTATAAAAGTCTAACGCTAAGTACTTGCCCCTATGTTTTTCATTCTTACACAGTCTTGCAGTTCTTGAGGCTGTACGTATTCGATAGTAGAAAAGGAGAAAGTTGAAAGCATTAATTCTCTTTAGTTTATATCAGCCATGCGATTTATAAACTAGTTCTTGAGCCATCTTTATGGACGTACAGGTTAAAAATGATGAATATTTTATTAAATAAAGATGATTCTTCATCAACACACTCTATTTTACGGTATAAATGTATCATGTATGTATTTCATCTCTTGCACAAGCTGCGCCTTGAGCATTTGACTGTCAAGTGGATTTGGCGCCTTATAAATCATATGTATTATTATTTATCATTTATACTCTGTAGTAATTAAAAAACGCATTAGCAGAATAACAATGTTCTACTAGTATAACGCCTTTTGTCATCTGAAATAATAATAACAATTCGGTTTAGTCGATTTAGCTTATCGGACGTGGGGCTGGGTTGGGGATAGTTACATTTAAAGATAAATACCGGTTCTGGCCATGCGATTGCATTGTGAAAGAAACGCTTTGGAATAGATCAGTAAAGGTTGATCATCTAGCATATAAGTTTGATGTGTACTGCAAGGTTCTGGAATCATCAACATGATAAGAAATTTGGCCCAGTCTTGGTAAAGTAACAAGCATTGTACACCGAAAGATGTATATGGGACTACGCTACACGTGCGCGATATCTATCCGGTCCAAATAGATTTGTATCATCACGTATTAGTCTAAACATTTTCTTTCACACGATTGGTAATAAGAGCTTCCATTTCATTTTTTGAGAGGGGGGGGGGGCGTTCCCAAAACTGATCTTTACCTTTAATACAATTTTTAGTTGAGAAAGTGTAACTTTATAATTATAATAATAATGATAATAATACAAACAATCATTATGATAGTAATGATAATTTATAATAATAATGATAATAATAATGATAATAATAATAATAATGACCATAAGAATAATCGATACTTGAAAATTAAGAAACTTTAACAAAAACAGTGCCATGTTCATATCAGGTCATTTAATATTGATTTTTTTTCTATCAATGAGGACGTCGAATGCTTTTCTTTTCATTCAGAAAAATATACCCTTTAAAGGGACTTGCTTACGTTGTTCAGATGAGAGAAAATGGTGCTAAGGCAGTTACTTTAATGCTAGATGTACAATTAAAGATAATCTGAAAGAATGAGTATAAATAAACACACAAAGTGGGAAAAACTAACCTGATAGATTTCTTAATTCTCCCAACTCAATCATTAGAATTTTATTACATTTTAGGTTAATGCAAATTGTCACAAGGCAATACATTGGCTATACCATTTCAGACATTTAAGTGTTAAAAGATATTTTAAAGCCTGCTATATGTCTTATTTTCATGGAAAAACGGTTGGAAAATTCAAAAATGGTTGGGAGAATTTACTGTTGGAGGGTGTCGCACAGTGACGCGTTCAGAGAAAACCATAAATATCTTTGTGGTTTGAGAAATTTTTCCAGTTTTTTTTGTTTGTCAGAGGGTTAAGTAAATTGAATATAATAAGTAAAATTTCATACAAAATATACGCAGTTTTTTTTACCAACCTTTAACAATATTACCGAGTCACTTTAATCTTTAATCTTTTGTCTTTTTTATATTAAACCCGTGTCACTACTTCGTAAAGGTCACTTCAGCTTGACAATGCTTTTTGTTTTTCGCCAATAAAGATTTGAAAATGAGAACCTACCCTTAGGGACTCACTTTTAGAAGGTTAAGTGACATCTTAGAGACTCGAGAACAAATGATCCGACTTGAGAGTTCGCACAAGCCCATGGGAATCACATGTTTCACTACATGCTGAAATCATGTTAGGAAAGTCGTATGTAGCATAAGTCCTTGAAGGAAATCATAGTTGATTGTGATTTTAGCAGAAAGGTTAAATGTAAAAGTCGTACAAAGATCAAATCCGCCACTACATATGCTATTTTTGCTTCAGATGATAAGCTCTTTGTTTATGGTTATATATATATATATATATATATATATGTGTGTGTGTGTGTGTGTGTGTGTGTGTGTGTGTGTGTGTATGTATAGTCATTGCGGTATATTACTTACTAGTTTCTTTAAAGGTAGCTGTCTCTGTTGTTGGTTTTATGTGTTTTTATTCTTTAGGTTTTTTCAGAGACAGGGTATGAGGGGAGAATGACATAGGAATATCATCTTAAATGGCAATTTCTCAATATTATTTGGTTACACCGGACTATTTATATGTAAATATTTAAAAGAAAAAATCCCTGTATTATTTTTGTATGCTTATCAGATGGTATGGTATTATTGTCAGGTGCACGTCCTATAAAAAGTTCAGCTTCTTTTTGTTAAACTAGGGCATCGTAATTATTACTAAAAACCTACTTCAAATATTTCAAAATATATCATTAACATTTCATTTCACGATCAATAATGTCTTCTTTTTTTTAACGAGAATTATCCGATGTCATTATGGTACGATCCATCAGCACACATTGCCACTAATCCATTTTGTATGTGGGACTGAACAGCTCTGATCATAACAAGACAATATAATTTTTATAGCTGCATGTGAAAGAGAATCTATCTGCCTTAGTACCTAATAATGATTATGTACATATTACCCAAGCACTACTTCATTGGATGTAAAACATAAAAAATGATCCTATTTCGGTCATTCTGCTTGCCATTAATAAACCTTATAATCGTTTTTTATAAACCCCGAAACGACAAGAAAATCTATATCATTACGCTAATTTGTAGAAGCGGAGAAGAAACTGGTCGAGAGAACTGATCTGCTGATCTAGATAAGCAAATCTCTCTTCCAATTGATTTATATACGTCGCCTTACACACTTGCTAGAGGCAAAATACTTTTTTTTTAAAGAACAAAGTGAAACGTATAAAAAAAATGATATAAAAAGGAATCATCGTATAATATCCAGCATCCACAAAATTGGACCAAACTAGACGTCTAAAAATTACATTAACATATGATCAAAATGAGAGCCGTTTTTTAATAACCATTTCACGAATAAAAGCTCTTCTTTCATATTCTAGATTATGAAAGATGCATAAACTGTACATTTCAGCAGAAGAATTAGTTTTTTTCAAATTACTACTTTTTGGGATTTATTCTTTAAATTTGTGGGAATTTATACTTTTTTTATCCCCTAGGTAAGCATTGGATATTGCTAGATAATCGGATTTTCAGTGTAATAAGCGCATGAACTCTCAAGCCTACTTGTGTAGTAGATTTTTGAAAGAAATCTTCAAATATTATTTCTCCATTTCTGTTAATGGCAGTCCCTAGCGAATACATCAACTACATTATGTTCCTCTTTGTTAAATGACGGTCAAGATTGCAATCTTTAACTAATCACAATACAAATACTAGGTTAGAAACTGTACTTGTGCACCGGATCTTGTTTAAAGGCTTTGTAGTAAAAGACATATTTCTATTTGAAACTTCATCTTCACGGAAGATATCATTTTCGTCATAATTGTGACCATTGTGACTTGATGACACCACAGTCAATACGTTTCACTTTCGTGTTATACTAAGGTCCTTTATCCTCTGCTCAACCTGACCGACTAAAGATAAAAGGTACATAACTACGCGTAGTCCCATATAATATTAATTTCAAGAGGGGAAAATTTTTTATTTTATTTTCCCATGATTTGGATTAATTTGGAGCAAGTGTGCGCTTGTAAAATGGCGACTGGCTGGAATGCTCCCCAGGGAGTGGAAAATGTGCGGGTAAGCCTGAATCCGATGACCGGGGTAAAAATATATATCTGTAAAGCGCTTAGGCACATCGTTGGATCGGTGTATTGAGCGCTATATAAAAAACGGATTATTATTATTAGTAGTAGTAATGTATTCATAGTATCTTGCCGCTTCTTCTTTGTCCTTGTTTTGTCCAATCTGTTCATGGCTGTATAATTATATAGGAGCAATCTTTCTACCGAAATTGAACAACCATTTAAAGACATTAGTGGGATAACTGAACCAACATCATACGTCATCAATTATTAGGTTAAAATCTCTTCTCGAACCGATGTGTGAATAATGTAAAATACATATATGACATTTGATCGTCATAATGGCACATTATGAAAAATGGAATTAAAAAAAAACGTATCACGTAGCATAATGGGAGTCGGTTGAATGTTTCGTTTATGTCATTAATGGTGATATTTATATTGGCCTAAACACAATGTACATCACGGGTTACGTCCACATCTAAGCATTTATTCATTAAACCAACGTATATTTTCATTAGCAAATAAAACAATAAAATATCGTTCCTCTGTTAACAGGTTCAGCATTGATAATCTCAAAAGTTGAGCTTTCAAAGAAGAGCCTAAAATAGTGTCTACTAGGTAGTTTGATGAAGTACCACCAAAGTAAAGAGTTTTTATTCATTTGCGTTGTCTTATACTTACTCTTGACATCCCACCTTCCCCCTCTTTCTCTCTCTATCTCTCTCTCTCTCTCTCTATCTCTCTTATATATATATTTGTATATCGGTGACGTCACTGCTCTCTTCTTTATAATATAATGAGGTAAAAGTACACGGTACTTTCAGAAATATAGGATGGTTCATTGCTTCTTTTGTATGGCTAAAACAAGTGACCTGACAAACAGTTTAGGTAACCTGTCGAGTAGGAAGATATCTGCCGCATTTGACTTAATTTTATATATTTCATCTGGGACAAAATCGATTAAAAGTATTGCTATTCAAATAAAACGGTGGCCTGAAAAAACCTCAACAGATTGCAATGCATTATTAAAGAAGCACTGCGTGATCCACATACCTAATTTTGACTAATCATATACTGTACATTCTTCTAAACTCATGAGAAAACGTCGATTTCTTTATTCAAAATGACGTCACATGTGCTATCTACAATCTGCAGCTTTCTACAGAAAAGTGAGTTGTCAACTTTGTCATGTAGACTGAACCTCAAGTGATAACACCCGTTTCGCATTATAGTTTGTTTGTTGGGAATCGCAAATTTAGAATGACGAATTGGTAAAACTTACATAAACATATTTCTGTCGTCATAAATTCGTGTTGTATAAATGTAACCTACATGTAGTGCTAAAATCGATCTCGTATTTTGCTCATGCTCATAATAGCCAATACCGGTTTGTTGTGATATACCCAATCACTTTTCTAAAACGTATTCAAGTGACTTCCATATCGAACGCTACCTAAAATAGACTTGATCTAAAAGGCCTATTTTGCTAAGCAAGCCCGATAGCAGTATGCACTCTGTAAAAGAAAACACATTGTCATTCTTCATTTGAGCATGTTTTAAGGTCAATTCAGTCAATTTCGCTCTTGCAGGATGACCCCAAATAAACGGGGTTAACCAGTAAATATAAAATATTAGGAGCGTTCGGAATGGAGTTTCCGCGCACAATGGCGTAGCTACGAGGCATACGGGTACTGCCCGCCCCCAATTTGATTGCTTAAGTCATTAGAAAATTTGATTTACTTTTCATAACATGACTCTGACCCATGCATAACGCAAAGGCGTCGAACATTTTGTTGTTGCATTGCTTTAATTTTGCTTTTAAAAGTTCGTCTCGCATTATGTAAAAACACTGTGTATTCATGATGCATGATGAAAGCCCTTAGTTTGTCCTTGAAGCATTATGGTGTTAAATGTCGGAAAACTGCTTCCTTCCACCTCGTCGACAGCCTCTATGATTACGTCGCTGACCGTGATGAATTGAGTACCTTGAAGAAAATGCACTTATTGTACCCAAGCATTTTAGTGCAGGTGGTGTTACGACGGTATTTCCGTGCAGGGGCGGAGACACACAGACCATTTAGTAAAGGGGAGTCGGACCACCTTATATTTATATAATTATGGTCGAGAAGATATGTTCAACAACCGACAAAATAAAAATGGGTTCCTCGATTTTTTTATTGTGATAATTAAGATGGAAAAAGGTCCTGAGATGTTCAAAATTTGTCGAGAGATTTGTTTGCAGCAAGCAGTATATAAGAACAACATATAATGTCAACATCGTTAACAAAATGAGTCCAGATTTGGGGTATCTCATCCCAACATTCTACTTTTAACGTTTAACTTTTAACGCTTGAAAAAAAAAAAAAATCGATTTTGGCATTCATGGCAGACATCACGTATGTTTCATTTCTTGAATTTCGACAGAAAGACTTAATTCTAGGATTTTTTTTTTGGTATTACCTCACTAGCTTGAATGTGATACTTTTGTAATTCCGAGGCTAAAAGAATATAAATGCATGTACTGGAAACGAAGTATATAATATGCAGTCAAATATTTCAACATTATACCCTTCACCTATATCTTGCCATTATGTTGTTTTTGCATGCCATACACTCCATTGCTACTATGTTGCAGTCCTCTTCTTTTCCTCTCTTCTTTTCTCTTTCTCCAAGCTCTCTATCCTCCTCTCCTCTTTGCCTATCCCTTTTTTCCCTTTCTTCCTTTCTTCTATTTATAAGGTATACTATGTATTTGTGTATTCGGGCTTACCCATTAAAAGCTCTGCTTATCGGGTTTCGTGCCTTCTTCCTTACAATACAAGTTCTTTCATTATATTCATGTTCCTACCTATACATTGTTATTGTTTGAAAAGATGTCAAATATATTTGTCAAATTGAATGGAAGAAAATAGTTTTTCATTTGAATTTAATTGAGTTGAATTACGGATGAAATTTTAAAAAAATCAACGTTGACTTGTGCAAAGGAATGGAGAAGGGGTGCAGCCCCCTAGGAAGTTTTAAATTAATTTAATTTCAATTTAATGACGAAAGCGCATTATCACTCATGCTTTAACAAGGTGTCATTTTTATTTCTTACTTGCTTTCCTCTCTCCCAAAATTGTACAATTCTAAAACTGGAAATTTACATATTACAGCAAGAAACATGCAGATCCTTGTTCGAGATTTTATTTTTTACGAACAATGACTTTAATTCCGATATTCCCTTGGAAGATCGAGACCGGTTGAAATTAGAACACTTTCCGGTGCTCCTCGCTTTGTAATGCGACAAAGCAGTTCAATAATTCGACGGCCATTCTTCAGATTAGGGAATCATTGGGAGAGAGAACCGAAGTTTTATTCTATTAGCATAGTTTTCTTTCAATCATCCATTTTAATCAGGTTAATTCTAGTACCGGAAACTGAAATATTACCTTCGTAGAAACCTTAGTGAGAATTCTTTTCAATCATAAAAATTACAGGGTAAATACGCCCATTATGATCATGACCATATCGTGCACTATACAAGGTACGAGAAACATAATGATTTCTGACCTTGGGTAAAAATCAGCTTACAATATTCTATATCATATCAAATTGGATAAGATAAGATGGAACTTACGTATTCCCTGCATGATCAGTGAAAAGAAAAAAAAAAATTAAAATTGAAATAATACCGTTAATGTACTGTCGATTAGACTTTAAATCGATGCAGTTGAGGTAATGTATAACTGTCTTTGTAGGAATGTAGTAATTCTTTCCACTCATCTGTGTGACTTCATATTTAATTGATCTTACATATCAATGTGAAAATATTGATCGTGTAATTAATTGATGCCGCTCTATGTTTGTTTTTGAATAAGCATTAGTTTTACATGATTATCAACTTAGCGACTATTTCAAGTGATCATGCTTTCAGGATATTGCATTAAAAATGCATTAAATGTATCAAAACACCGACCGTTATTCAGACCTACACTGTAAGAACTACTAATGATAGCATTTTAACTTTTAATAATGCAGAGAAAGGTACAATAATAGAAACATTGGTTTGTAGGATTTGAAGAGTATTAATTTACTCCTTTGCTCACAAGTCTTCTAAATCACAGTAACCCGAGGTTGATAAAATAATCCACTGCACTTGATCAATAATATTGGGCGGTTTTTTCCTCCTTAATACCTAGCTATCTGCCCAATATGCACACAAGGGCATGGTTTATAACGTTTTGCTCAGAAAGGTAGTAAAAGGATGCGATTTATTTTCTTGGAGGTCAACTCTCAGAAGACGATCGCAGCTATTCTAGACTTCCTTGACAAAACGCTATCCAAATTGGACAATTTGATTAATTATGGAATGACATGCGGTCATGTTTTGGCCTTCTACCTGCTGTCCCCGGTATGCGAGATGCACTTTATTCTTGGACGATACTGGGAAGAGCAACACGTTATGCAGTGATGAAAACTATGAAGAGAATATTCGTGTTATAGATGTTGTTAGAAAGTATTCATTATTGTAATGAATAAGTGTTCTTCTGTTGACATAAATATTTGAAATGATTTGAAACTGCCATTGTATTTGTTTACATTCCTCTCTATTTTGAAATGAAGATGCGCATTTGAAAAGAAATGATTGCTATAAATATTAATTGTAGGGTAAAATAAAGAATTCTGCCAAAATGACATGCATGATATTAAACAATAGATTGACTGAGGAAAATATCATACCGAGGGAAATACGAGATGGTTTGCCTCATTCTTAACTTACGCATCGTGTGCTATTTCCATCGAAATGTTAGTCTTTGTTGTTGTCTTTGTTGAAATGTTAATCTTTGACCAAAAAAAAAACACCGTATATGTATATAAAAACACAGTTAATATGAGACTAATTTTCATGTGTTCTGATGGCAAAAAGACTGAACAGGGGCAATAGGATTTTAATGTATATCAAGCACGTTCTAGGTGTAGTTCAAATAGATATTTCGTGGGAGCTTTTGATTACTGTGTAGGAGTTACAAAATTGCTATAGCATTCATGAAAAGATTGTGTAAAATAGTTCAGGATAGTGTGTCACAACGAAAACGATACAACTTTGTTTACTTCTGCAAACGGAATGTTGTCTCTGGTGGAGAATTTTTTGTTTTAAATAAAAAAAAATTACGCGTCTTGTGTGAACAAAGCCTGGGTTTACCAAAAGATAGAAACTAGATTGAAATAGAAGTTATTGATTTTTTTTATGTTACCTACTCTCTTAATTTCTAGGACTTAAATTTTAAATCCATTTTGAGACTTAAAATATTTCAAGTCTTTAAGACTTAATAAATTGGGAATTCGACTAAAAGTTTTATCGAAACCAGCTTCTAGATATAAATCTTGGAAAGACTTAAACTTCTCGCCAATAAGATGTGCATATTTCCAGTTGCACCTGTTGATGACTGACTGTTGGCATATTTCCAGTTGAACCAGCTGACACCAATTAATTTGCATATTGAATATGATGGGGTGCGTGCAGATCTATGTTTTTTTAACAATTTTTCTGAATTTACAGCATATTTCTTAATTACTGATGATTTAGGTATATGCAATTCATTTCGAAAATACTACAAATATAAATTACAAGTTATTAGGACATTTCGCTACTTCGTATGAATTCCATTTAATTAAACATGAATAAGGGAAACATTAACTATGAACTAAAATAATTTCAATAAAATACAAGTATATGAAAAAAAAAATCGATTAATTAAATTATGTATAAGTCTACTTATTACCGATGCCTTTACATTGATAATACAGACGTACCAGTATTGAAGTGTTGTTGCCGTTCAATTGGTTGGAAGTTTTACCAAATGGTTCTAATGGCTTAGCTAGACCAGTAAATCTAAAAGACTTGAAATATAAATACAATTGACTTAAACTTTAAATCTTTCAGGGACTTAAAATTTTAAGTCTTAGCTTAGATTTATTTTTGAAATGAATCCAAGAAAGGTTTAAAATAAATATTAAAAGACTTGAAATATAAATCCAATTGACTTAAATTTTAAACCTTTTCAGGGACTTAAAATTTCAAGTCTTAGCTTAGACTTATTTTAAATCCCAAAGGGTTCGTCACTAATATCAGTCTCTGTTAGATTTAAAAGTAAGACTTTAAGATTAAAAAATAAGACTTTCAAATTTAGAGAGTAATTGTTATACTGGTGATGGCCACATGGCTGTAGTGCTGTCTCGTTGCAGAAGTCACGGAAGAGAATTTTGTGTAGGGGATTCGGTAAATCAGGTGATGATTGTTAAGGGTGCATCTCTTGAGATTCCTGAGATGTCTCTATCTGATCCGTAGAAACCTGGTTGATTTACAAATATTTTTTCATCAGCTGCCCGTTGAATTAGTTGTGTGATATAATTTTTTACGAATAGAAACATATTTTCAAAACGCGATCCTGAATTTCAATCATTGATTGATATCAACATTAAATTCCTTCCTTTTAGTAACAAGTAATTCATATAGAATACAAGACAATGCAAAAAGCACCTTGATTAATGAGGATACATCTACATGCTGACCATATGAATGTTTATCCCTAGAAATCCGTGATAACCATACCCTTTAGCTGAAAATGACGGCTTATAAAAGTACTGAATCATGAATTATAAAAAAAAACAGTTGATAGCACGATCGATTCGTGTACCTTCCGAGGAACATAGTTTAAGTCTCCCCCCTAAAAAAAAGGTGAGATATTGTAAAGAGTTCAATGATACAATTTTGAACGCTTCCTTGGTAATTGCACACGTTTACAGACGCGTGTTGAAACCCCACAGTGGCACCGTGGTGCTAGGTCGTCACACCGAGTTTTTATTTGTGGGGTAGTTTAATACCCCTGCCAGTCCAATCGAGAGTCTTAAGCTATAACCGTCACCGTTTGGATAATATTTCGAATCGATTTTTGCATGAAGGAACTGTGAGGATTTTCCTGAAATCAAAGTAAATGTCTTCAATCTTTATTGAAGTTATCGAAGAAGCAAGTCTTGTCACGAAAGTGTGGACGTACCCCTTTAGCTCTTTCCTTGCTCTAATAATTGATTGATTCTGGTTTAAAAAAATAAAAGTGAATGGGATGGTTTGCTGTGGGGATAAGGATTCTCACAAGATATAGTATTTTAACACATCGGGCGTGGTTTTAGAAAGTTCTTGCCTACTTGTACAGTGATCGATTCGCTTTATTATCATCGATGCAATCGCTATTGGCAAGTCGAGCGCTGGATGACTCAATAGGCGTATACGCTTAAAATATATTAGTAAACGTCTTTCGGAAAGGAAAATAATTATGTTTGATTTGCCTCTCGTGCTTTCATTGTAAACAATTGAATTTCAATATAATTTGGTTATTCTAATAAAAGCATCGAAAATGTATTAATCACACTTCACGTGGTAGTCATCCCCCCTTTTTTCATCCACTAATTACAATTGGTATCTTTTAAAGATTTGTTTCAATACAGATACCGTTTAAATTTGTAGGATGCTGTTATAGACCGGGGAATTTCTTTATTAAAGGAATAAGTCATTTCAGGATATGCGAAAAATTCAGCTTTTATTCAAAATTATGATTTCTGTGATTGATGAGCGGAAGGGTATACCGAGTAAATTTGCTGCTCTATGGATCAAATACGTCATAGCTTTCACAACCTGTTATTCGTAATTTCATTTACACTAAAACAAACGTGTCGCTTAAAGCTAGCGATATTTCATTTTGCAAGCAAATCTGTAGTTTTAGCAAATAGTAAGAACCATCTTGCTGGAAATATTCCATTGATTGTGCATGGCTTCGACATATTTAGAAGACAAATATTTATCATTCAGCTCAGAGCGAGTCGAATTGCACTCCAAACATGACTGCCATGAAATGATTTTCTTTCAGCCAGCTCGCCCTCAAAATTGTTCTAGGTTGCATATCATGATGCGAAGCTTCCTGTTTTTTCTTCTTTTGGTTGCTGTTTTGAGAATATTGTGTTTAAATAAATATTTCACGCGGTGTTTATGTAGTACAATATACATTAAAGGTGCAAGTTCTTTCAACACCAAGTAACTTCTTTTCTATTTGCGTTCAATCACTGACATTTCGCTTTACAAAAATGAATATAATGTATACAGTATCCATTGCCGTCTATCTTTGTAAGCATAATTATCTTCACTGTATTCGTTTTCCTTCATATAGAATTTTATATGTGTGTGCGTTATAAGGCCTCTACGTTTTACATTGGCCTTTCACCTTCCTATTTCCGTTCACCCAAATTTTGATCTCAGATAAATCGTGAGTCTAGAATTCAATGAAGCAAATGTTCCCTTTTCAGTTGCAGTAGTTAAAACCTTCTTGCATATCTTTCCCTTGATACATTATCAAACACGATCATAGTTGTGAAAATGTAGATAATCCTCTTGTTTCTTCATAAGAGAATAATTTAATAATAATCATGTAAACTCGAAATTAAACATTTTCATGTCATCATGGCCATTGAAACTATTGTTATGAAATAAAAGAAACCCATACCGAGCACCCTACCGCCAAGCCGAAAACACGTAAAGCGTGCTTGGCGGATAACGAATCAACAACAGTTGATTTTTGTATCGAGTCAATTTTCTGTGATGTGTGCGTGTGCGTGAACTATGTGTGTGTGTGTGCCTGTCTGTGTGTACCTGTCATTCGGATGCGTATGCAGCTAATGCTTAGGAGCACACATCCTTCCATCGAGCTTCGGTGTTGCCCTATCGTTTTTCTCTTTATTTTTGTTCGATTTATTTGCAATCAACCTTTCACCTACGAGAAATACTTACTTTAACCCGTACGAGATTTCAAAACGACTTCATTCCTTTCTAACTTTAACAGTCGGCCTTCTCCTAAGACGTCTGCCCGTATGCAACGGTTCGAAGTCTATATCATTTACCTCTTCGTGTCTTCTTATCTCTGGGATCGAAATCATTTCAGTCGTATCTTCCGACTGCCAAGAGGATTCTGGTGGCGCGTACAATAGATGATTGCCCCTAGAACTTCTACAAGTGAATTTCGTTGTTCTTCTTAACAGGTACTGTATATTAAAGACTTTACATCTATCTTAGGTTTTTGTTATGCTATTCAGATTTTGTTATTTGTGCGATTCGACATTATTACTGCAATCTTGATTTTTGTTTTTGGAGGGATAAACATTTAACTCTATATTCTCACTCACTTGCGTATCAACATCGAGAATTCGGAGTAATATTTTAGCTTGATGCCCTTTAAAAAATAAAATAGGAATGAAAAAGCAGTTTTTAATCAACTGTCTTCTCTAGGTCTAGTCTATAATATTTATTATACATAATGTAATTTACACTAATATCTTCAATCGGGGTATACGTTCGCTGACGTCAGCAAGGAACGAATTGCCATCTGCTTAAACATTAGTGTATCCATGCTAATGTTTTTTTGATAATTAACATTCTCCCTATAATGTTTAAAATTTAAATGTATTTAGTTTTTGACCAAATCTGTCTTCAGTATGCAAAAACTGATATATCAAATAGATTTATGATAGGCCTAATAGGGAACATGTCTTCGATGTTTTGTGACTTTAAATTCTAACCTTGTCTTCATATTGAATTTTCTACCAATTAAGTCGAGACATCTTTTTCAATTTATATCGTTATATTGTAACACATCCGCTTGCTCCTTCACACCTGGCAGATAAGAACATTGAGGAAAATGAGTGATCACCAGGGGCCTATAGGGAAAAACATTTGAACATGGGCATTACTTAGAACAAGGATTTGATCAACTGCGTTTTCATGATTCGAAGGTTGATCGATGGAGGAGTTGATGTGTCTTGTCATGTGGTTTCATCACACAAACCGTGTTAAATTCTCGTCAAAGCGTTTTAGACCAGAAGGGGGTGATGTCGGTGAAATACTCCGTAATCAAATCATCCTATGAGGGTGAGAAGGGTCTTACTCCCATCATTGGCTTCAAGTCATCTTGAAATTCCTTGACTTAAAAGCGATAAGATCCGAGAGTTTTCAATTCATGCCGTATAACGTTTTTTTCTACCATGTTTAGAGTGAATCAAAAATGAAAAGTTTGATGGCATGAATTTTGTTGGTAAATTAACATTGTTTTGACAGAATAGCAGTAGTTTGTATTATGATATCACAATTCAACGCATTTGAATATAAATTCAACTATTGATTTCTAGCCGTCTTGTAATGATTCTACCAGAATATTTGAGTCTTTGACTTACTTCACTGACATGTTTAAGTATAACCCCCTTCCAATTTAGCTATTTAGATATTGACCCATAAAACATGGTAATACAATGATGATATTCGACCAATATGTTTTAATGCGATCTCCCTCCATCATTAACAAATTATTAAAGTATATTTAGGAAGTAACCCCCTTCCCCGCGTGTGTCTGCAAATTTCAAATGGTATTTTGACATGGTCTCCTTGGCCTTCAACTAAGTAGAGCATCCATGCGTATTGAATACTTACTGTGTAAAGATATTTTTAAAAAGGTGTAAAGGTCTTCAGTTCCTCACACTTCATTTATTCTGGGAAAACGCTAAGTTCCCAATGGTCAGAGGCTTCACGTTAAGCATTGATCCGGCGTTCACGAACTTTGTTCTTGTTTTTCGCCAAGGGATTAGGTGTGACACCTAGCTCATCATCTAAAAGCTCGACACTTCATCCACATGATAGTACCATGAGTAAGATGTATAATGTATCCTAAAGTCAAAGATACCTTGCGGCGCTTACGGTCTTTATAATACAGAGTATGGTCAGCGGAGAGAGAAAACAAGGAAAAAAGAGGAATGTATGTTACAATTAGAATGCAGCAATACGCAGTATATAAAATGAATGAATTGCCAAAGGCAATTTTAGGGTTTTGAGGAACAATAGTGATAGACGCTAACATCTGTTTGTTTAGGTTGAGGTGGAAAGCAGTCATCAACCATATATTTCCAATGTTGTTGAGCTTAATCGCTTTACGTTTTGCTCATGCGCACCTTTTCACGTTTTATTCCAGACTTAAGTACATTTTGGTGAGCGAGGCGAATCGTCGAATAAAGCAAGGTAGCCATTAACTTTGTATTTTGATGTAGATTTTAGCCTAAGGGCATTTCTGAGCAATGAATGGATCTTTATCCGTAAATAGGCCGCCGACAGTTGGCTCCCAGCGACCAGTTGATATCGATGGTTAGAAATCGACGACCTTTTGCAGAATTTCCGTTTCAATAATCAGGAGAGCAGGTAATGTCTTAGTGTTCTCCGGACACCCTTATCATACGATAAACGAAATTGACTTTGACAGGTTCTTTCTTCATTCAAATACTGGAATGAAAGACATTGTCGCTTTAAGCCCTAATTCATAATATGTACAGGAAAACATAAATGTCATGTCCTGTCTTTATGCAATTCCAACAAGAAGAGATTTATCACTTCTCTTGGCGAATCCTTTTAACGGAAACCTTCCGCTGTTCATATACGATTAACATTTCAATTGTTTTATAGATTTTACATGCAAATAGAAATTGGAACAGGAGATAAATAGTTTTGATAGGATTAAGCCTAAACAGGAAGTTTGTGCAAAAACCGTTGAAAAGAATTTAGAAAAATATTATATACAACGTTCTTACATGTATTATACATCAATATAATGTAATATTAATACTAATGATAACAATGGTGCTATAAAAGAAGCGCTTACCACCGACGTTTCTAACCTTAACCTATTTATGTAACATATAGTTATATTTTTAAGAATGTTGTAGATCTTTGTTCTGTGGATAAAGCAAACAAAAACCAGACTATGCGGTAACCTTAGATCACCAGAGAATAAAGAGACAAAGACATGATGGCTTTACCGCTTAGCGCAGCGGTTTCCATTATTGATATCCCGGGGTGAACGTGATTAACGAATCATTAACATGTATTTCCCATAAATAGAAGGCCATCTGACACCACGTCAACATTTTTAGTGCCGCACATCAGAGCAATCGAGAAAGGAGATGATGATGGAAACCTGAAGATCAAATTACGATGCGGAGACAAATAAGATTCATGAGAGAAAGCCTCACAAATGATGTTCGAATTTAAGCACGATTCCTATCGATTGTACTAACAACGCGTTTAAAAGGAAATTCTGTTCAACGGCATTTAATGACCCAATTTGTCACGCCTTTGGCTGACGTTACTTTATCATACAATAGCTTCCTTAATGAAGCAAGGTGTGACCCCTCTTCCAAGCTGGCGCAGTTAAGCTTGTCACTCACTTTTGTCTCCCGCTTGCAGCTTCCAACTGAAATGATTAGCTCATGATTGGTTTTCACGACGGGTTATTTTATATGGTATTAGAGGGGCAGCATCTTCATCCCATCTTTCTTGATTCCATAATGGCGAATCGGATCCTTGATTTCATTCTCGCTTTGATATCACATTCTCGGTATTCTCAGAGACTAATACGTAACCCAAGAAAGTTGGTATAATTCTGGTGTGCACTCGGATGCTTTGCATGGTAATAACGCTTGTCGTAAATTCATAAAATCGTGCATCACTCGCATTAGCATGTTTCATAAACCACCTGATGCCATTACGCAGAGATGTTTCCATATCTTTTGCAAATAACGTCTTTACGGCATAATGTAAACGTATCCTCAATATAGCCGTGATACGAATGTACACGTATTTGTACCTATGATCGTTACTCCGGCTATGCACTTGTCACTCGATTAGAGAGGCGCTAATTATGATTTCTTTCTTTAAAGGAATTTTGAAATGTGCTTATCTGTATTAAACCTTTTCTTTTATAGCCCTTCTAAATTGTTGGGAGCCCGGAAAATTTGATGCAAATATTTCACTTATTAAGTTGAATCATAATGTGAAAAAGGATGTCATGACACATTTCTGTAAAGATTTCTGCACAGATCCCACTCCAATGTGGGGCTTTAACCTCATCACTTCCTTTTCTGCAGTGTCTAAGGAGTAGTTCATTGAGCATCCTCCTAGATGCATCATATTTAGCATACTTGTTTTTACTTGTATTCGTGACCCCTTGTGGTGCTAAGGTAGTTGAATTCATTATTATTGGCAGAGGAAAAAAAAACGTATCCTTATGTGTGCGTGCTAAGAATAATTGTCTTAGTACACTTTTTTGCGAGACATAAAGGCAGACAATCCAGCTTCATACAATTTTTGCTTATACTATCTCTCTCTCTCTCTCTCTCTCTCTCTTTCTCGCTCTCTCATCATTCCCTCCCCAACTATCTCAATTAACGGAAATCATAGTTTAGGCAGAACCTTTGGGATTATTTAATTAATTTCAAAAAAAGAAATCAGATAATAAAAGCGTATCAGATATTTTGCAGTATCGAGTAACAATTTCATATCTTCATTAGATATTAAATTTGATCTATGATATTAGTAAATATGAATGAATTACATTCCCTTTAATTTGAATACCAAATTGGATGGTTTTAACTATGGTTAACAAAATCAAACGGATATTACACAATCCGACTATGATCTGATTCTGAAAGAAAACGTAATATGATTAAACATGGAAATATATGCATGCAATCTGATTAAAGTTCTTTATTATGATGTAAGTAAGAAAACATAAAAAAACTTAGTTGTATATTACTCGGATACGAATCGTAGTGACGTCAAAACAGTCGAGTGATTATAAAGCCCGATTCGATCTCGTTTCCGACTTACAAATGGTACAGTAGTTCTACTATTGATCTTCCCATATGTAGGAACTGCAATAGGGAAGACAGGTATTTTTTAATTGACATTTTCAGTAATTTACAGTATTTTAATGTCTTTCAAAATAAAATCGCATTCGGAACAAACAGTGTGTGATGAGCTTCATTTTTAAAGGGGGTGTATCATAACGAGAATATGTGTCTTTCCCGTGGCCTGACTCGGGTCCAATCGGGTATAACGACTGTGGACGACGCGACCGCAGTATTCACGTGCGTGCAACATACCCGAAACCGAAGTGCTAGGAGAACTTCGGTCTGTTTCGCGAACGCTAGCGCGCTGACCGATAATCAAGTCCTTCCAATTACGTACTGTTGTCCAATAGAAATTGTAGATGATGATTGCGTTAACCAGTATTTGCCATGCTACACCACCTTTAAAAGCTACTAATTCTTAACCGCAGCTACGATATTTGGCCATAGAGGGCAGCACCGGCCATGGGTATAATAATTGTCCAAGGCACTTCCGGTTGCTATACAATGGGTCGAGAACTGGAAAGTCCTGTAGAAATCACAGTTTCGGAACAAATTAACCGCACGTACATGATGGTGCCTACATAGTTCTCTTCAATTCATCGGAGAGTTCATGAAACCTTTCACAATTTTTTTGGGGTAAAATAAGGAATTAGTTGACACTGTTTTGCATTCTCTATATGGAAGCCGGAAGACACCTTGTCTTTCCCAGTATCGTATCTGAGCATGTGCTGACCTGCGCAGTGTGGGAGGGAGGTCACCATCTGCTGTTGAACATCGAACTTGCTGTTGGGTTAAATTGGTCCTTATATCTTGACACACGTCACATGGAATACGTCATACTGTAACTATGTAATGTCACAGGCGTCATTGCGTTTTCTTTGCTGACTGTTATTAATAGAAATGGATGCCCTCGCAGCATTGTTTGAGCCAAGTATGAACTGAGGGCTTATGGTTGAAGGGAGTATATCCACCGAGCTTTTAGAAGCGCAGGAGGAAATGAATATTAAGCAAATAGAATTTTCTTTATAACAGTCTTTGCTTCAACATTTACTCTAATATTTACCCATTTATATTTTCCATTTCATCTAAGAATTTAAAATGGGTTTCATCCCGTGTTTTTTTTTAAATATACTACTATAGAATGTAATGTTTGTATTTGTTTTTTGCCAACAAATTTGCGCACACAAGTATTACTAAAACATATATTCCAATAATCTTTTCAATTTTAATGTTAACTTTTTGAAACTGCACGTTTTTATGTAGTTTGAAATGATGAATAATGACGTGTCACGAGGTGGATCAATAGCAGTGTCAAAATCATTCATAAGGGGGGACGGGAGGGGGCAGAATTCACATGGGTTGTATAGCCCAACTTGTCATAAAACCAAATGTAAGATGCACTTATTTTGGAATTTTATTTCCCTTCAAACGGGGGGGGGGGGGGGGGGGGGTGGAGACGAAGCAGTTTACGCTGACTATAACCTATATTTTGGATATGCCACTGATCTAGACTCACTATACAGCTCTTCCGTCTGCTCATTATCAGTTGTAGACTGCAGATGGTTTTTTTTGTTTGTTTATTTGTTTGTTCACTCGTTCGTTTATTGGTTTGTTTAAAATGGATTTTCTTTTTTCCTAAGCGAGTAGTGATCTACAGGATTTGACAAAAACACACATGCAAATGCAGAAAGTAACAACCTCGAAGAGGGGAGAAATTTACAGATTCTTTTATTTTTGTACTAAGCTTGTAGGTTTGATGCTGTAAGTGCAATTATATACGTAGTGCTCTACTTGACTTATCCTTCAAGTACTAACCCGGGGAATTACTATCATTATGATGTAGCGTGTCAAGGAGCATCGGAAATCAAAACCATGTAGAAGGGTTCTATCTGTTTGTATGATCTCTCATCCATAGTCCTTCTCGCTCTAATTGTCTTCGTGTATTTGTCTTTTCGTAGAATGGGAGGAGATCGAATAATTATTTAATATTTCATCCAGGCTCCTTCAATCCCCGCGGAAGACTTGGTAATAAAGGATTTTTAACGGAGTGAAATGAACGTTGTATTATTGCTTTAATATGGAGAGTATGCATAACCTAACAATCATAACAAAAGAAATATCATGCTTCTGGTTGTTCTTCTACAAAGGGATTTGATTTTGTGATCTCCAAATTTCAACCATTCTTATCATTTCATTATTGCAAAGCCGATGTCACTTCTTATTAAAATATGATGTGGTACCTGGTAATGTCGGGCGCGTACCTAATACGTGTTTGGCTAGATTAATACTAGCAAGACTCATATCAGCGGTATAATCTTTAGTGATATCCTAGTTATTTTTTAAAACATAACCATGATAATCATGTTCAGCTGAACTGAAGCTGAATAGAAGGATTCTGTACAGCCGAATTCTTCTGAAAAACTGAAGGAAAGGTTTCACGTTTCGTATCCTTTGCTCTATACCATCACCCGCAGGACAATCTGAAACACCCACAAAGTAGGCCCGTGACATTTACATTGAGGCCAGTATCGTTTCACAAGGCTCTTCAGATGGTCTTTTATTTGTACCCTTTCTCCGTTCATTGCCTTAGGCGAGCCTTAGGCCATGGAAAATAAGACCGAAAGGTCTAAAATGACCAGTGGTGTTTTCACCAAAGTTCAATGTCCATAGTGTAGAGTCGCTCGTCCTTTTGTCGAGTATGTCCACTACGGTTCTCACCTCTGAACAAAATTATCCCTGTTCGCAGATCATGATCGACATAGACCACCGGAATGTAATGCTACTTTATACTCTTGCGTTTTAAAGGTACGACGCACGCTTTGACTTACCCTGCTTAAAACATATGATGTAACGGTTAGTATTAGTAAACCTTTCAAAAAGTTTCGTCAAATTTCTTGATTTACTTGAGAAAGAGAAAGATGCTGCAGAACATTCTGAAGCGTTCTTTAATTTTTGCCTCCTTATTTGAAATATAGGAAAGAGAGTGTTGAGTAAGGTTTTAACCATGATCTGAATTCGTAAGTGTAACCGGTATTTCTAAACTAATATAACAGTTGTGGATCACATTTTTTTGTGGGGGGAGGGGTGTAGGCGAAACTCTTATTTACCCTTGTTTAAATCTAATTGCAAGAGGCGTTGCGTAGAACTACTTGACTGATTCCCATAGGCATAGATGCATTGCATACAAATGAAGTCGTTTTTTCTTCTACTTCTGAGGGAGCAGAGTCTAAAATGATGAAACTAAAGGTGAAATTAAATAAACCAAAACGATTTTCCAATATTATGGAGCTGCCATAGGAATTGACAGGCTGTATCTTACTATAGAGGATTCAACTTTCAAAATACTCTGACGGGAATGTATTAAATTTGAAATGAAATTCGGAAGGTTTGTGTTTGGAACGTTATGATAGACATTTACATTTCAAAATCAAATGCAGGATTGTGTCATGAAATTAGGCAGTGGCGAAGTGTGAATCAACCAATTGAGGGGGACTGGAACGGTGGGGGGAGGGGGCACCGAAAAAGAAATGTGAATTTACAAGGCGACGGGTTAGGGGGTGCGGGTGATGGTACTGGCGTCTCCTTTTCTAATTCTTTCCCCTTTTCACTTTGCCTTTCTCTCTTTTCTCACTTTTCTTTCCTTTCTTTTTTTTCAAACTCGAGAGGGGGACACATGTCAATCGTGCCCTTTGTAGCTACGACACTGAGCGTAACATATGTAATCTTTCATATAAACTCATTAAGTTTTCCCCATCCATATAATACTTTTTAGCAAAAGACCACTCTCTTTTCTTATAGTTTTGTTCTTCTAATAAACACATAATTCACATGTACGACATAACACGTTACCGGGAATTTTGACAGTTTTACTTTAAACATACAATTATATAAGATATAAGCTTAGCAGGATAATTCTTTTCTGTCTGACAGTGGGCAGGAAGTAATCTTACTTGTTGCGTCACCGAAGAACGAGAGCCTGTTTGGTGCGTCTCTGAGCTGTCTCATTATCTTTGAAAACAATAAGCTTTCCAGATAATCAGTCAATTATATCAATAACCTACTAGGAATATAACATATCTTTCTCCATTACGTCTGAAACGTTTAGCTGATTACCTGATAATGGTTTTATGACATGCATGTACAAAAGGTGTTTTTCACCAATCTTTGGAACATATCGCTTCATCCTTTACTGCTACACATACACACCCACGCAGCCAAAGCAATAAACAGCCATGTCACAATGCATTCAAGCGAAATTTGTGAAGAGCAATTCAGAATATTATAAACAAGAGTGGTCGGATGGGATACAATCATAATTTTGTCTTATTTGTTTTTATATATCCGTAATATAAACATATTACTGATCTTATAAGCCTGGACTTGTCAGTGTTTGTGAGGCCAAATTAAAATGTTAATAAGATGATCTGTATATCTGTTTAGATCTGGTTAGGATTTTCAAGCTTTGCATAAATCTTTGAAAACGTGCTTGAAATGTTAGAGCTCATTGTCACTGAGTAATTTTCACTAAGTAGTTTGTTATTATAAATGAGCTTTTCAACATAAATAAGGTCAAAGGTTACACATAGGTCAAGTCAAAAATTCTTTAATATATGGACTCGTGTTTGCAAGGGGATAATGTGACCTTCCCGATATCATTAACTTCATTAAATCCGTGGGCGCATCCACGCCTCTCCACATCATACACATTATATATCACAATCATATTGGTGCCGTTCATCTCTTTACAACAACAACAAAACAAAAACGCATTTTTTTTTTCCCCCCCCATAAACATTTTTAATTATTTATTGCCTTATAAACGTGTAGAATGATGAACTCATAAATGTTGAGGTCATAGATATAGACATCAAAGACACCATCCATGTCTATGTAGGCGGAGGCATAATAATGTAATACTTATATTTATCATACATTTCATGTTTACGTATTTCCCGTCTTATGGTTTACTGCATTTTCACCAACCCTCCACTTTTAATGAAACTCGATTCATTTTTATGAAAACCAACTGACTCGACCATTCAGAAAATATGCCTTATAAAGGCTGAGTTCGCGTTTATCTAGGTGAGCCTTTATGAAGAGAGCAATTCAAAGATTTCAAAGACTCCTGAATACATGAGGCTCTTCGGAGTGTGGAATTCGTACATGAACGTAAAACTATAAATTAGTCGCAGTAATTAAAAAGCATCATGTCTTTAACTGTTAATAAACTTGCTGTAAAAATGGATTATTTGCACTTCGATAAAGAATTCAAACATAAACCTCACAGCGACTTTTATCTATTTTTTCTTTCACATTTTAAAAAAAATTCATACAAGCTGATTCTCCGAGGCTGTGGATATTTTCCTTTTACGTCTTTCTGTCATTGTTAACTTCCTTAGACCAATAATTTTCAGAGGTGTCATAAATTGGCCAGTGACCAGCGCCAGTTGCTCGCTGTACACGGTATTAAAGTGAGATAATGAATTGAATGTATCAAAATAATGAGATACATTGCATATGCTTTGTGCAGAAGCAAAGTAACAAACAAACACACACACACACACACACACACACACACACAAACCCGCGCGCACAATGTTCTTTGATATTTTATATTTGTTACGTTTGGCATATTTCATTTTGTTAGGGATGTTTATTGGATCTGCAAAGACCGAGTCAATACCCAAATCCCAATTGTTTTATTCAAACATCACATAAGCAACTTTGGCGCAGGTTGATTTTTGCACTCTCGCAAACAATGTCTCCTGTTTATTCAAGCGCGAACACATACCACACAACAATGATACTAAATGATTTAGGATAAAACACTCTTTCATAAGGTGTATAATAAATTACTGCTCATAGATGATACTTAAAAATAATTAGCAATTTTTAGGTGTAATCTTGTTTTGACTACATGATGAACGTACGAAAGGACCAGCTTACTACTCGAATTAGAGCTCACGATTGCTCAATAGCTGGAAATTAAACAACTTATTAGGGGCCTACAGCCCCCCCCCCCCGAGTCCCCGCCTTGTAAGCCTCTCGTTGGTACGCCTAATTAAGGACCTCTCTCATACGAATTTCCGTACTCTTATTTCTCTGTACCAAACTTCTATTTTACCTTTCCGTAAGTTGGAGTAATATGTTTTTGTTACCGATCATTTTCTTTTAAAGCGATTACCATTGTCATTGAATTCGATTTTATTCCCCTATAAGTACCTAAAATACGCAAAATACTGTTTTATTATGTATACGTTGGGCATTATGAAATGGTTTATAAGATTTAAATTGAACTTTGATAATGTACACATGACTGAATTCATAATCCGTCCATTTGCGTCTAGACTTGATTAGAAAAAGACCAAATAAAGAATAAAGTCTATATGAATTTAAGATGCTTTCTATCGTTATATTTCTCCCTTCCTTCCTCTCTCTTTATCTTTTTCTCTCTCAAACACCCACAGACGCCCACACCCGCATTCTCACTCACATTATATTGTTCTTTGAATACATACAGGGTTTGAGGAGCTAAAGCCTTCATCAATCGCTCTGAATATTGTTTACCGACCGTTTAGGTTGTGCAAGAGGACTTATACATTATTGATGTTAATAATAAGCAGACAGATGCACACTGGATGCTGATCTTAGCTTATTTGATGTCACTGGTATAATCCTTTTTGCTTCTGACGCTGAGGGAACCGACAATTAATCATCTTTGGCAGGGGTTTCCGTTTACGGAATAGCATAATTGACAAAAAGTCCCTCAATTTGTAAAGGACTCAGTCCGGCTTTATCCATTTATACATTCATTTCTGGGTCATATTTGCCCTATTTCAATAGGTATATTGGCGCCAAAAATCATAAAAGTATTCTAGTGCAACTGTATTTAAGCAACGAAATATTATCGCCCACCTCTCCTAGTGCAAATATATGGTTTCTGTAAATATCAGTCTTATATACCTTAGGTCGAAATGACATGGATATGATGCGTGGCTTATTATTAGATTCATTTTAGTCGTAGCATGAACAAATAATGCAAATCTATAGATTTCCACAGTTAATCATCCTAGCTCCGTTTACATGGTAAGAAAACATGTCAAAATTTCAAGCGGTAACTTCAAAGTCAAATGGTACGTTTGTTTGTTCTCACTCTGTTTACCGTATAGATAGAGTGAAGCCGCGGGAAATTAAAAATTTACGATAGTTTTTATTTATTTGTTCATTGCTGAAAATATGAATGAATATTTACTTCCTTCTTAAACTGCTAGAAATGCTTAGTGCAAACAATTACCTGTTATTTCGTGAAAACGGAAGCCCTTCGAAGTTATCGTAAACCTTCGACTGATCTTTACCGTTTTACGCCATGAGCGAGTTGTCAGGAAGCTAAATCCTTTTATCCTATTTGACGAGGAGAGATCTGTCTTTAAATGGAAACGCGAGAGTTCTTTTTATCGCAGTTGAAAGTAAAGTATTACCTTGATAGTCACCCAGATCAAATGTTCGAAATGGAGAGTAAAATTAGAATTTTCAACGATGGACTTATCTAAACCTTTCAAAGGAGAGAAGTTGAATACATTTGAATAGGTTCATATAATGGAAGGGAAGCTTATCTTTTTTAGAATGGAATCCTATTGGCTTTGTGTGTGTTCGAAATAAGCTAATAACATGTAGAGTGGTTAAAATTCAATTCTATTTCCCGTCTTCAAACCTTACAGTAAACTTAACGAAAATGACAAAAACCGAAGTCTTCATTTTCAGAGAGGCTATAGTGCATAATGGGTCATTCACTCGCGTCACTCGCAACTCCATTTCCATAGACAGAACATTTGGGCCAACAGGAACTGCTATAACAAGTATAAGATGACGGTGTTATAATGATACTCAAGGTTAAGTCCCTTAGCTTTAGGAAGGGAGTAATCCCTGTTAGACAGGCTGATAAACAAAGTGCACATGCCAGTTTAATTTCGTATAGGAAAATATTGCTGTGATGATAAGCGTAAGAGTCTATCATAATAAGAGCGTTTTCGCACCTGTGGTATCGATAATGATTGTGATATGGATACAAATAGATTTCAAAACATATGAGTTTTAGCTAATTGGGTTTTTTCTGATAACATAAATAAGTTTCTTTTCACTGACAACAGAGGCTACTAAAATCATAATCACAGTATCGATTACTTCAAAAGCCTGTGTACTTTTTACTCGGCCGCCAAATATGAAAAGGTGATTGTATTTGCCTCCTTCCTTCTTAAAAAACGGAGTATCATTCCCCATCCCTCAAGATTGAAGTCAATGAGGAGGCTAATGTCAGTTTACGACTCATGCCGATATTCTCATACTACATTTCACAATTCTCGTCTTTAGGTTCATATGTGTATTATCGATGAGCTGCATCAGTTCAACCAGTCTTTGTTGAAACAAGCTTCTTACAAATGAAATTCTTAAGTTGCTATGTAGAACTTGCCTACCTTGATTCAATTAACATGTCGATGAATTGAGGCTTTGTCATAATCATGTATGCATTTCTAAACACTCGTACTGTACAGTATCTACGTTTTTGAGGACTTCTCATCTCACTCTGATAGAATCGGTAATCCTTGCATTGTAAAAATAATATAGAATCCATACTATGTGCATAACATTTTTAGCTACATGTAATACGCTAATAATTCAGTTGTTAAATGTACATGTAAACACTACATTCATGGTGTGTGTTTGTGTCTGCGCAGTGAAAATCGATTGCTTGTTTTGGCACCGGTGGTTTGATGGGTGTCTGTAGTCTATCTCTAGTTGAAAAACTCAGTTTTACCAGTAACATCATTGGACAAAACATATTTTATTCAAGTTGTTTGTTCAACTTTTGGTACAATATTTTCATTGATTAGTAAAATAACTTGGCAGTTGGACCTACAATGACTAAATATCGGTCAGATCAGTTCCCTCATATTTATGCATTGTTCATCAGCCAATGTTATTCGAGTGTGGGTGGACAGTTTAATAAGCTGTCACACCGTTGGTTCTACCAATATGGGGCTTGGCATTATTTTGTAAACAGCATGCGTTCGATCTTATTATACCTATATATATGTATACGTCATGCGTGGGATGTGACATTATGTACGTAATCGATATCAACAAAAAATGCGCAGGTATACATCAAATAATTTATTAAAATAAGAAATAACAGCCCCACACCGCTTTCAAAGTTAATATCTTTAGCCTCTAAAATGAGACTTTGCATCATTTTCTTCTGAAGATGAATTTAAAATTTGAATGAGACATTAAAGGAAATTTGATAGAATTTAGCCTTAATTGCATCCGGAGCCACTGCTCCCTTCATTCGATCGGAAAAAGAGGTCATGTATATCATAAATTAAACACATTTGTATACATTGCATTGCTACTGCCAAGGCTTAACATCATCTCAAGCAAATTATATTGAATGGGATGACGTGACCTGTATCTTACCTCCCCACACCCGATCAGCTAGAAACAGGGGCGGATCAAGGATTCTTGGGGGAGTATTGGCCCCGACAAACAAACACAAATTCAATATTTTGTTGTACTTCAAATTATATTTAATATGATGATTTGCCGGATGTGACTACCCCTTTAATCCACCACTGGCTCAAAACACATATTTGTTTGAGTTATCACATCTTCTCCCATAATTTGCTCTTACCCTCATGTAACCTCTTCGCCTCCCATATTTGTTTATTCTGGGCCATATACATGCTTGTCATATAATTACCAAAAGGGCAATCTTCTCTGTTCCATTTGTTGTAAATTATGAATAATTTCGTTAAAATATTTTAATATTAAAAAGTTTGACACAAAATCGTGTGAAGGGTCAGGACAAACATGGAGGCAAAGATCGGTACAGTGAAAACCAAAATGGTAGGCATATATAATAAACCAGATTCCTTCCCAGAAATAAACGACACCTTAACACACTAATCCAACACCTCCCATTTGCATCGGAAGCGATTCAGAATCTGCAGAGCCCTGTCTCCGATAAATACCTCTCTGTGTGTCTACCCCCAAAAGATCATCCTCTTGCAGAGAAACTATGCAGAGCCAAGCGAGACTCAACCCGGGGCTCAACTAGGACACTGCGTGTGACCACTTTTTTTTTACCATCGATAATGTCCTTATCTTGATTGGTAGTCAATACTTGGTCAGGCAACCTGAACGTAGAAAGTGAAGGCAGGATGTCAGAATGAGGCCTTCGTCTCTATACTCTATTTAAAGCAGTCATGAACCCTTTAAATAATTCTTCTATGTGTAGTGAATTGTTTTGTTTTCGTTTGGCGATTCTGTGTATTTTTCTAATAAGGTTTTCTAATAAGGAAATGGTGATTACAAATAGAATGAGTTTGTCATTTCCATTGTTACAAACTGCCATAGCTTTAAAGGAAAAACAGTGTTTTTATATAAGAAGTTCACATCACCAATTAATACATGTAGGTCAAGATCGTGCTAACTTAAGTCTACTTCCAAGCAATGTATTTTATACTTGAAACTAAACATCGCTTTGTCGTGTAAATGTCAGCAAAAGTTGCGACGGCAAGCAGGAATAGAGATGTCAATGTTTCAAAATTCATAAATAGGGCGCAATAAATATAATCCGCAGGGTTTGTTTTGAAGCATGCTTTTAACCTATTTTCACCTCCCTAGGGTGTGTGTGCGTGTGTGTGTGTGTGTGTGTGTGATTCTATGTGGGTGTGTGTATAGTTGGGTTTTTACGGACGTGTATCAATCAGATATAATTATTTACGTCAAGGGACCTACCATCCGAAAGACGTGACTCGGTTTCGAACCGGGGTCGCCTGAGTCAGTTTGTAGGCAATGACAGAGAGCTGGCAGAGAGCTGAATAAGTGAACGTACCGCTAGACAAACTTACGTTTAATAAGTTTAATACATTGCTATTTCAGTGACCGCTCCAAGAAACACAAATGTATATTAGCAGGAAACGGGCGACAAGACTTCATAAATAAAATTGATTGATGAAGGGTTACAATCTCGGATTATCAGGTAATCATGGACCTGCTCTGTTGGCAGGAATTTTAAAATTCAAATGCAATATTATGTATATTTTATTACAACCGTATTGAAATGCAAGATATGCACCAGACACGTGGCATCATCTGTCCTTCTTCCCAATCTATATTTGATTCTAGATGTGTTAGTGAGGTGTTCTTTTAGCAAGCACCACTTCAGTACATCTCAGATTTACACATGTGGAATTGTGGTTCCCATCAAAAATGCTTCTATCCCACTTCCCATGAGTATCTCACTTTAAATCTCCTTTTGTTTCAGCTCTGATGTTTGTATACCTTTTCAATCCTCCCCTCTCCCCTCTCTCTTTCTCTCTCTCTCTCTCTCTCTCTCTCTCTTTCCTACATAAGTATATGTTCCTTTCTCTCCATCTTACCCCTTCATTTGTCTCTATCTGTCTATCCCCCACCCCCCCCCCCTCTCTCTCTCTCTCTCTCTCTCTCTCTCTCTCTCAGACACACATAGTATAGGTTACCATTCTTTCAACTTTGCATTTCGTCTTGAAAAATTATTTTAAGTATTTGTCTCTCTCCTTCTTTCTCCATCTACCTTTTAATCTATCTATTCCCTGTAGGCGCCGCCAAGCATACTCGGGTTCGATGTACTAGGGAGGGCTGTCCCCGAGGACACGGAGAACACGTTGGGATTGCTGTCAGGGAAGTTGGCGAGGACGTGTTAGTCTTCCCCCATCTATGCTATCGTGATGAAGTCTGAAGTGTTAGTGGTCTACGCAGCCTTTCTCGTGACATCCATCACTCTAGCCGCAGCAAGACAGCCACTTCAGCCCTGGCAACGACCCGGCTGCCATCTTGTTGGTAAGGCCATGTAAACAGTAGAGGTCGTACTCATGTGCAGCAGAAGGGTCGATGGGATTAAATAGTAAATTTGCCTTACACTCAAGCTAACCTTAAAAGACGAAACCATGATATTCCGAAATTGTTTTGAGAAATTACTGTTTGACGATATTTGAAAAATACTGAATCCAACACAATTCTGCCAACATACATGTTTGTTCTTAACAAAATGAATTTCACATTATATAAAAATTGGTCTATGTAACCAAGTAAGCTATATACAAAGGCATCATTATTTTGCTTCAGCCGAAACAGGAAAGGACTTCATTATACTCCTTGACATGACATACAATCCTGAATCACAGAGGTTCAAACTTTATCGTAAGAAGTTACCGATACGCACTTCATTACCCAGTATTTTGAGCTTCTTTTTCTTATTTCATTGACAAGTTACGTCAAATTATATTAAAATGAATATATATATCAAAATTTATAACAATTTTTGTTTTTAACATCCTATACCCACTCTAAATAAATGGAACTGGTAGCTCTTTTTTTCTCAATTTGCCATATACACGTATCTGTATTGCATGGTTTGTATTTCAGGTATTCAAAAATCCTGTAAAACCAGGTGTGGAGTCCTCTTCCCTCTTGCTCTAAATGAAACCAAAATATTCTATATCCTATCCTCTCCTATATAATCTAAATATTATAACTTTTTAATAAGGTATTAGTATTCATTCATTTTCGTTACGCAATACAAAGTGGTAACAGAAATGATGAAGTTAAACAAATCCCTCTTTTACAAACAGAAGAGAACAACAAAATGATAACAATAAAGGTGATAAGAGATAAATAAAATTGAGAGTAAGAGATATACACGCACACCTTAAACAGTAGGGGACATTTGGAGAGAAAGGGAGATAAAAAGAAACTAGAAATGCAATCGTGTCAGAACGATCTGCGTGCAATGGAATAACAAGCACTATGTGCAAAACGAATGCGATTTCCTGACGATAAGGATAAGGAAAAGGAGAATATTAATTTGGGCAGAATGTGAACGAAAACAAGGCAATGACGAAGGGCGTCATTGCAACAAAGAGAGAACGAAAGAAATTGGAGAGGTTGAGATCTGGTCGTATCAGGTATATAGAGTACTTCTATCCAAGAATCATTAGACACACATTTCATGCCCCAGGCTTTCCCCATTTAATGCTACCCAGTGGGTAATGTTTCATGGAATGATTGTGTTACATATTATGTTCAATGAGGCATCTTCTTCTCTAATTTGTCTGTGTTTTTTTCCAGGGCAAATTCTGTTCAGAGCATTAACGTAGTCATATAATTGTATTATGATGCCGTAACGATAAACGCTAATATTATTTTTGTAGGCAGACATATATATGTCGATTTCCCCGCGATCCCATAAAAGCATCCATTTAAATGGAAATGAGGATCACATAATATGATCTTCACAGAAAACTAGAAAGATAAAACCCTTTAAAGCTTAAATTATGTCAACAGTAATCACCCACAATGACAGAGAAAGCAGGATACACGACGTTCGAAAAGTGCAGTAATGGAACATGTTTTAAAACCCTTTTAAGTACGGATAAAGCTATGCTGAACCCAGTTGAAGATCTGACAAGCAAATTAAAATATCGCGCAGGTGTGAATCGCAGTTTTTCATGACTGTCATTGGTTTCAGGATGAGTATCTGGATGAGGTACATATTACAGTAAAGAGAGAGAGAGAGAGAGAAAGAGAGAAAAGAGATGAAAAGATGGCAAAAATGGGAGGGGATGTGCGTGTGTGCGTATGTGAGAGAGAGATAGAGAGAGGGGAAGGGGTCATTAAATGTTCTCACGTTATCCAGAGCAAAGTATCGTCTGTTTGGATCCAAAATGGCGTTAAATATATGTTAAAAATATATGAGTTATATTGCCCTTCCAAACAGACGGTATTTTCTCTCCATTATATTCCATATAGCTTAATGGTTTTAAATTCCATGGCCTATTTAAAACAAAATGTCAATGTTCATAATCTCAGCCATTTCGATTAAAAACACTACACATTGCATGTTAATCCCATGTAATTTGTTTTAATAGACAGGAAAATACTGATTATGGCTTCTCAGTATTGCTTACTGTTTTGCCAGAGACGATGAACCATTGCATCTATTGTAAATATATTTATATTTATAAATGTCCTCCTTCAGAACGTGGATGGACGAAATCGAAGAAAAAATGGTTTTCGGCAAGTAAAAATATTATTCTTCGAAAGAAAAAAACAACTCCACACTCCTCTTTTCTGATGACGTGTCCTGGTCACTCGCACTTCTAAAACAATCATTGGCATTATGATTGATACACTCGATTCCACAGAGGAAGTTTAGATCCGTCAAATTTCATTTAAAAACGGGTCAAAATACCCAGGAGATGAAAATAGAGTAAAGCCCAACACTTTGTTTTTCTTAAGATATTCTTTATATCCCTCAATCTATTTGTTACCACAAACCATCGAACTCCCTCTCTCTCTCTCTCTCTCTCTCTCTCTGTCCATCGCCAGTGCTGCTTCAACTTGATCACGATCAATTGGGCAAAAAGAATTTCCGTTTCGGTTTAATAAAATTTGGAGTGGACTATTAGGCTATTATTATTATTATTATTATGTCATTTAATCTGCTTACCTTACGTTTGCTTCTTCTTCTCTTTTTTTTTATATTTCTTCCTGCCCGTCTCGCTCTTTCTCTCTATTTCTCTTCCTGAAAAGCAACATCTACGACAAGTAACGCACAATAACCACTCATCCTAGAATCAATTGAAATACTCAAATATTTTTCTTTTCACATCATTCATTATTATCCATATAAATGTTAATACGAAAAATGGCTATTTAAGGAGTTGTTAAACGTTATGACTGAAAATACTACCGTTTCAATTTCAATTCATTGCATATGTCCTCTCATTCATATTGTCATCAATCTTAATATATTAACGTAGGTCGGAAATTATAGTTTATGAGAGTCGTAAATGCATGGATCCAATTTTTCATGATATTCTAATCGGTATTCGGTTCAAAACATGGGAATTTATCATCACTAAGGATGGTACATTTTTCACCGGCCCCCAACCGTACAATTTATAATCGATGTCGGTAAGCAAAACAAATATTCGTGTCATGTAAATACTAGGAGGGAAAAACAATACTAACTCAATTTAATTTTTAAAAATAGAATATCAATTTTTTGTACAGTTTTCACAAGAGAAGAAGCATTTAACATATGGCCAACTTGTCATGCAAATGGACAGAGTATCAATTTCGGTGCTGAAGAGAACATTTGCATCTACGAATACGACGAAAATTTAAAATGATAACTAAATTGTCAATTAAAAAGAGGGGACTCTATTTCTCAACAGTGGAGATAAAACAGATGAGGTGAAGAAATAAAAGTGATTCCGTCATCAGTAATGCCTAATAGGACCGGTGAAAAGCATGATTCAATAATTGCTTGTAGCTGACCCGTTTCCAAGGGGAAAAGTGCTATGATAACCAAACGTTTGTTCTTTATCTTAAAAGCTTTTCTCACAGGGAAATAATCGAATGCAAATGTAGAACGTTCAAATTATTTGTTCATATGTTTAATGTCACGCCCAAGGATGATCTGAAGGGTCTAACTTTTAAAAGAAATCGATTGCAACTGTTCATTTGATCATCTTTACGTACTGGTTAAGTTCAAATACGATTTTCCTTAAATAAACAAGTCTAGAGAAATGTCTTCATAAAACGAACATTTAATTGCTTTTCACACAGTTGTATTTGAGGGGGAATTTGAAGGAACCCATCTTCACAATTGATAATGTTCTCATTTGATGGCTTTCCAACTTTTTAGCCGATCTTATACAGGTTTCTTCCACCTTCTTCCCTTGCTTTATCTATATGTCGGACCCCCTCCCCAACTGAAATGACCAAACTCATATATCCTTCATCTGTGAAGAAAGAGACCAAGCATATATTGTTTTTAAAATATTCTAATTTTCACACTGAAATCTACATTACCTTCACAAAAAAATTAGCCCATGTGATATAGAGATTATGCTCGTTTTTCTTCTTGCAAACACTGGACATAATGCCTCTATTTTCATTTTTATTCTGAATATTTTTCCAGGTTTCACACAGAAGGTGGAGATACCCGGCTGCTACGTAGAGATGGTGGCTATGAATGCATGCAGAGGATTCTGTAACTCTTACTCCTACACCAGCGAATGGACCACATTGGTAGCCAGTCAGGGCAGGCAAAAATTTACCACTTACGGCCGGTGTTGTGCTATCAAAGATACACACGAAGTGAGTCTAGTGCATTGAAACCTTCATTGCGAAAAAAAGAAAGAAAAGTATATCGATGCAAAAAAACCGATCCCTCCAAAGCCAAACCCACACGCACGCACATCACCCATCGCGAGCACACCCACACACTCACAAACGCACACAAACACCCAATATCGTAAAGGAAGAACGCAATCGCAACGACTCTCAATAAATCAGCATCAGGCCAGATTTCCTGAGGTATTGCCTTTATAGAAATCATGTTATTATCAAATAATGTAAGCACGTTTCAAAAGGCTGATCGATGACTATTAAAGCTGCCTTTCGGTTATATTTCGTAAGACAGTCTTTGGGATCGTAATGAAAATTTACTACATCCAAGTGTGGAAACAGGTCTAATGTAAACTTACAAGTACATGATGAAGTCTATCTTTAAAATACTTCTTTGAAAAGTAGATTGTATTCAAATCCCATGTCAAATAGATGATTTTATTTTCTTTTCGTAACCAACATATCTCTCGCGTTTTAGCCGGTTCTTTCTAAATATTATACGCCCTAAAAATCCTACAAAAAAAAACTTGATAATCGGTTTAGTGTAAGACTTATTAGATACTCTTTTAAGGTTAACGTTGACAAGAGACCCATTCATTTCAAATATCACTTTGAAAAGCTAGCAATTGTTTTTAACAAACCACGTATGAAGTAGAAACCCTTTTGAAATAAATAGTAGTCAGAAAACCTTCTCTGCCCCCCCCCTTTTCAGCTCAACCGGTTATTGAAAGTACCACCCACTTCCCACTGGACAGCCATGCACTATATTATCCTTCCCAAATGGCCTCTCTTTAATTTCTAGAGGCACTGCAACAAATAATCTCTCCCTTTCTGACCTCGGCGGCATCACGTTTCCTCTTGGAGGTCTGCCTTTCTTATGTTACTTTGTCTGAGTGTTTCTTTTTTGTTACCTGAATACTTTGTCTGGAATTAAATTGGCGCCAAAAAAGTCCATGATTTTGGTAGCCATGAACCCTTTTTGTCTTTTTTTTTTGGATGACACAAGAATTTGTTGAATTCATTTTTGGTTCACTATGAAGCAGAGCAAGCTCAGAGTCATTTGGGAGAGCACCACAAGCTCGCTCTAAAATAAAATTCAATGGACAACTATCAATTACACTTGGCACTTTCAATCCATGTGTAGTAAGTAGGTTGTACCAGGAAATTATTTCCCTGGACTCTTTCAGCACCTCAAGGGGATTTTTTTGTTGTTAAAGCTTCAAAGCAAGGATAATAGAAATGCCTGGTATGTGCCTTGAAGTTCTTTAAAAAGATATCTGTGCATTCTGAATGTATTATGTCATTATGATTAGCACAACCACTTTTGTTACATTACAACTCACAAATTACTTACGACCCCTCTCTCACGGTTGTATAGGCAATATGCAAATTGGATTTAAATAAATTATGTAGGGAAATACGAAACCGCCGTTCTTCTCCACCCAGTATCCGTAAACGGTAGAAAGCCAGTAATTCATTCTTGTTTGTCAAAATGAAAATGCCAACAACGCTCAAATCTTTTAATGTGCCTTACATATTTTTTTGTTTTTGTTTTTCTTATCTTTTTGCTACAGGTACACGTACTTTTAGAATGTGAAAACAACATCAGAAAACGAGTCACGTTTCGTTCGGCGGCTAGTTGCGAATGCAGTTTATGTAACATCGAGAACGATTGATGACTATAAATATAGAACATGCCATTACATTTTCCTTTCTTCTATTTTGCTTTGATTCAGTAATTGTCAAAATTAGATCCCGTGTTCAATCAGCCTATCACTCTAATTAGTTGTAAAGGTGTATAATAATTATTTGGATGCCAGTTTCTCTATGGCGGAAATTAGAACAAGCCATTATGAGAGATTTTCTTAGTTTCATTTTGTATCGCTATTGTCAAAGTTTAGTGCTATCTTTTGATCAATCTATCAATGTTGATTAATCGTTATGTTGAATACTTAGAGCAGCACAATAGGAGTCTCAAAGCAGTCATTCCTTTATGTACAGTTTTCATTATATATTTTTTTCATTTTCCTGAGACATATACATATGTGTACAGTTAACAACTAAATTATTCATACCCCTTGTAAATTTGTTGTTTTGGGGGTATGTTTCGTAACTCACGAATGGAAGGTGAACTGGTTGAATTAGGGCCTTTGTTCAATACTTTTAGATGTTTTTAGCTCTTATGTGTCACATTTTCAAGAAACATAAATTGGGACAAATCAATTTTTCACATACTCAAAAAATTTACAAAACTTGTTAAGGGTATGACTAATTTAATTGTTAGCTGTATGTGTATTGTCGTTTGTTGAGGACAGTGTTTAGTGCCCTACTAATCCAAACAAAGTGGAATTTAAAAAATGTTTAATTTGATTTGGTTAAACGTTGAAATTGTGTATTCTCCCCAAATCTTAAAGATGTGCCGAATTAAACTTCATGAGCAGACTTTTATGATGTGTCTACAATTTACTGATATATTACATTCCTTTTGATGCATACATCATATTGTACATAATAACTGTGTAAATTGTTTTCTTTGTTTCTCAATCTAATTAGTGGAAATGGATAGCATGAAGGACGTATAATTCCGGAATTTTCTGTAATCATTCCAGAGAGCCAAAGGCACATTTCTTTTCTTGGTCGATGGTCTCGCCAGGGTTACTGACTATGAAAGACCTTTCTCATTAGAAACTATGTATATATTTGAAGCCGATGTAATTTATTCATCATTACATAAAAAGCACTTTCACTGTGCTATGATATTTTCTTTAAAATAGTGTTACAGTAATCAAAATAATGTACAAACATGAATAAATTATAAAGGACTGATGAATAAATGTTACCAAATAAAACTGCATCTTGATTTGTATTTCCTCTACATATTATAGGCAAAGGAAATGTATGTCTAGCCTTTTCTCTACTCTTCTTGGGGGTTGATTAAAGAAAGAAGTTGAAAGAAAAATAAATGATTTGATAATACTCCTCAGGCTGTTCCTGAATTCAATCAGGTATGAAAAACACAAGAACATGCAAACATCCTCCTTTTTCTTCTTCTTCTTTTCATTCTGCTGCTTCTTCTTCTCCTTCTCCTCCTCCTCTTCCTTCCTTCTTCTTCTGGTTAAATTGGTACCTAACTTTTATTTTCTTTAATAAAATCATCTTTATTCAATATTGCTTTCGACTTTACAAAACATAACAAAACATATATGAATATACATACATAATATAACCAATAGAATCAACAAAAAGATTATAGCTGATTATACAAGTATTTTTTTTTTTTTTTAAGCAACACAATCTTTTCCCACCTATTATCGAATGATACAAATTTGTTATTTTTAACATAAATGTATTGTTCAATAAAACGATAATACCTTATCATGCATTTAAAAGAATTTTGTGAGAGTACGCTATTTTTGCATTTGTTGAAATAATATATAGTATTTGGCATATAAAAAAATTAAATTAAATTGAACTCCAACGTTTCTATAAAACCCAAATATGAAATTAATTTTATTCACAGTAACTTTATCCTCTAACATGAAATGTTGGACATCCGCAATAAACCTTCTAATGATTGGGCAAATGGGCAATCCCAAAATAAATGTTCTATAGATTCCACGGAGCTATAACAAAATGAACATAGGTCTGACTGCGAAATATTTAATAATTTAAGATAATTATTAACACCAACTATACGATGTATTATCTTAAACTGAAAATAACGGATCCGTGTAGATAAACATGATCTAACAGGAACTAAGAAAATTGGTACTTAACATTGCAATATTTGTTTGGAGCATTTGAGCAATTTTTATCGACTGAAGCAAAGTTATAAAAAAATGCAGTGATGTAATGGTTTCGTTGACTGTGTAATGACACAAATGAATATATAAGTTGCTTCTAAGAATGGACATATACATGTCTATCGGAATTGGATATCTGCAGTACAATATTCAAGTATTGACCAACAAGTATATCGATGATTTCTTCTCTAATTCTTGTGGTGATGGCGAGAAACCATAGGATATCAATCTTAAATCTAGATGCTTTCCATCAGGGATAATGCGTAAATTCAATTTGCGGTAATAAAGGCCATTGTAAACAACTCTGCTGGAGCCAAGGAGTGTCTCTAAGGACTGATGATAGCTCAAGTGTGACCTGTTTGCGACGTTCAGTGCGTGAGGAGTCATGTTTAGTGCTCTTATAAGATAAAACGGAGAGTGACAATTCTATTTTTGCTATCAAGAGTGCTCGTCACAAAAAGAGGTAATGATGATGATTTTATGTATAGTGGATAGGTTATAGCGGATAGGACAGGACTGCATGTTGTACAAAACCCATGAATAAGCGATTGTGGTATGAGGAGGTAACGGTGCGAGTTACTTTTGTATTCTTTAATGATACCACATTGACTATAACGGACAAGAAAATGGAGGGGGTATTGAATAAAACTGTATTACAATTTGATTTATAGATAAGAGTAATTATTTAATATTATTGAAACATTATTTTGACAAAAATACTCTGTAGAAAGAATTCAAATGAAATGAAGGTAAATGAATCATATCTATATCAGAAGAACCCATATGTCATTACATATTATATCCTCTTTGGGTTAAAAGCCTCAACTACAAAATGTTAAAGAGCAACACACATATTGACAGGAGAGTTACATCATACGTTTCCTGTGAAATTACTCTTTATACGGCATGTTCTACATGTTTTAAAATTTGCGAGCGATATCAAATTAGGGCTTCATGGTACAGGGTAGGTAATACAAAAACAAGGTATACTTTTTAGTAGTCTTGCAAGGAAAGGACTCCTTAGAAGAGGAAATAATGTATTTGATTCACATTCCCATAGATTGTGTAGGAAAACTTGTTATTTTTATATCAAATACATAAAATGATGCTTTTGTCTTACGTATGTGAACGATAATATTGCAGAAGTTCTATGAAGAGATGATTTAGATTTTGGCAAAATGTTTTGTTGTAAACATGATGCCAAACATATATCTAATTAATTTCTTTCAGATCAAAACTCCATAAATTAAGGTGATTTCAATCAAAAATTATGCAATGTAATTGTTGTCATCAATGTTATGATTGCGTGCAGTTGCATAAAGTAAGAAAAATCGAAAAGATTCGCCGATTGCTAAACACATTGACAAATACAAAAAAAGCACATATATACGGTCAATTCATGGCAAAAGTACATTTTTTTTCAAAAATGTAGAGAAGAGATGATGTTTATAAATGCTATTCTGTAGTATCTATCTATTTCTATTTTGATTTTCAAAATATTGTAAATGAGCCATAGAGAGAACAAAAGGCAGATATGACGGATTAACATTTTGAATGAAAAACAAATCGACGAATGTTGACTTTAATCATAATGTTATCTCAAAAAGCCCGTTCCATCAAAATCGAAAAGTTACATTTCTTGAAATCTCAGTTGTAAGTGTACTTCTTTACAACAAATGAGATCATACCTAACTGTCTAAAAGGGGGAAAATTAAATCATCTGTCTGAAATTTTGAGGATGTCCATCACTCCCATACATCTCTTGAAATTAAATAAATGTGACATTTGGTATATTGTGTATGCAAATGTCTTGACTTCTATTCAAAGGTAGTTTTGAAGTGGTACCTTTCCCCCATCTTAATATTAAAAAGGATAGTATTATCTACCATTGAAAAGATGTAAAATATATGTAAATAGATTTATATTCTCAGCTGTTGGATGATTCTGTCCATTTTGCCTCAAGCTCTTGGAATCGTCGTTTTATTTTGTTTCTGGCGACAATAGGTGCATCGCATAATCAAAGTCGTCCAGCTTTGAATAATAATTGATTTATTGTTTGTCGGTCAAGAAGGATCATGCCTAAAAGCATATTTTTATCTTCTTTTCACCATTGATCTGCAGGAGATCGATATCAATAGGTTGATAACACTTCGCGTCACAATAGATTTTTTATTCATTAATCTTCATTTATTCCCGTTTCTTGATGTGGAATTATTCGAGACAATATCGGATAGGAAAGACACTGTAATTCAATTACAACACTGTTACATCTTGCGATGTTTCGCAGCGTTCCATTGATTTTGTTTTCAACTTTCAAAATGTCTTTTTATGTAACCAGGATCTTATGCTACAGTCACAAAGGTTCGTACGAACGATAAATTCGTACGAATCTCCCTGTTTTTCCATTGGATTCCCGAATTTCCATTGTCTGAAAATCGTTCGTACGGCGTTCGTAGCAGTTCGTAATGATATTTGTGACGGAGGCTTAAGCTTACCAAGCGTTTTGAGCTATATTTGCGTAAAACTGGGCCGAGATAATACGATCATAAATGTCGTCAATGATTCCATATTCATTCTCGCAATTTGATTTCAATAAACATTAATAAGTATGCGCACTTTTAACAGAAGAAATACGTGTTTTAAAATATTATCAGATAAGGCCTTGAACATGTCAATATAATTTTTTTTTTGTTCGAATGAATGATTGGATTACTATCATGATCATCATCCACCTTTAACTTTTAGTTAGAGTTTTATAACATTGTTATCTCCACTTTTTTGACATGTTTTGGCAAATGTGGTGGCGCAATTTTCGTCATTCTCAATGTTATTCTCTTTTTCCTTTGTTGACCAACATATGATCTCGCTTACATTCACAAAACTACTTTGGTCGCAATTTGATCAGGTAAACCTAAAGAATACTTAGCTCATGATTTGCATCCAAGACTACTGGATAGGAGGGTAAAATAGGACAGACGTTAAAAATATATGATTATGAATAGCCTATATCGTTTCATTGAGCTCCCATAAACCAATTTCAGAAGAAGAAGAAAATATTCAAGGCTACTGTGGGCCCTTAAAATTGTGATGTTATAACTAAATGTGCATATTCTGTTTTCTCCTACCATGCCTCACTATCTTGAAATCTATAAAACGATTAACAAAATCAAAATCAATTTCGTTTTGTTTAAACCTGTAACGGACGTAAGAAAATCCCACTTTCAACCTGTACATTTCCTATATTTGGAACAATGAATGCATTATGGACAGTTCCGCTTCTGTGGTCACATGTCATGAAACTTTTAGGCGTTGGTTACTTTTAAATTACCTCTGTGCCGAAGTTGAGAAAGGCTACTTTTATTTAATTTATTTCAAGGAAATGAAGACTCACATTTTCCATGACAGGTAGAACATTCAGGTCAGGTACGCAAGGTATTTTCATATATATCGACAAACCTCTCGGCGTAATATCGATATAAATAAGTTTTGTGTAGATGGCGCTAGACAGCATGTTCTACAATGCTTAGGTCACAGAGTACATGCCCCCTTGCAAATTCCATGTTTGATCATTCTTTAATACGAAACATTTTCTAGCTTACTTACATGTATATTGAACTATTTCATAATATACACACATTTTGAAAGAATGATAAATATGGAATGAAAAGAGTTATATTGAATGATTTATAAAATGAAAAGAGTTAATATTGAAAGATTTATAAAATAAAAATTTAATTAAATGGACAAAACGTCTATTTATAATGCAAATGTATATAAATGTGTTTCTGTATTTCCAATGCAAATGTGGAAATAAATTCAATTCAATTCAAATAAACTGAAAATGGTATTCATCTGTAAAAATCAAAGAAATCATTTAAGCTAAATTTATTCTCCTCTTCTGGAGGAAAGCAAGAAAATAATCAGACAAAGAGCGCAGTATCTGGATGCTTCCTCATCATAAAAACATATACATGTACATCCAGAGATTTCCTCAGTCAAATGAAGTACCGACACGATGGTTCTCTCCTTGAATATTTAAACAAATAATAATAATGATCAATCGAAAAATAAACAAACAAACAAACTGAATTACGCGTTTGATCGTCTTGGTGATTTATTTGCACGTTACGGACATCAGAAGGTCTTCATCAGCTTGTGCCTCATCCGGTCAATCCATCTACCACGGCGTTGGCCTCCATGCACAGTCGGTTATTAGTGGGTCAACCACTAATCATCCCCGTTACCTTTGCATTGATCCCATTCCGTCCCCGCCTCTCTCTCTCACGCCACAAGACGTATCGTCTGCGGAAGTGACGTCATCAACGTATGTCACTGGACACATTGATTGATCACGTGTTCCGCAACAGGTAAGGTGAATTGGCAGGCGCGGATCCAGGATTTCTTAGGGGAGGGGGCCCAACTTTTTTTTTTTTTGCTCCCGAAAATTTGAAAATCGCGCCGGCCGAAAAGTCGCTCAGTGGGGGGGGGGGGGAGGGTGGTACAGAGCACAATTTTTTTTTTTTTTTTTTTTTTTTTTTTTTTTTTTGCTCCCGAAAATTTGAAAAACGCGCCGGCCAAAAATTCGCTCAGTGGGGGGGGGGGGGGGGGGGGGGGGGGGGGGGGGGGGGGGGGGGGGTAGTGAGCACATTTTTTTTTTTTTTGATCCTCAAAAAAATTTCAATTTGCACCCCCCCTTGAGCGCCAGGGGGGGGGGCCCAACCCCCAAAAATCGTAAAAATCACGTGATTTTACATGATTTTTTTCTCAAGGGGGGGGCCCGGGCCCCCCGGGCCCCCCCCTGGATCCGCCACTGTGAATTGGCGACCTTCATCATGACATCAATCACCCAGAAAACACAAACACTCTAGGGTTACACCATTTTAATCCAGCTAAGATGGTGTATTCCAGAAATATGTGTTAGTTCACGGAGATTAGAAGGAATTAGTCAACTCATTTCCGACTTTTAAATTATAGTTGAAATTATCCTCGATCATGTTACAACTTACACGTTGAATAGAAGGTTTAGCCGTATTTTTGTTTGCTTGTTTGTTTATTGGTGTTGTTGGATTTTTGGGCGTAATGTCACCCATAACGGATGGCAAAACTGGGGCAGTTATGATAGTCCCTCTCTGTTAACTGAATGTTTGGCCAACAAAGTCTCTTAATACTCATTTTAGCCACGCTAAAAGTATTTATATATTTATAAATATCTTTAGTTATTTCAAAGTGAAGACCAAAAAAACAAAATATATGACAATGTAAGGAACCTTGCAACGATAACGCTTTTATTTCTATTCTAAAGAGTAGATTGCATTTGTAATGATATCCCATTCATGATTAAGTTCATTAACTTTTTTTCTTCAAATATAAACTGTTTGAATAACTGTAAATAGTACGGATCAACAGTTTTCCACGCCTTCCTATCTAATAGAAGGTGAACTCAACTTTAAAATCATTGATATCTTAATATTACAAAACTTTATTTCATCTGTTTGTCGTTCGTTCTAAAGATGATGGAATAATGATATTTTTTAAAATTTCAGTCAAACGTCCTTCACCATAACAATAATATTTATCATTCGAACATGACATGCTACAATAGGCCCCATAACAAAACGTATGCAGTGCAACAAATGAAACGACTTGGCAATACGAATCTTTCATCTAATACTTTTGAGACACAAATAGAAGACGCAATATTCATGACCAAGCAGGTATTTTACATGGCAATTCCATAGATGATCTGCTGAACAGAAAAAGACTTATGACCGCTTGTGGGTGAACAGGTGAGAGCGCCATCACAACAAATTCTACCTTTTTCGGTGACGGGTTAGAGAGTTACAACGCCGCGGCGCGCCGCCTGCTAAAGTTACCCATGTAGCGCCTACTTTTTACTAAAGGGAGAGGGGTAAAGTAGCCCTCACTTTTAAAGTGTGATGCAACTTTTATACTCGATGTTTGGTTTTGTTAATGGCATTCTTATGTATTACATAATCAGATGACCTTTGTACTTTTTTCAAGATCCATTTTCCTTTTTAAAAGCAAAACGTAGAGGTTTGCGATGATTCGTATTTTAAAGAAACTGAGTTCTGTCCCTTTGCCCAAGTAAAAAGGTGCCTGGGAGAAAAAAGAAGAAATTAATTATACTGTCCTACACGACAACTAGTATAGCAGTTTAAAGATAAACTTGAGTTCTGGTAAAAAAAAGAAAATGAATTCTCACAGAATCTAACGAAACATACACTGACTGTTCAAGATTACAAATAAATGTCATTTGCCAAACAATTTTGGAAGAAAATCTATACTGGCTGAGTAATGAGCATAGAAAGATAAGGAAATCAGGGTAGTACTAGCCCCGACACCACGTGTGTTATCCCATATACATCTTTATGTGTAAGTGATTGTTACTTTACCAAGACTGCCAAATTTATGGTGATTTTGATGACTCCAGAACCTTGCATTACACACCATTACTTACATGCTATATGATCAACTTTTCTGATCCATTCCACACCTTTTGTTTCACAATGCAATCGCATTACCAGAACTCAAGTTTATCTTTCATGACTACAATACAATTCTCTGACAAAATTGCCCTCCTTAGATTCGCGTAGATTTAGTGATTTCATATTTCAAATATTAATAACTTTCTTAGTTTTGGTTCGATTTATTTTCAACTTTCGCCATTCCGTTTACCTTTTTAATTTTTTTTGTTGTACAGATGAATATATTCCAAAGGTTGGATTATTCTTCCTATAAAGGTATGTACATATATGAATGATAGAGAGTGAAAGGACACAGAGAAAGGGAGACCTATGTAGATAGTAATGGTACAACACTAACTACCATTTTTTTATAAAGGACTTTTACCTCTCGGATTTATCACGACTAAAAAAATTATGCTCTGTTTCCATTTATCAAAAGTAGATTAACAAAACAAAAGAAATAAATCACGTTTTGAGGCTTTTGATTTCGCCTTTCAAATTGAAATGCACACTAAATAACAACCTTATCTAATAGCAAGTAGAAAACTCAGAG